>NW_012267224.1:15850556-15871481 GCF_000151885.1 Dipodomys ordii
CCTGAGCTGGGTGACTTTTCCCTGGATGGAGCTGAGTCTGGCAGGTCACTTTGCCATTAAGGTTTTGTGACCTGCTAAATGACTAGTTTTATTCCAAGGCTTGGGTTGGAGCTGGCAGCTCTTCCGAGCTTTGTTGGTATCCAAGATGGAGATCACCGGTGCTGGGGGGGAGGGGTGGCCTTCCCTCCTCTGCTCCCTGAGAAGGAGTGAGGACTTCAGGCTTCTACTCACACCGAGTCTTGGATCCTGGGTCGTCTCTGGTCTGCACACTGCAGGATGAAGATGTCCACTCCTTGTGGGTTCTTGCTGGTGTTGAGTAGAATCCGCTTGCCTGCTGCGTCTGGCTCTTTCGTCCCGGACTCTCTGTGTGAGCGCTCAGGTATGGCCCCAGCTGTGGTCTCCTCCACAACCCTGCCGCCTCCGCTTGGGCGGCTGCTGGCAGGGCTCAGATGTATCTTCTTGCCTTGGCTTTCCCTCTCTTGTCTAACTCTCTGTCCTGTGATGGCACACTTGGTGTGATTCTCTGGCTTAGGACTGTTCACTGGAACTCTAAAACTGCTTTCTATGGGAGAGCTTGTTCAGATTCCAGCTTCTCCTTTGCCATCTTCCCGGAACCTCCAAAGCTATTTTTAAAGACTCAAAAATCTCCAAGAGAAAATACTCATGGAGAAAATATTTTTTTAATTAAAACTTTTTATAGCTTTATTGAAATATAACTATATAGAACAAAATATATATTATTCTTTTGTTCAATTTTTATAATATACATTAGGGTTCATGTTTGTTAATCCACAACTTTATCTGTCCCTACAGAATCAAATCTATGTCACTCAGTGAATTTGTATTTTTTGATGTCATATCATGAACAAATCCTCAGTAAAATTATTTTTTAAATTTTTTTTCTCAGTAAAATTCTTAAGCTAGCAAATCCTTTTGATTATCAAAGAGTTGAAAATACTGGTGTTTGTTTATGCAATATCTAGTCCTCATTCATATAAAATGCTCTCATGATTTAAAAAATAACAGCTATGAATATTAAGTGTGCAATTACATATAATATTAGAAACATAGTTTTACTGATCCAAAATGTTATATTGCTGTATAAATATCATAGTACCAAATAATTGCATTTCTTTTATTTCTTGTCTTAGCCATATATCATTTCACACTTCAATTCAGAGGTCAGATTAAAATATTCTGAACAGCTGTTGAAGTATTAGAACAGTCGGCACTTTAAACTGACCAAGTTATATAAAGATGTTTACTACTCAGCATTACATGGTAGATAATCCTGACTCTCCTAGTGTTTCATAGTATACTTTTGAAATAGTAGTGGCTGACCAAACATTTGAATACGTTAAAATAAATAGAGATATGAAAAAGTCACCTAACAAAATTTTAGAAAGTTATTGATCTAGTAGCAATGCTTCATGTGTTCCTAGTCAATGTTTATTAGTGAATACATGTTTCAAAATAAGAGCAAAATAAGTAAAATCTATGTTTAAGCAACATTGAGAAAATGAGATCTATCTTAGTGAATATTAGGCAGCTCATTTACATTTAAATAATAATGACTCAAAAGTTATACCAAGAAATTAATTTGATGTCAAAACAAAGAGAAATGAACAGAATATCACCACAGTAGTATATAAGAAACTGAAATGGGAAGTTAATTCCTATGTGTTAAGAGCTCTCTCTCTCTCTCTCTTTCTGTCTCTCTCTCTCCCCATCTCTATAAGATACTCCTCCTGAGTATCAGCTGCTGCCACTTCAAACTTAACATACTCATAACATGTCCATTATTTTCTCTAACATAGCTGTTTTCTCATCGCTGTCAATATATGATTATACTGGCTCAGCAGGGCAGAAATACATGTATATGTAGTCATCTCTAATTTCTTCTTGTTTTAATGCAACCACATGTTATCTATCAAAAATCCCCTTGAAATGCATTTAGCAAATTTGTTATCTACTATCATTTATTCTTTCATCTAGTACATGGTAATATATATTTTCATTTAACAATCAATAATACTACCTCTAAGTAACAAGGTTAAATTTTTACCTTTGTGACTAATTTCCCATGCACTAAGAAATATACATCTAACATTGTATCAGCTCCAGTTTCTCTACCATGCACTCAAATCAAACCATAGAAGATGGAAAAAAAGGGTTCTTCAAACATGCAACTCATATAAGGAAGTTTAGTAAATCTTCACTGTGACTGCTTTCCAAACTGCAAAAGTTACTTACACAAACTTCACATACTCAGTCATTACAGCTAAGAACATGTATGTATATAGTATTTGATATTTTCTACAAAATAAGCACATGCACCACATACACAAGAACTACAGAAACACATCGATTACCACAAACATTTTAAATAAGGTTAGCAGCTGAAATTCTCCCATTAAAGAATATTGTGCTATTACTTCTGATTTGATAACAGAACATGAATGTTTCTATCATTCTATTGTGGAATATAGCAATCATGTGAGTATGTGTTAGAAGCTGAAACATGGCCCTAGGAATATGATTATAGCTTTGATTTATGGTCTTAAGATTCTTTCAGTAGTCTAATACCTTAATGGCCAGAAGACATGTCAAAACACATCAGTTCTTAATGATTAATTTGAATTCAGTGTAATTGGTTATAGGTGCTTTATCATACATAATATTTTATGTGCCCCCAATAACATTTTTCCTTATCATAAAACATTTACTATTCTGTCACATGATTCCCACATGAGAGGGAGAGAAAAATATAAAACATGTTTTCATCACAATGAATGTATCTACCCACTGCACAGCTTTCTCCCTTCTTTAAAATTACCATGCTCATACTTTTTATTTTATTTTATTTTATTTTATTGTGAGAATACCATACAGAGGAGTTACAATTACATGGGCAAGATAACGAGCACATTTCTTTTTTTAAAATTTTATTTGTGAACATACTGTACAGAGGGGTTACAATTACATGGGCAGGATAATGCATACATTTCTTACCAAGCATTGCAGCCTCCTCCTTTGTTTACCCTTCACATCCCTTCCCAGCCTCCCCCCTCCCCCCCCACCCAATCCTCCCACCCCACCGTACATTTCTTATCAAGCATTGTTGCCTCCTCCTTGTTTCCCCTTCCTATACTCCTCTCCTCCCCCCACCTGATCATTCCCCCACCACACACACCAAAGTTATAAAGTTCGTTTTCAACATAACGACTTGTACATCTCATTGTTGCAATGGGTCCACCTGTATCCCTAGTTAAATGGTTTGTATATTCCCTTCCCCTCCACAAATTATACCAACATCAAATACAGAGAAAGCATGGGTTATACTGTGGGGGAGAGACATACAAAACAACAAAGAAATAATCTTATAAATATGTTGGAAACAATTGCATGAAAGAAAAAAAAAACATTTGAATACTTATCTTGGGTTTCGTTCCCCTAACATCAACTTATCTGACCTTTTCTGCTTGACTCAGACATATACTAGTTATTGCAAATAAGGGAAACCATGGGACCTATGTTTCTTTGGGGCTGGCTTACTTCACTTAATATAATTTTTTTCCAAGTCTTTCCATTCCTAACAAATGAGGCAATGTCATTCTTTCTGATGGAGGCATAGAATTCCATTGTGTATATATACATTTTCTTGATCCATTCATCTACTGAGAGGCATCTGGTTGGTTCCATATCTTAGCTATGGTAAATAATGCTGCAATAAACATAGTTGTACTGGTAACTTTAATATGGTCTTGTTTGTGAACATTTGGGTAAATGCCCAAAAGTGGGATTGTTGGGTCATAGGGGAGCTCTATGTGGAGTCTTTTGAGGAACCTCCATACTGCTTTCCAAAGTGGTTGATCAAGATTACACTCCCACCAACCATGCAGTACTTTTATTTTTTGAGAGGATTTTAAAAATAGGAAGTTTAGGAAGAGATCAATAAACCCAGACTTGAAAAAGAAAAGAAACAAAAGATCATTGCACTATGGCAGACACTTATTTTCACTAGGCTACCCCTTAGCACTCATGTGTAGACCCTTCAAAGCAGTGTTTTGTGCTGCATTGTTCTGGAATGAATGCTTTTATTTCATTTTTTTTTTCAGTTTACAGAGCATTGAAAATAAAAACATATTGCCTCAGATAAACTTTAGTTTTCCAGAATAAACTTTTGCTGCAAAATATTTACTACTTCATAACAAATGAATACTATTTTTACCCTTTACCTGTTCTTTAAGCAAAATGGGATGTACTGCAAAACTATGTGGTACTAAGTAGTTTATCATTTAAGACTACGCCTTCTAAAAGGCAAAAACCTGTATTTCCTTACTGTCTTGGTCGACTGACATCACAGAAACTTATTTTAAGAAGTAAATGTTTTTTCCTGGAATATGAAATTCACAACAACTTTTGAAATTCACCCACCTGAGTTGTGTGAGGGCTATCATCTGGATTATAAAGAATGACAGGTTTCCCAAAGAAATCACAAAGATATCCACTGTTAGAATCTACTCAAGTTTAAAAGGACAAACTAATTTTAGGAAAATAACATTATAGATATTGAAGAACACAGACACAATTTAAATTCTATACTATTTACATATTACTTGTGAACATATTTCAAAAAGTTTTAGGGAAGTGGCACTATAGCTCAAGTGGTAGAGCACTAGCCTTAAGCTGAAGAACCATGCTTACGCCCAGAGTTCAAGCCCCATGACTGACAAACCTAAACAAAACAAAAAGTTTTAGAAAATAGTGGAAAAGAGACATGGCTCTGAGAAATATCCCTTCTCTGATGTTCAATGAAACATCTTTGTTTTTCTTCTTCTTTCTTAAATAATTTTCCAGTTCATCATGCATTATTTTTCTTCCTGGGTGCATAACCTCTGATTATAATTAACCCTTGAGGCTATGTTCTGAATATTGAATTATTTCTTTTTTTGTCTTCTTTTTTAAAAATGTTTTTTGTTGTAAAAATAGTGTTCAGAGGGGTTACAGTTACATGAGTAAGGTAATGAGTACATTTCCTGTTGAGCATTGTTACCTTCTCCTTTGTTTTTCCCCTACCATCCCTTCCCTCCCCACATCCCCAACTCTTTCCTCCCTCCCACCCACATATATTTTTATTGTAGAGATATTGTACAGAGGGGTTACAGTTGTATGAGTAATGCAATGAGTACATTTCCTCTCGAACATTGTTAACCCTTCCTTTCTTTTTCCCCTACCATCCCTTCCCTCCCAAGCTCCCCACCATCTCCTTCCCCCTACCAAGTTGTAAAGTTTGTTTTCAATATAGTGACTTGTACATCTCATTGTTGCAATGGGCCAACCTGTATCTTGTTTCAGCATTTTGTTCTTTCCCTTCCCCTCCCAACATTAGAAAAATGTATATATAGGATGCAGGGCACCGGAATTAAATACAGTGAAAATAGGGGTTATTCCATGGGGGAAGAACATACAAAAGAAACAAAAGAAATCACATAGTATATTATAAGTACATTAAAAACAATAGCAACAAAATGAAAAAAAATCTTGTGTCCCTATCTTGGAGTTCATTTTGCTTATCACCTTCTTACATGGTCATATGTACATAGCTTTTGACCTTTTCTATTTCCCTGGTAAGATTATCCTAGACATATACTAGCTATTGTAAATAAAGGAAATCATGGGACCTATGTTTCTTTGGGCCTGTATTACTTCATATAGTATAACTTTTTTCCAAATCTTTCCATTTCTTAACAAATGGAGCAGTGTCATTCTAATGGAGGCATAGAATTTCATTGTATACACACACACACACACATATGCATATATATATATATATGTATATATATAACATTTTCTTGATCCATTCATCTATTGAGGGGCATCTGGGTTGGTTCCATATCTTGGACTAATGCTATGATAAATGCTGGTAGCTTTAATATGGCCTTGTTTGTGATTCTTTGGGTAAATACCCAGAAGAAGTGGGATTGCTGGGTCATAGAGGAACTCTATGTTTAATCTTTTGAGGAACCTCCATACTGCTTTCCAAAGTGGTTGAACAAGTTTACACTCCCACCAACAATGCAGTAGGGTTCCCTTTTGGCCACATCCCCTTCAGTATCTGTTATTAGATTTTTTTATTATAGCCATTCTAACTTGGGTTAGGTAGAATCTCAATGTTGTTTTGATGTGCATTTCTCCTATGGCCAGAAAAGTTGAGCATTTCCTCATGTGTCTATTTGCCATTCTTAATTCCTCTTCAGAGAAGTTTCCCTTCAAGTCTTTAGCCCACTTACTTATTGGGCAGTTGTTTCTTTGAGGATTTGTTGTTGGGGGATTTAATTTTTTGCGTTCTAAGTATATTTTATTTATGAGGCCCTTGTCCGTTGTATGGCTAGTGAAGATCTTCTCCCAATTCATGAGCTGATCTTGCTAGCTATGTCCTTTGCCATGCAGCAGCTCTGCAGTTTCATGCAAGCCCATGTGTACAACCTTTCTTTGATTTGTTGTGTTTCTAGGTCTTTATTAAGAAAATTTTAGCCTATGCCAAGGAGCCCTAGAGTTTCTCCTATTCCTTCATGTAATGTTTTCAGGGTGTTATTGAAGTATTTATTTTCCTCTCTAGAGTAAACAGTCATGCTCCATAGTTTCAGATGAATTGATACCTGCTGTGATTTAAACAAAAAGAATAACGCATTAAGAAGCATTCAAGAATACCCAGCAATCATGACAGGAATGTCTAGGACTTTCAGAAAAGGAAATAGATTGAGATAACACCTACTATTTAATTACTTTTCTGTCAAATCATTGCTAATTCACAGTAAATGGAGCCCAGTAAAAAACACAGGCCTAGAGCTTGAGGCAAGCATCATTTACAGGTAGGGAGTCAAAGAAATGAAATGAAGGGAGTCAAAAAATAAAATGGGTCACAGGGAGACTACTAAAATAAAATGAATTAAGGAGCCTTAAATCTAGACTACAAGTTTTCAGAAGGGAGGTTTGTCTATCATTCGGCATCGGACCTCCCTTTGAAGCATTTATTTATTCTAACTGATGTAGCTGCAAAACAAGACACTGTAATCAAGCAGAAGGTACCTGCTGAAAAACTATGCATATAGTACAGAGCTGTCAAGTGATAAGGAGTTTAAAATTAGAGCAGATTCCAGTGAAAATGAGATAAGCTACAAATGATAGCTAAGATTCATGAAGACATATGCTCTTATAATAAGTTAAATTTAGTTCACTGATAAAGTTCTGACCATCTGGTCCATTTATCTTGATTTAAGCCAATTAAATTACTGTACTTCAATTTTTTGCCTAAATACACATCAAGTATAGAGGAAGATATCATCACTTAGACTTTCTGGAAAGTTCTGGCACCTTGCTAGTCACTTAGTAAGCAATTATGATAAGTATCAAGAGATGAAACATCAAAACAGAGCAAAAAGCAAAGAGAAAACATGTCAACAGCCATTCTAGAGTTCCTTCATTATCAAATATAAGCATTATCATATTTATAGCATCTAAACATAAGAAAATGTATGAAAACAGAAAATTACTGAATGTATGGAAAACACAATGGATTTTTGGTCCATCTGGTTTGCTTTTCTATTTTCAACTTGTTATGTATATTTTAAAATGTTAAATTAGATAAAAATAAATTAGTTGTGTATGTATAAATAATTTTATATATTTATTATTTATTTTTTATTCATTTGTACATTGCTGCAGCTTTGAAAATGCTGGGAAAGGAACAATGAAATATATAAAGATTAGAATACCAGGAATATAAAGCAATGGGAATATGAATACAATCCAGACTGATCCGAAGTATAAGAGTAGATACATGGTGGTGCTGTGAGAACAGGAATCCACACAGGATAATTTCTTCCACCTTTGCACCTTTTACTTTGGCTGAGTGCACTGGGTTTACACATGCACATTAAAAAGAAATATCCGTTTTTAAACAAGCAAGCAAAAACATCTGCAGTCTTGTTATAAATCTATCCTTAAAGTAATCAATTTGGGGTGAGAATAGAATAAATTTCAGTACAAAATATTGGATGTATCCATTGAGAATACGATCCAATGTACTTTTTTGGGAACTTAGGTCAATTTTTCTTCCCTGGATACTTCATATGCCAGACAAATTTTGATTGTAGCCTGATGTTTATAAGGATTAACTTGTCGAGCTGGTAATATACTAATGCTGTTTGGTGAATGTCACATATATTGCATACCTCCTGTCCCTCTCTCTTGTCTCTTCTTCCTGTGGATAGTGAATGTCTTCTGCTTTTAAGGATGCATACAATATGATTGAATTGAGCTGTCTTATTCAGAATGTTCTCCTTTTCTTAGCATCAACATCTTTAATGACACCTGGGAAGTCCTTTTTCGTGTATAATAATGACATTTTCAGAGATTCCAGTCACATGAAAAGTAATGAAAATTAAAATAATACATGAAATGATTGTTAGGTTTGGATATAAAACAATACTACATTTTAATCCTAGTTCATTCTTATATTAACTGTATAAAATAAACTTCATTATAATACATTTCATTAGCCTAACTCGTTAATATCTTCCATATATAAGAATTCAGTTGTAGTGCTGCCCCTTAATCTGAATTATTTAGATGTATCTTAAACAGTCTTCTGTAACTTAGATACCACCTGGATGTTGAAAAATGGACCTATCAAATTCCATTAGTGTTTTTTTTTTTTTGGTTATGTGATTTGTGACCCTTTTGCCTGTAAATTTGTGTGTGTTTTATCAATCCAATTTCCTATCACTTTTAAATGTTAGCACTCCTGTTTAAAAATCATAGAAGACTCAGTAAGAATAGAATTTGTTTCAAACAATACAAATGAGTAATTAAAATGGAATCTACAAGGGGGCAAAGAACAAGAATGTTTCCATAAGCTTGCCAATAATATGAATATAAGGGCAGTTTGCTTATGAAAGTTTTTTTTAAGTTATTTGGTGGAATATATGACAAAATGTTTATATGATGGTAAATTGAAGTCTTCAACCAAAATATTGAGTTAATAAAAATTCCTGAATTTGACATTTGTAGAACAATAAGACATTCTGGATAAAATGAAGCAATATATGATATACTTGAAAAGGATTAAATACATTCCTAGATTATTCTTTCAAAGTAAAAGTTAATAGAAATTTTATATAAATGTTAGAAAAGACAAATAAGGGGGTAATAGTTTGCATAAAAGAAAATAGGCAACGAATATGACACTGTAAGTTTAATGGTAGTTGTTGGAAATAGATTGAAAGATCATAATAGATAAAAGCTCAGCAATTCAGCTAAAATAAAAATCAAAATTTAAAGAGAGCTGAGATAACATTTTATTATAGTCAGATTACCACAATGATATTGCCCTATGTTATTAATTACTATTAAAGTTCAGAACCTGTGCTTGTATACTTCATCAGAAATGGAAATTATTCCATAAGTTTTGTAAGTAATCAGATAGACACCTACTAATAATTTTAACTGTGATAAATTCTGTTCCAAATAAAAAGAATATCAGTATGTAGCTTTGCATACAAAAGAACAACTATTGTATTACTTACCATATTTTATAGTAACAAAACGTAAGTGAAGTAAATACTTGTTAATAAAAGCCATGGTTAAGAAAACTTAAAAAAACTTGAATATTAAAGAGGTACTAAAAATAATTGAGGAGGGCATTATACTAATTAAATAATGAAACTAATATGAAGTTTTACAATAAAAGAAGAAAAGCAAGCTGCAGAGTTACAAATTTAAAAATCATAGATGAAATATTTTATATAAATTGAGGCAATGGTTTTGTCAGTGTGGAACAACTTGTTTTGATCATTTAAAAAATAAGTAGCACAGAAGTGAGAAAAAGTAACTATACATTTAATATTTATAAATAACTTATATTAGGAGTTGAATAAAAGCATAACCAACATGTCAAACCAACATTGGTGGGACTAGGGAAAATCAATATAACAGTATTTTGTTTAATTGCCTTTATGATGTGTTGGCAAACAGAATTTAGAAGGCTTAGATCTTCAGGTCATATCTACAACTCATGCAAGAAAAGCTAGTTTGTCCTTTGCTCTTGGCTTTTTTTCTAACAACAAAAGCTTCAGCCTGAGCATTTCTATTGTCTAAAAAATGTAGCAAATAAGTGATACAGAGCCTGTGTTTTGATCTTTATCAGTCCTATTTATGATTTTAAAAAATCCCAGGGCAAAGATTGTTCTTTAACTTTTAAAAGTGTATATTAGAATAAGTATTCAAGGTAGAAAATTCTAGATGACACTATTTTCAAGAATTACACTGAAATGTTAAAGAAAACAAGATAAATCCCCAAATCAAAGGGAAATAATAAAAATCAGGATCTAAAGTTTCCTATTGAAGCAATAAATGAAATTTGGAATAAAGTTACTTTTAAGTTCTTGTCAAAGTTGAAAAACATTTATGCAAATTTTATAGGGAATCTTTTATAGGCAATGCAGACTCAAAATCACAAGCCTGGAATTTTTGCTTAAGTAGAGAATATATATTTATTTATTTACAAATATTTATACAACACTAAAATTGATTTAAAATTTTAAAAAGCTCAAAAATTTGGAAATACTAAATTGATGTCATCCATCAAATAAAATATTAACAGTCTTAAAAGCATTATACCTGGAAAAAATTGTACATGGGTAAAATTCATAAGGTAGGAAAAAATTCAAAAATATCTTTAATTTAAATTGACACATATGGGCTCAGAGTCAGAATCAAAAACATTTATGTAAACATGTCAATATTTCATTGGAGATTCATTTCTTTAGGTCTAGCATGTTTTCATCTTTTCCAGAGAATAATTTGAAATGATGAAAATACTATTGGTGAAAACTTAAAATGTATATCTAATATTTTAATTCAAGATTCCAAGAATACAATAGCTATTTGAATTGATTATTCTTCCAATGATTTCCCCTTAGTGATGTTTAAAGTGTCTCTGCATAGAACTTCCTGTCCTTGATCATTTTTTTTTCTTTGCGACACCATTGAAATGCAGTGAATATTTCTTTCAGTTTATCTCACATTAAGTGTGAGGTTTTCTTGAGGGATTTAAAAAGCCAGGAAACTTTATAAACATAAGAATTACTTCCACATTAAAGAGCTGTTCACAGTGGGTTAGTACTGAAGGCTTAGGAAATCCACTGAATTGAAATGGAATACTCCCCCAGGTGATTCAGAAAATGTCATAATCTTTTCAATATGACGAACTGAAAAGGCTTACAGAGATCAAGGTAAAAGCCAGTTTGGAGGCTAAAGGTACAATCATCACAATTTGAACTTTTAATCTGAAAGACCTTCAATTTCCTCTCCCATTTGCTTCTACAGCATAGCTAAACTACGGGATTCACCTAATTCCAGCGCAACTACTATTTGAGTGTCTTAAAAGCACTATAAAGCATGGGGAGTCATGCAAGAAGCTGAGAGATTTAGGCACTCAAAGTCTGCAAAACTGGCACAAGAGATTGCAACTTTACAGTGTCTTCATGCTTCAAATATGAGGAAAGACATCTTAAAATTATTGCCAATAAACACAGGCAATGAAAAACTGTTAGACATTTAAGAGATTGCTATAATTGATGGGATGTGGTTAGGAATGAGAAGATGTATAAAATAATAGTGTGCCTTTGTTATGTTCAGTATGACAGTGTGCTTCTGCTATAATAGTGACCCAGAATCCTTTAACTAGAAGCATAAATACAGCACGTCAAATAAAATAGTGAAAATGGCAGCTTTACAGGAACCTAGATATTAAAGATCATATGCAAGTTCCGGACACACACAGTCATACACAGTAGGCCCTACTGTCTGACAGCAATGCTTCACTTCAAGAATGTTACAAAATAAATAAAAAAGAAACTCCATCTGAAGTGTCAAACTTGCCTACCAAAATGTAAAGTGATTTCATTTAATTGTCATCAGTGTAATGTCAGGCATTGTGTCTAACTCAGAGAGATTAGTAAAGTACCTTTGTCTGGTTAAGATAAAGTTATGTGATAAAGTTAGGAAGTTTTGAAAATCACAGAACTATGAGAATATGTATTTAGAAATAAAGTATAAAAATGGAAGCCCTGTATGTAGCTATTGAGACTCTGTCAACAACTCCTATGCAATACCCTCCTTTGGCTTCAGTGTGTAAATGTCTAGAGTATTGTAAAATTTATCATGTCCTTGTGTGTTTGTGTGTGTGTATGTGTGTGTGTGTGCTTGTATTTTAATTATTCAGTGTGCTTACCTGTAAATGTATAGTCACATCGGGATAGTAAGGGGAGGTGCAGAAAAGGTGGTACAAGGGTGAACAAATAAAAGAGTAGTACTCATTGGACATTATGTGGAAAATGAATTGTGCATCTCTTGGGTGGGGGTAGGAGAAAAAAACTGGGAGAGAGTAAGGGGAGACATAGTTCAAAAATAATTTCACTCATACATGATTCATATCATAGTAACCCCTTTTTATATCAACTCTACAATAACAATGAAAAAAATGAGAGCACTGTCTCAAGCAAAAATACCAGCATTTATTTAATGTTACTCTATAGGTTTCCATGGGAAATAGCTTCCTACTTCTAGGTATATTTAGGAATATAGAGAATTCTGACACAGACTCAATCAATATAGTTCTGTTTATGAATACTTAACCATGGGTGTGACCGTGTAGTTCATCCATAAATATTTGCCTAAAAGTTACAGAGACATGGGTTCATGTGTAACACTGCAGAAAACTACCATAACCACAAAATGCTTACCTTATTTCAGTTATAAATCCCCTCATGTATATTATTTCTTCTTGTTTGTAAAATATGTGAAAGTAATTGTTTAAACTTCATAACATATCTATGTGATAACTAGTCCTGATTCTCTATGTCAAGAAAACACCAATCCAGTACTGGTCATATCAATAGTTGATGGAAAAATCATGTGTATTTTTAAAATCCTACATGCCTAATCTATATGCTAGAACCCTTCCCTTCTGGAGACATTAAAGGGCCCAAGTATTCTGCCAAAATTAGTGCTCAACATTATCATACTTTGGCTGTGAAAATAGAACCTGCATACTTCAAAATTAGAATTCTAAATGTCATACTATCAGGTATAATTCCATGTTATTATCTTTGACAATATCTGATTATCATGTTGCTTTACAATATTCCATGTACAGACTAGCAGACACAAGCATATACATAGAAAAATAACATCCTTACATTTTTCCTATCTCCTTTAGATGTGTTATCTCAAAATACAGTATATTAGAAATACTTGAAGAGCTTAGTTATAAAATTCAGACTGAGACTAGTTGTTGGTGACTTTCATATTTAGTATAAACAATTTGGAAGGCTCAAAATGGAAAGGTCAGCTTTTGAGGCAGGTCCAAGCTGAAAATCTTTCTTTTCTTTTTCTTTTAAAATAAATTTTCTTATTGTGAAAATACTGTACGAGGGGTTACAATCACATCAGCAATGTAATGAGTACATTTATTTTTTAAAATTTATTTTTTATTGTGAAAATACTGTCAGAGGGGTTACAATTACATGGGCAAGGTAATGAGTACATTTCTTATCAAGCATTGTAGCCATCTCTTTTGTTTCCCCTTCCCATCGTTTCCCATCCTCCCCCTGGCCCCTCCCACCCAAAGTTGTAAAGTTCGTTCTCAACATAACGACTTGTACATCTCATTGTTGCAATGCGTCCACCTGTATCCCTATTTAAACAATTTGTTTTTCCCTTCTGCTCCCCAAATTATACCAACATCAAATACAGTGAAAACAGGGGGAGGGACATACAAAGCAACAAAAATCACGTGGTATCTTATAAATACGTTAGAAACAACAGCAAGAAATAAAAAACCACTTGTGTCCTTATCTTGGGGTTCATTTTGCTTAAACATAACCTTTTCTGCCAAGCTGAAAATCTTAAATCAGCTGCGAATAGTGATACATGCCTGTCATCACCTTTATAGTGTAGAATTAGAAAATGGATGCAAGCTATGCACAGTGAGATCATAGGAATCGGTGTCTTACACTAAATACATGGACTGCACATTATGTTACTAAGAAGACATAGGTCTGAGCTAACATAAACCTTAGCAACTAACATTACAAAATAATTAAATGGATCTTACTATTTGGGGTCAGGAAATCAAACTAAAGGAAAGCAAATTATGAAATGTGATTACTCTTTATCCTGCATTTGATGTGACCAAAATTATTATGCCACTCTTTATCGATGATAGTTTTATTAATAAAAGTTATTGTCCCAACTATAGCCATAAAAAGTGATGCATATCACCTGCTTTAATGAGCTATATGGAAATTAGACTCAAAAATACATTCTTATGGATTCCATTACTTTGAGCTAAATTTGAGACTTTGTGCATTGATCTGATTGATAACATCAGACCTTTTCCATTGTTTGATTAGCAGAATCTTCCAAAGCCAGAAAATTATGGAAAAATACTTCCAGTTGGCCTCTACTTTTCCCATGCCCTTGTCAATGTTCTATAATTATGTGGGAAAGTCATCTCGTAGCATTTCAAAATGGTTCCTTAGGAATCATCTTTCTGCAAATAAATAAATACATATTGAATACATACCAGAGAAAAATTGTATAATATATTATTGCTTAACAAAAAGAACTTTAAGAAAGTCATTTTGTATTGCTGAGGGTGTTTTTATATCAAGAATGTATTCTTTGAAGATGCCACACTCTTAGGGACCATTGGGACCCAAGAAACACATTTTTTCATTAATCTTTAACGATATTCAAAGCACCTGCAGCACAAAGAGTAAAGTGCTCATTTGCAACTAAAAATCAAAATCATCTTATAGCTTATTTTTAAATGATGGAAAGGCTGGAGTAAGCAAAGAAATTTGAAAGGAAATACACAGAGCTGTTTCCCTAAGGTATGAGCCATTTGCTACTGTAAATCTTTAGGATATATCACATCTGCTAAAGAAGAGTTCTGTTAATTTCATGCCTTCAGTCCAATACAATATTAATAGAAAGATAACTGCACTACATTTTCTTCTGTATTAGTTCTATTATTGGCCTATATTTCTTTATTTACTCCTTTCTCTCTTTACTTTTTTCTTCTTCCTAACTTCATATTTTCCTTTAGTACATACTGAAGCTCTAATAAGCTAAATTAATATTCCTTTAATTATAACAGAACTTAGTAGTTTCTTTTATTCTATCAAAATTCTATCTAGTAGTTCTTAATTTCTGTATCATCCATTTATGCAGTTGTGGAACTAAATAGAAAGTATTATTCACTAGCTTTTTTTTCATTTGGAATTCGGGCATTTGGAATTCAAACCATTGGGCTGAGAAGAGAAATAATAAAAGTAATCTAAGAAATCACATTTAAGTTAATGTAAAAATTGGATAATTTAAAAATCAGACTTAGAGAATTAGTTAAAATTTAAAAGTGTGAGGTTAAGTAAATTATAGTCTCAGTTACTGATGCCATGTAGATATTAACACAGTGACTGCAGAGAAAGAGAAGGGAGAAATTGAATAATTGAGCATTACGAATTGATGCACGTTGCCCTCTAGAATGGAGCTCCAAAAGGAGAAATTTGGGGGGGCAACTTAATGGTTTCAAAAGAGCACAGTGTAAGCACTGGGTCATAATGCTAAAACATTTCCAGGAAGTTATGGAAGGATGCCACTCCAGGTACAAGACATGGGGCTTGGAATGAAAAGGGAACTAATGAGAAAATCCAGGTAACACTTGAATAAAGAAATATTGAATGAATGAATGAGTTGAGGGACCCTACAGGCAATGAAAAAAAAGAGGGAAACTGAGTTCTGAGCAAGTATAGCAGTTCTGGAAATGAAATAATGACACCAAACCAATCAAAAGAAAAACACAGTAGTGGGAAAAGCACAAATTTAAATGCACAAAATAAAGAAGAATCATTCAATTAAGTAGATTCAATATCTTACTCTTTTAAATAGTCCTGGTGCTTCCATATTTTATATATCAATGACGTAAACTCAAAATAATTGAAATCATCTGTTATAAAATCTTGGTATAATGATAAGTCAAATCAAGAAGAGATTATTATTACATATTCCAGGTTATAATATTGTAGAAGAACCAGCCACACACACACACACACACACCCCACAAATATTACTTGAATATACCCAGAAATTCACATCTCTTAATGAATATAGGTTTGATTCTCAAAATTTCTATGCTGAAATCCTAACGTTCTAAAATAATGATTTTAGCAGATGAGTTCTGAGCGATAATTAGGTTATGAGTGTGCAGCCCTCAAAATTAGATTGTTACTCTGGTAGAGAAGAGAAAAAAAATTTTTTAATCTCTGTCTCTGCTGCCAAGTAATAATGCAAAATGTCAACGCTAGACAAAGGACCTACTAGCATCTTAATCTTGGATTTCTCAGTCCCAACATTGGAATGTATCCTTTTATGATAGGGCTCTGCTCCAACAAAATCATGGTTAAGCACTTTTATCACTGTGTGAAGATCATAGAGTATGCTGTCCCCAACCCAGATGGTTTAGGTAAAATATGTGTGTGGCCTCTTGCAATCAAGAAATTTACTGAACATGACACATGTGACTATATTCACTGAAACACTTAGACCACTTGTTTCATTGTGAACTTGTTTTGTTTTTCTTTTAAGTAGGAATACATGATAAAAATAACCATAAAATAAGCACTATCTAAACTAAAAATTTAGTTGTTTATCGTTATCTAGTCTTAACTATTACATATAATTGTATTTGTTGTTGGAGATGCTACTGTTATTGCCATACAATTATGTTTCCTACTAGAGTGACAGTAAACTTGTTTAGATCAGTGCCACCACACACACATGAGTAATAATATATGGCTATGACAGCACTGGTGAATTTGAAATTGTCAACTCTATTAAAATTATAGGGAAACATCAGCATATGTATGATTCATCTATTAACATTGTAATGGAGCACATGTTGTAACATTTGCTATTTATACAATCTGTGGTAAGTGGTAGTTTGTCATATCATCTTACAGACAGAATTCTTAGACTACTTGAACATATATCTAAGTACCTGGAAGCAGTTTTGAAACTGGGAAATGGGTAGAGGCTGTGAGAGTCTTGAAGTATATGAAAGAAGAAGCGACTATTCTTGCAAAAATGACAATGTAAGTATAGCATTTATTTTCTCAAAGAAGACATAAAGATTCACAAGCAGATGATGAACATTTGGGATGGCAAGAGGAAACAAAGGAGGAGGCAACACTGCTTGATAAGAACTAATTACCTTGCTCATGTAATTGTAACCCCTCTGTACGGTATTTTCACAATAAAAAAAAGAAAACAATAGAAACTTATCTTGTAAATAATAAAAATCACCCATATGCTTGGAAAAAACCCATTCTGCTAAAGTTTCATGTGGAAAGGAATGACATGCTATTTAGTAGCAGAAAAGCATAAATGACATAAATTTGGATACATTTTGCTTAATGTCTAGCCTTTTGTGGAAGATAGAATCTGAAAGCAATGAAATTAGCTATTCATTAAAAAATATTTCTAAGAAAATCAACAAAGAAAATCTTTGTTTCTCCTGGCTGCTGAAAATATAATTTAAGAAGAGACAAAAATTTGAGAATGGAATTATTTTTAAACAGAGAAACTGTAATATAAAGATTTGGAACTATAGGCTCTTGAAATGCATTTCATGTTACAAATGAAAGTAGAAGATATTAGAGTGCCTGCCCTAGTTTCAATTAATCTTCACATTCATTCCCTTTAGAGAATTCCTTTCCTCTGTAACTACATTCTCTTTAATGTGACTGATAGCAATCTCTAGTCAAAGTTGACCTCAATCCAAAATACTTCTTGGGATGTCTGCAAGCAGATTTGTGCTTACCACTTTTTGGCAGAATGTACTGGTACTTAATCTTTTCTATGAGTGTGGCTCTTGGATGAAAAATTTCTTTCAAAAGTGTTAAATCAAAAATTGTAACAAAGCATAGATAAGCACTGTGACTTCTAGGTAAATTTTAAAGAACAAGGACAACGTTTGTACTACAAAGCAAAACTAAGCAGTGATGGTTGGCATTTTTTTTATTTTTTATTTTTATTTCCTACTTGATAGAATTGGAACATCAAGCAAAATACTATAATTGACCACATGATCAAGCATCATTATTTGATAAGAATGAACCAATTGGAAGCCCTATGGGTGTTTTTCAAGTTTTCAGAGTAAAGAAACAAGAGAGTAATTTGGATTTGAAAAAATAATTGAAGGACCTTTCCTTTTATGGGTCATTATCTGTTTCTTTTTATGATTCTTATTAGATTCATTGAAAAAATGGTTACCATACCTGATAAATCGTACTCTCCAGGAAATTTAATCCATATTAAAAAGATCCACATCCTGAAAATAAATACATTGAAATCAATAACGATAAAATATTTAACATATTAGCAGTATTATATTTGCATGTAAGAATTCATTTTTTTCTGTTGGATTGTCAATTTACTCTGTAAAAATTATGCAAAATTTTAAGACAAATATACCAACCAACAATAAACATTCATATGTCTGAAATTTTTTATATTTTCTCTCTCTCTCTCTGTCTTTCTCTGTCTCTCTCCCTTTTTTTCTTTCCATCATGAAACTTAAACCCAGGGTCTCAGTGCTGTCTCTTAGCTTTTTAGTTCAAGACTACTGCTCTACAACTTTGAGCCACAGCACCACTGTTTGGTAGTTAATTGGGCATAAGTGTCTCATGGTCTTTCTTGCTCAGGTTAGCTATGAACTATGATCCTCAGAGCTCAGCATCCCGCGTACCATTTAGGATTACGTGCATGAAGCATAAGCACCTGGCTTTAAACACTTCTTAATCATATTTAAAACATGTAAGACAGCTATGGACATAATAATCTATACACATGTGTAAATGGAACAAACATGAGGCTATTGGGGAATGGTAAAGAGAGAGGAAAATTAATGGAGTGACTCCAATCCAGATATATTGCATTAATAACTGGACATGTTAAAATAAAAAACCGTTGTACAACAAATTGGTACTAATAAAATATAGAAATTAAACCTTTGAGCCAGATGGAGAAAACACAATTTTCATCCCATTAGGAATGTGCTTAAACCTTTGTAAGGATATGTCTTTTACAATTCAAAGAATTTCTTCTTGGTAGCCAGAAACATGGGATGTGTATTTAAATTTTTAGTTTTGATAAATAGTTTATTATCTTTCCAACATATCACCATTTTGAGAAGCATATGTGTGCCATTTACGAATACAATTGAGAATACAATTCCAATTCAAGGTATTGCCTGAGATAGTTTCCTGGGAAAATGCATTAATTTCAAAATCGTAAATAACAATACCATTGAAAATCATCAATATTGGATAAAATAAAAATTAATAAAAGAAACTAAAATATTGTTTCTGTGTATACACTATGTCCATTGATGTGAATAAGCATTGCATATACAATACCATTTTCCTTTCTTTAAAAAAATTAGCCCATTTTTTTATTGTGAAATTACCCTACAGAGGGGTTACAATTACATGGCCAAGGTAATGAGTACATTTCTTATCAAGCATTGTAGCCTCCTCCTTTGTTTACCCTTCCCAGCCCTTTCCACCATCCCCTGCCCCTCCCCACTGGGCCAAAGTTGTAAAGTTCGTTTTTCAACATAACGTCTTGTACATCTCATTGCTGCAATGAGTCCACCTGTATCTCTATTTATCCATTGTGGTGAATAGAATAAGTGAACATGTATTTATAAAAACTTAATAAAATTTCAAAGAGAGGGATAATCAAATATAATGAAAAGGGATTTATTATTGTCCATGCAACTTTGAATGGAAATTTCTCAATATTTATTATTGAGACATAATATCCCTTCAAATATATATTTTTTAATTAACAGAATTCTAATTCTGTCACTTTACCTGCTTATATGAACAGCTGAACAATCAATTTTGTGAATGAACCTTCCTCAGGGAAATAATTCTATAAAATGGAAACAAAAGTAAAAGAAAAAATCTATGGGTATCATTATTTTATTTTTTTATATTACTGCTTCAATAGTGCTTACACAGCATATTTTATACTTTCCCCTTCTGGTTGTCTGGCTCAGTTTTTGGCACTGCTTTTGTTTAAAGCCAGTGATAGAGTTCACCTAACATAAATTTGTAGTCAGCAACCTCATTTCTGTATCTGTCTGCCAGAATTGGGCCAGAGACTTTGAGTTTAAAAAGCAGCATATTTTCCTTTTTATTATTTTTGGGGGGGTCTGATTCCTCCAAAAATCAGTTAACAATGTTATTCTAGAGTATCAGGAAGATTAAGCAACGGGAGAATGAAAGTGTTATTTATTTTTATTTTTAATACAGTTCCTGAATAAGAGTGAATAATAACTAGGGATGAAAAACTTCCCTTTGCTCCAGAATAACTACATATGTCTAAAAATAGCTATCCTTCTAATTTTTATTCCTATTCCTTCTGAAAAATGTTTTTGCCTATTGATGTACTTTTATATCTGAAGTTTGAGAACATCGATAGAGTATATAAATTTTTAGCATTTCCTATATTGTAATAGAGATGGCTTTAACTAAGTTTTGACTTTATGATGGATTATATGGTATGTTTGTACATTTAAAGTTTGGTCAGATCTACATTCCTTCCCTATGTCCAGAAAATTTATTTCACACTGTTATGCTAGCTTATCAATTTCTTGACTTTCCATTTTGTTTGAACATCTTTTCAAAATGTTTCCTAATGATTATTTTATTTCAGTGGCATCTATTTTAATATTCCTTTTTTTGGGGGGGTGGGTCCGATCAAGGGGCCTGAACTCTAGACCTGGGC
>NW_012267224.1:15873636-15889233 GCF_000151885.1 Dipodomys ordii
ATACTGTACAGAGGAGTTACAATTACATGGGCAAGATAATGAGTACATTTCTTATCAAGCATTGTAGTCTCCTCCTTTGTTTCCCCTTCCCATCCTCACCCCGCCGCCCCACCCAATCCTCCCCGCCCCTCCCCCCCCCACGAAAGTTGTAAAGTTCGTTTTCGACATAACGACTTGTACATCTCATTGTTGCAATGGGTCCACCTGTATCCCTATTTAAACGATTTGATTTTCCCCCTCGCCTCCACAAATTATACCGACATCAAATACAGTGAAAGCAGGGGTTATATTGTGGGGGAGGGAACAAAGCAACACAGAAATAATCTTATAAATGTGTCAGAAACAATCGCATGAAAGAAAAAAAGCATTTGAATACATATCTTAGGGTTCATTTTAACCTAATATTCATTTAAAATGTTGAGTGAAGGGCTGGGAAGATGGCTCAGTGGTAGAGCGCTTGCCTTGCATGCCTATGGCTCTGGGTTCGATTCCTCAGCACCACATAAGCAAAATGAAAAAAGCTGGAAGTGGCACTGTGGCTCAAGTGGTAGAGCGCTAGCCTTGAGCTGAAGAGCTGAGGGACAGCGCCCAGGCCCAGAGTTCAGGCCCCATGACCAGACCCAAAAAAAAAAAAAATGTTGAGTGAACTTGATGACCCTCCTCACTCCATTCCTGTGCTCCCAGATTGTTGCCTTCCTTCTACCCCAAACATGTTTATTAGTTGTTCAAAGGATTTACACCATTGTACTTCTCTCCTAAGTATACCAAATTTAAGGCAATTTGTTTGAATGAATAGGCATATAACTTGCATATATTATCATATCTGATTCTATATTAGCTCTAGACAATTTCCACAAATGAGAGAAAATATTTGTTGTTTGTCTTTCTGATCCTATCTTACTTCACTTGACATAATTTTTTTCTAGGTCCATTCTTTTACATCCAGATTTCATTATACTTTCTTCTGATTGGTGAGTATAATCCCATTCTTTAATAGAGTTAAGAGCATTTACATGATTATTGACATATATGTAAACATGTAAATTTACCTCTCTATGAATTTATATGTGTACAAATTTATTCCTTCCTTTCTTTTTTTTAAATTTATCTCTTCTTAATCCTAGAGTAGGTAGGTTTACAAGCAAGTCTCCCTACAGCCATCAATCATGTTTAGAATAAGTATACCTATATTACACATTAATTAGTTACACTGTGTAATTGATTAATATTAATTATATTAATTAACATTACACATTACTTAATTGATTGCACAATAATTTTTCTACATTGATTACTAATAATATCATCCACATTAATTAATTGATCTCATAGCAATAATTTTATCCATTTAGGTGTGCAAATTCAATAACCTATACTTGCAAAGCAAGAAACATTATAAACTACCAATAAATATACTTTCTCTTGAGCATGGTACCAAGGAGCTTCCAAATAATCCCATTGGTTCATTACTTGTGTTCATTTATGACTGTCAATTTTTTTCTAATAGGCTATGTGATATCTCACTGCTACAGCACGTGATATATGTAAGTAATATTTAATCCATATACACCACAGAGATATTATCATTTCAGATTTTGGTGACATAGATTGACATTGAAATTACTACTACTTTAAAACTTATGAGTAAAATATTCATTTTTCAATTTCTATAGTTTCAGAGCTCCATGAGATTTACTCTTTCTTATCTCTTAGTGAATTCCTGCTGCTATAATTGAATACCTTAAACCATGTGACTTATGAACAACAGAAACTTATTCTTCACAGTTCTGAAGAGGAAGAATCTAAAATCAGAGTAGTAACACCATCAAGTTCTGGTTAAAGTTCTCTTCTACATAGTAGCCTAACAAGGACTTGTGGTATTTTCATATAGCTGGACTGCAGTACCAGTTTTGAGAACATCATGATAAGGATGTAATTACCAGATATTGAAAGCCATCACATTAGGGATTATAGTCACAACACAGATATGTGGGTGAATCCCATCTCTAAACCTAGCGACTGTGCGGTGTTTATTGATCATTAAGCACTAGTGCAGTAACATGGAATCAGTGAGACCTTAGCCTAATGACTAAACCCAAACCAATATTTAGCCCTGTGACTCCTGTGCTCTTCCCTGTCCTTATGTAAGTGCATAATAGACTATTCTTGTTTATTTCTGTTAACCAATGCATAGACACTGTTATTGGAAGGTAAGGTTTAGCTATGATGCTCATATAGTTGACCCCATAAGTCCCCTTCCCCTGTATACATGTTTTCCTACTGGCCTTTTACATTTTTCTTTTCACATCTTCTCTTGCTAAATCGTGCTGCTACATTCACTTTAATTTATTTTCACAGTAAGACAGCCTCTGGCTACCAGCCAACATTTATTTTATGTGATGAAGACAAGTGCTATTTATTATGTGCAATGTTGCCGTTTTCTTGTTCTTGGAAAAGTCAAACAGTGAGTATATTCAGCCAGCACATTTTCCACTTCATTTGAACAGAGATGTTTCTTCTACAGATTCCCTTCAGAAGGTGACTTCAAGAAAACTCAGCCTCTGGCACTCAATGGACTTTGAACGTTGTGATTGTTTCTGGGGTTCCAGTTCAGACAAACTAATTCAATATGTTGAACATTTGCATTCATGGCTTGGTTTTTCAAAGCTATAGATACAGAGATACCCATTTTATCTTGAAGTTCATCTGGTCGATTGTATAATGTTATATTCAAGAAATAAGCCCAAATAAAATCAAAAGCAATTTATCAAGATAATATTTACAGTATTTATAAATTAGACTTTATTTATAAATTAGAAATTAGAGTTCCAAACTAATACTTACTGTATTTAAAGGACAGACAAAAGTGTTACTGTTTCCAGGTCACTCATAAAATAGTAGAATTAATATCTAGCTAAATGAGAATATAAAATCTATAACACAGAATCGTTCAGTTTTTTACTTCTCTGGGAATGTGTTAGTTAAATGTATACATATGTGTATACATACCTTTATATCCATACTTATACACAATACATAAACTTATACATACAATTTAAAGAATATTAACTTATTGTTTTCTTGAAGGTGTATTCTTCCCAAAATAATCTAAAATTTGTGAGACTTTTCCAAAATTCTTTTCACCTAAGTTTTAGAATTTTATGTTGTCAGTTATGAGTGTTTATCATACAGGAATAAGGGTCACTTTATCTAGGGTTTTGTGTTTTTACCTTCTACCTTTAACATTAGCTGTTTGATGTTTCATTATTTTAAATTAGCACAAATGAATTGTACAAAATGTTGAGATTATTTTATGTATATATAACCCCTATATTTTATTGAGATAGTCAGGGATAAATAATAAAATAAATATTTTAAAACTAATGTTAAAAGACTACTCTCAGAATGTTCAATAATGGAGTCAAATGTTTTATTTTATGCTACATAATTTTGCTATATGAATTAATGTTTTCATTGTTTTTTACATTATAAAATTGGTTCTGTTAATATAACCTACAACAGTCACATTTGGTATTATCTGACTCTTAGAAGTATAGCTGTGTGAACTTTAATTTTCTCACGTTAAAGGGGTCAACTTTGAGTGTAAATTAGTTGGATTAACATGCTGTATATTTACATAGAAAGGATTTGCTTTCTGAAAACCTCAGGCACAAATTAATTCAAAATGTTAGCTTACCTTTGAGTACAATTGAATTTATAATCCCTAATTCAATTTTCACCTGGATGTTTTGGACTCATATCTATTTTCTAGCTGCACTTGATAAACACATTGGAGTGGCTTTGAAAATGGAATCAAAGTCAAGTGCAAATTCTCTCTGAAAATGAACATCCCATTTCCATAATTAAGTTGATTGTTTACAAAACTTTCTGTGCACACAGGATTGTTTTCAGAACCCTTAAAATTTGAGCAAGTAAAAATAACTAGGTAAATGATTAGAACAGTGTAAAATTGATAGCATTCTTATTTATTTTTAATCATCAACTAAGTTTTCTGAGTGCCTGTGTCTTAGTCAAACTTTTTCGCTCATTTATGCTGCATAATTGCTAATATATGTGTGTGTGTGTGTGTGTATATATATATATATATATATAATATATATATAATATTCTGGCATTGAGACAACAGAACAATCTCTTATAGGATTTGTCTATGAATTTAGTAATTAAAATAATTTAATTTAGGAACTTATCCCTATGAATTCTTTCAAAACACTTAAATATAAAAAAGCACATTTCATTATATTTACCAACATAAAATTATCTAGTGCAGTTACTAATAATTATAATTCCCAGGATATTTAATGTAATATATTCGTAACATTCATTACTCCTGGAAATTTTTAAGTCCCCTGATATTTGAACTAATGAAAAATATTACTTCAATTAAAACATAGTTTCAATAAACTTAATTTTTCTCACTTCTTTTTTCAAGTTGCTCACTACTAGTACATACCCTTCAAAGAGAAGTTGTAATGTCATAGTTGTATAAATTTCTGTGGCTCACAAAACATTGTTGATCCTTTTGCCAATAACATCTGTTATCTCCAAGTGAATGTTTTGAATTGTCACTGTGGCATTCATGACAATAGTAGAGTATATTTTCTACTATCATAGGAAGATTGATCTAACCTCAGACATCATGTTGGAAGAAGCAAATTGTGCTGATGTACAACTTGATACATCTGTTCATCCATATGTGGAAAATTCAAATACATTATACATACTCTTCATTTCATCTTGACCAGGTTTTATAATTATGAGCTGAAAAATCCAAATGAACCAACTTGCTAAGACAAGACCAAGGACCCTTGTTAGGTTTAGGAACAAAGGTTTTTTTTTCCCCCAAGGGTAGGAATGGTTATTCAGCTCATCATAATTTATGCTATAAGGACCATCTGTAATTTTTGATATGTATGTAAGTTTGTTGGTTTTGGAAAGGGGAAGGAGAAACATAATATTAGTGGGACAAAGGGTGAACTAATTCAGCAGTAATACTCACTAGACACTATTTTGAAAATGAATTTACGCAATTTGTGGGGTAAGGCATTGGTGAAGAAATAATTGGGAGAAAAGGAGGGAAGAGGTGACACTTTTCAAAAAGAAATGTACTCAGTGCCATACTCAGTACCTGAACTATTTAACTGTACCTCTCTGTACATCACCTTTATAATAAAAACAAATTTAAAAAATTCTAGACCTATTTTGTCTTCTTCAACCAATAGAATTAAAGTGAACTCCTGTAGACAACATATTGATGAAGAAAGATTTAATGTACATATTTAAATTTTGGAATAAATTGCAATTGCTTTAGATAAAATAGCTGTTGTACCCAAGTTCTAAAACTGATTTGACTCAGTTTCTTTCTGATCAGGCCTTTTGACTTAACAGTGACATGTTTAGGAATAAGAAGTTCTATTCTTTCACAAATACTACATATACAAGCTTAACATGCAAAATTTTTTCCTATTGTTCAGAAAAGAAGGCACCATTTCTCAAAATTTTCCTTTAATCTCCACAGTAACCTTTGAAGGAGACCATTTTTGTCTCTGCAGAAGTGACACTACATACTGTTACTGATAAAGGGGTCTCTATTACAAGAGTGTTTACCAATTCTAAATGCTTATACACCAAATGCCAGAGCACCAGACTTCATCAAAAAATACTACTTAACTTAAAAATATATATAGATCCAAACAGATTGATTGTTGGTGATTTCAAGAAATCATTGTTGCCTCTGGATAAATCATCCTAGGAAAAACTCAACAGAGAAACATCAGACCTAAGTAATTGCATTGTCAATTAGACTTAATAAACATCTACAGATTATTTCTGTCATATGATCTACAGTATATTTCATCCAGCAGCATCAGAATACAGATTCATCTCAGCAGCACAGGCAACATTCTCCAAAATTGATCATATTTTAGACTCACAAACACAAAAAATTTCCTTCTACAATTTGCATTTCACTCAAATGGATAATTGTAAAAGTAAAAAAAAAATCTCTGAAATATATCCTTCTGGGAAGTTTTGATTTAGTATTATAGCATTGACAAATTGAAATTATTCTCTGAATCCTGTCAGACTACAAAGGAATAAAATTAGAGTTCAATACCAAAGCTCCATAGAAAATTCTCTGACAGAGTCTGAATAACACATTCTTGAATGATCAATGTGTCATTGAAGAGATCAGAACAGAAATCCAAACATTTACAAAATTATACAAAAACACACAAAATATCACTTCCTCTGAGATAGAGCAAAGGTAGTAATTACAGCAAAATTTATAACTCTAAGTGCCTACATCAAGGAATTGGACAGATCTCAAATCAATGCTTTAATTACGCACCTTGAACTCTATGAATAAGAGGAACAAGCCTAATCCCAAACTTGCAGATGGAAACCAATAATAAAAATTACTGGTTTTGTGATAATAAAAATTATTACAAAGGTAATCCAAATAGGGAAAGAAGAAAATTCTCCTTTGCAAATGACATAATCTTATATTTAAAAAATCCCATAGAGGGGCTGGGAAGGTGGCTCAGTGGTAGAGCGCTTGCCTTGCATGCCAGAGGCCCTGGGTTCAATTCCTCAGCACCACATAAGCAAAAAGAAAAAAGCCGGAAGTGGCGCTATGGCTCAAGTGGTAGAGTGCTAGCCTTGAGCTGAAGAGCTGAGGGACAGCGCCCAGAGTTCAGGCCGCACGACCGGACCCCCCAAAAAAAATTCCCATAGAGTCCACTCCCAAGTTATTTGAACTGATTTGGAATTTAGGCAAAGTAACAGGGTATAAAATTGACTCACAAAAATCAGTAACATTTCTGTATTCCCAAAATGAGAAGAGTGATGCTGATTTTAGGGGAAAAAACTACATTTAAAATAGCCTCAAAATACCAAGGAATTAACCTGACCAAAAATGTGAAGAACCTCTCTTATGAAATTCTTATAAATATAATAAAAGAAATTAAAGCAGATTTAAGGAAATGGAAAAACCTTCCATGCCCCAGGATTGGAAGGATTAATATCCTAAAAATGGCAATATTGCCTAAATCTATCTATAAATTCAATTCAGTATCCATCACACAAAAATTTCAATAATATGAAGGAAGCAAACAAAAAAAATCATATGGAATAACAGAACACCAGAATTGTAAAAGCAATCCTTAGCAGGAAGAATAGTGATTGAGGAATATCAATACCAAACTTCAAACTCTAGTAGAAAGCTATAGAAATAAAAACAATTTGAAACTGAAACTACAATAGGCCTGAGGAACAATGGGTCCACAGGCCCATAGCCACCTAATATTTGATAAGGGAGCCAACAACAGCTTGGAAGAAAGACAGCCTCTTCAACAGATGATGCTGGCAGATTTGGCCAGCCACATGCGGAAAACTGAAGCTAGATTCTTACATATTACCCTCCACCAGAAGCAATTCCAAATGGATTAAAACCTCAGTGTAAGGTCAGCTTTGATGAAAATATTACAGGAAGGAGTAGATGAAATTCTAGAGCTCCTTAACTAGGGCCCAAACTAAGTAAAGGTTCAAATCACAGCAAATTAAAAAAAAAAGACTGTATACATGGGATTGCATAAAACTGAATAGTTTCTGAATGGCAAAGGATATAAATAACAAGATAAATAGAAAGAACCTAGAATGGGTGACGATCTTTACAAGCTATGCTAGCCTTAGTACTCAAAGAATTAAATCTCCAAAAATGAAATCCTCAAAACAAAACAACCCAGTTAATAAATAGGCTAAAGAATTAAAGAGAGGGGGTGGGAAGTTGGCTCAGTGATAGAGTGCTTGCCTAGCATGCATGAGGCCCTGGGTTCAATTCCTAAGCACCACATAAGCAGAAAAAAGCCAGAAGTGGCTCTGTGGCTCCAGTGGATGCTAGCCTTCAGCTGAAGAGCTGAGGGACAGTGTCCAGGCCCAGAGTTCAGCCCCCATGACTAACAAAAAAAATGAATTAAAGAGATACTTCTCAGAAAAAGAATTATGAAAGGTTAATAGACACATGAATAGAGGTCAACATCTTTGGCCATAAAAAATGTAAATCAAAACAACATTAAGATTCCACTTCACCCCAATTAGAATGGCTATTATCAAGAAAATTCAGTAACAGATGATGGTGGGGATGTGGCCAAAAGGGAATTCTACTGTACTGTTGGTGAGGATGTACACTTGTTAAACCTCTCTGGAAAACAGTATGGAGGTTCCTCAAAAGATTAAATATAGAACTCCTCTATGACCCAGCAATCCTACTCCTGGGTGTCTATCCTGTTGACCACAAACCAAGCTACACTAAAACCACCAGCCCAACCACATTCATTGAAACATTGTTCTCCATAGCTAACATACGGAATCAACCCACATGCCCCTAAGTGGATGAGTGGAGCAAGAAAATATGCTCAATGGAATTCTATACTTCCATCAGAAAAAATTCTATTGTCCCATTCATAGGGAAATGGAAATATTTAAAAATATATAATAGATAAATGAAGCCAGGCCTAAAGAAACATAGGTTGCCTGGTTTCTCTTAATTGTAGTAATTAGAACATGCCTATAAATGTAAACACAGTTGGACATGATACATTTTACAAGACCTAAAGATTCATATAGTAAGATCAAATGAGGATATTCTTAGGCAACGATCACAAAGGCTCAATAAGTATGCATCTATGATTATATGAAATGTTGTTTATTGAAATGAATTCCAAGAAATGGAAACAAGAGGTTTTTTATTTATACATTTATGTTTTCTTTTTGTTTTTCCCCTTTTGTTGCTGTTTCTCATATATTTATGAGTATGTAGGTATATGTCTGGGGGAGAGGAGGGGAAAGCCCAGAAATAGTGGGACAAAGGGTGAACTAATTTGGCTGCGATACTCAGCAGACACCATGTAGAAAATAAATTATACAACTTGGTGTGGGGGAATTGAATTCAGGAAGGAACAAATTAGGAAAAAATGAAGGAAGAAATGACCCTGTTAAAAAAATATACTCAGTACTTAACCATGTAACTAACTTCTCTGTACTTCACCTTTATAACAAAAATAACTTTAAAAAAAGAGGAAATTCAAGACAATAGATTTGAAACACAATTAATCTCCTTTAGACTTTTTTTTTGGAAGAGAAAGAAATCCAAACGAGAATCTGCTGAATGGCATCATAGATTTTCCTCAATCTCCTAATGCTAGACTGATAAAAATTGGAGCTCAAGTATCTCCCCAAAGCATATAGCAAATATTGCACATTCTCACATAAGAACCATCAACTACAGAAAGAAAAGCAGAACTAAATCATATATAATTTGACCCTCCTAAAGACTTCAACGCAGCATGGATTTGGGTTGCTCCTACTAGGATGCTTAGAATAGAATGCTTGGCCAGCATTCCATTCTCCTTTCAGAAATGAGGGTGATGTTCATTCAGAGCAAATATATTTTTTTCAATTTCTGGCATAAAATACAATCAAACTTCAACAGACATTATAGACAAAGACTCCAGGGCTGGGAAGGTGGCTCAGTGGTAGGGTGCCTGCCTTGCATACATGAGGCCCTAGGTTTGAATCCTCAGCACCACATGTGCAGAAAAAGCCAAAAGTGGCACTGTAGCTCAAGTGGTAGTGTGCTAGCCTTGAGCTGAAGAGCTGAGGGACAGTTCCCAGGCCCAGAGTTCAGGCCCCACAACTGACAAAAAAAAAATACACTCCAGCTTTTAAAATAATTCTAACAGACAAAGATCTACTAAAGACCAATTTGTTTTTGTTTTGTTTTGTTTTGTTTTTGGTCAGTCATGGGGCTTGAACTCTGGGCCTTGAGTGCTGTCCCTGGGCTCTTCAGCTTAAGGCGAGTGCTCTACAACTTGAGCTACAGCGCCACTTCCTAAAGACCAATTTGTTATCCTTCAGGATTTTATTTTTAATTGATCATGCTTAATAAATTAGAAAATGTGACACAATTAAAACTTCAATAAATAGATTGAGTTTATAATCTATGGAAAAATAATCAAAGAGCTTTTTAAAATGAAAAAGAACTCAATAAAAAAAGCTGAAGAATTATGATATGGTGAGGACACAGAATAAAAAGCATTGTTAATCAGAACAAGAAAAATAGAACTGAGAAATGCTGATCTACCAAGACAACGATAGTTTCAAAAGGTTAAAAAGAATGTTCTAAGTAAATGAACAAATAAGAATATAAGTAGGTATATCACATGGGATAACAGTTAAGTGTGATGTGTGTAAAGTTCTGGTTTAAACATTTATTCACCCATCAAAAAAAACATAATCTTTATTAGTTCATCAAATCTGTATTTCTACATAAATTACAGCATTTGTAAGACAGACAATGTCATGCATAGATCTCTCTGGAATAAAATCTACAAAGGAAAAAATAAACCCTGTGGCTTCTTTTAAATTACTTTTAGCCTTTGTGCATGTACTTATTTGACACATTTGGACTAGTGATTCATCTGTATGTAATGGAAGGCATATTAAGGCTATTTCTATACAGTAACAATTGTCAGCTAAGAATGATTTCAATGACTTAAATTTCACATGTTCTAGGAAATTGCTTATATAACAATCAGCCATTTGCAGCAGTAAAAATTCTCCAAAATCACTAGAAAATTGTTGTTACTTTTCTAGATGGTATTCATGTATTTCAGATTTATTGTGAACATTTGGGGGGACACTATCCATTTGACTAGACATTATTCTTTTCTGAACATCTAACTCAATTTTCAAAAATGTTAGAGACTGATAGTAACATGACTGTTGTTATTATAATTAAAAGATTTTTTAAAAATTCTGAATCATTGCTTTAATACATACCCTCAATAATAGTGTGATGCATCACATATTAACAAATATCTAAATGTTTTGTTTATTTGTTTATTTTGTTGGTCATGGAGCCTAAACACTGGGCTTGGCCTCTGTCCTTCAATGATTCAGCTCAAGGCTAGTGCTCTACCACTTGAGCAACAGCACCACTTCTGGCTTTTTCTATTTATGTGGTGCTCAGGAATCAAGCCCAGAGCCTCATGCATGCAAAGCAAGCACTCTACCACTGAGCCACTTTCCCTAAATATTTTATTTTAACAGATGGCTTTGTAAGAAAGTGAAATCTAATAACTATTGTTAATCTGTCTCTCAGTCCATTGAACTTAGTACCAAATGTCCTGTAAATAGAACTCAAAAACTCTACATTAAAGATCTGAAGGAAATTATACACTCATCTTATTGGATGTTCCTAGAGACTAAATACTACCTGCTGGAACAATTATTCCTACAAGGAGAGATAAGTTCCTGAGGGAAATACAAATGATACCATATGGGTAGAGATTGTAGGACAAGCAAAAGAAGAGTAAGGAAATACGAGATGAAAACCGGAGGTCAGGTGATGTTCTCCATGAATATGTCTGGAATTTTTGTTTGGGGCATCAGGAAAGGAATTTTCCAAATTTTCTTTATACTTCAAAGTTGTATATTTGTCTATTTCTACCTTGATTATTTAAAAGCCAAAATGGAACAGCTGCTTCCCCTCAGCCCACTGACTTATAGATCCTACAATTTGACCTTCTATTACTTCTGAATTTCCTCCCTCCTACTCTCTCACTTAGAATTGTTCAATAATGTCTAAGTTAAAATAGATGTTGTGTTTACCTACTTGTTTGTTACTACATGGTTTATGAAGGTATTGAATCAAAATCCAAATATTCTTTCATGCAAAATTAATGTGTCTTCTTTTGACTTTAGATTTGTATTATTATTTTTAAATTTTTAAATATTTTTGCTATTGAATTATTTACCTTTGATTATATTTGAGGGAGGGTAGAGAGGGAGGCAGTATCTATGCATTTATACACATATAAATATATAATAAACTTGAGAGTTAATTTCAGAGGATATTTAAATAAACTGATCACAAATAATATTAATGTGAAATGCATCACACAATGTTTAAACTATTTGTTAATTGAATTTTTAGAAAAAGTATATATTCTAAGTTAGAAACAAAATTAGATTATTTAGGTAAGATTTATTATGATTTTTAAAAATTTATCATGTATCACATCCTGAAATCCTAAAGACTGAAGGTCAATAAAATTATCATCTAGAGAAGTCACAGACAAACTTTTATGTAAGCATGCAGTACAAGTACAAAACAGTACAAGTTACACCACTCAGTGACATATAGTATGGTGTAATAAATATCTCAAAACTTACCTCATTCCTCAAAAATCAAAATACTTAGATCCTCCTACAAGTATTTATACAAAGCATCTCTGATTAAATTGTAGCTCTCATGAGAGATCAACTCATCTAAATTTTCTGAATCTTATCTTTATAGTAACAAATATGTAATCTTTGTGGTTTGTTTCAAACTTTTCAAAAAGTTTTTCCTCATACAGACTCTGTCATTTCCATCCCAATACAACTGTGATTCTTTGTCATTATTTGGAGCTCTCATCAAGATATTTGATTTTTAAGAAATAGAAAACCTGCAAGTCAGTCAATGTTCTTTTTAGCTCCCAGCTCCTGAGATATTCACAAAAACTTTTAATTAAAAGCATTTGAAATTGAGCCTAGTAGGAGGCTGGTTCAGCAACCCTTTATTAGCATTTTTTTCCCATTCATGGGGCTTGAACTCTGGGCCTGGGTGCTACCTCTAAACTCTTCAGATCAAGGCAAGCACTCTACCACTTCCAGTTTTCTGATGGTTAATTGGAGACAAGAGTCTCATGGACTTTCTTTGCCTTTGAACTGTGATCCTCAGATCTCAGCCTCCTGAGTAGCTAGGATCCCATCTTTTTATTAGCATCTTTATTTACTTTTGAGTGGAGAAAGTATAAACTTCTGTTTAATGTATACTTGTTTTCTTCTGATTATTTATTACATTAATTGCTTAGATCTTCTACAACTAAATTGTGCACAAGTGTATGAAAATTATATATTGGCTAATGTTATTACATTCTTAGACACAACAGTAGTGAATTCTGTTCAATAAAGATAGCTGGTGGATCTTCAAGGGTCTCTGTCATTGTAACATATAATGGCAGAATAGTGGTAAACTCTACAACTGCTAAAAGAACTACAGTTCTCATGTGTAGAGTTATTCAATTATTGCAAATAATTCTTATGAGTAGAATGTGACAATATTATAATTGAAATCCAAATTAATCTATGCATTCTTTTAATTCTAAGTAACTAGCATGAACTTTTAAATATCTGTTAAATTTGTAATTTCTACATAAGAAAATTATTATTTATCATGTGGTCAACTACAAGTTTTCTAAATATAAAAGTTTTCTTAAGCATCACATGAATTCATATATCACCTTCCGCATAATGCAGTGTACTTAGTTAATTCATGTCATAATATATTTATTAATGTATTATTAGAGCTCTCAAAATTGTAATAGTGTATAGCTAAAATACGAATGGTTTAAGGAAGCATTGAGAAGAGACTATAAATGAAAAGCATCTTGTAAGGTTGTCCAGTTTCAGGTTAAGAATTTACAATGGGAAGGTTTCCAATAATAATATCCCTGGGAAGTTTCAGTGATTACTCCAAATGATCAAATCACAAGGTTGTGATTACTTAAGGAAGTTCATCATTGCCTAAATCCTGAAAGTCTCTTCAATATCACAGAATGAACTAAAAGAAAGGCAATACATATTCGGACAATGTGTAACATACCAATGTGTGGCCCAGAATATGAACATTTTAAGTTCAATTTATTTAAAACTAAATAAGGAATAAAATTGCCTCTGAATCTGTTAAACACTTTCCCACTGAGAAGTGACATTTAAATCACATTTTTGCCCCACACCTGTGGCTCACACTTCTCATCCTAGCTACTCTGGTGTCTGAGATCTGAAGATCAAGGTTCCAAGCTTGCTTAGAGAAGGAAAGTCGTTTAGACTCTTCTCCAATTAACCACCAAAAATGCCAAAAGTGGACTTGTGCCTCAAGTGGTAGAGCACCAGCATTGAATGGAAAAGCCACTCGAGGTTTTGTGTTCAAATTTCGGTATAACACACACACACACACACACACACACACACACTGCTGATTTATTTTTAATTAAGTATATTACTCGTAGATTTATAAATACTGTTAAAATTATGGTTTTTAAGATAGCTATATCATAAATGAACAGTAAAATTTTCATCAATGTCTTTTCAGAAGCACAGACGGTAATCCAGTACACACTAGCAGAGTCCACCGAAGTTTCAAATTAGGCGCCACAATGAGTGAATTAGTAGTTATTATTAGTAGTTATTATTAGTGCTTTCAATCAACCAAATTCATAAGCTGGTTATGATTCCTCTAAATACAATTGCAAGAATTGAGTATTTTAAAAGAATACTGGTGATGTGGATTGAAATTTTATTCTTTTATTAAAAAATTTTAATAGTGATTTTTCTTCTTCTACATATCAAAAAAGTAGAGCAAAAAGTAGAGCTTACAATTCAAAGGTAGCTGATGTTTGCAAATAGGGTGAATTATTTACCAGTAAATAATTTACTAGTAAATTATTATTTGAGCACGTAGGATATATGTCTGAACTTTGTACACAGGGAGTTATCTATGGCTCAGGCATTCTATGCACATGGAACAAGCAATCATCTCTGATTTATCTCATGAATTGATAAATAAGAAGAGTCTGTGAACATTCACACTAACAGGTGTCAACCTTGATATCTGCATTGGTGTTTAAGTTACAGTTCACATATCACTGAACTGTAAGAGTGCTAATAATGTTTATTCACACCTTATTTTTCTCTATATTTTATGATATGTATTGATATATAGTGAGGATAGAAAATATATAGCTAAATAGTGATTTTCTTAAATAGATATTGCAAATTCTTTCTTTTTAATATGTTTTTATTGAAAAAATACTGTACAAAGGGGTTATAGTTACATGAATAATGAGTACATTTCCTATAAAACATTATTACCTCCTCCCTTGTTTTTCCCCTACCATCTCATAAATGTAAAACTTAATCATGAAAATAAAAAAGGACTTTTTAATTTGAAATTTTATTTCTAGCTTATTAGTCTAATTGTACAATAGTAGCAATTTAAAACTAAAATAATTTTATATGTTGTACTAAATATAACATTAAAGTTTAATGCTATTACACCATTTATTCTAATAATTAAAGTATTTATCTTAAGGATTGGGAGAAGATCTTCACTAGCCATACAACGGACAAGGGTCTCATATCTAAAATATAATGGGAACTCAAAAACTTAAATCCCCCAACAACAAATCCTCAAAGAAACAACTGCCCAATAAGTAAGTGGGCTAAAGACTTAAAGAGAAACTTCTCTGAAGAAGAAAGAAGGATGGACAATGGACACATGAAGAAATGCTCAACCTCCCTAGCCACAAAAGAAATGCAAATCAAAACAACATTGCCATACCACCTCAACCCAGTTAGAATGGCTAGAATCAAGATCTCTAATAACAACAGATGCTGGAGGGGATGTGGACAGAAGGGAACCTTACTTCATTGTTGGTGGGAATGTAAACTTGTTCAACCACTTTGGAAAGT
>NW_012267224.1:15889713-15940645 GCF_000151885.1 Dipodomys ordii
TATTTGCAATAACTAGTATATGTCTGACACAAGCAGAAAAGGTCAGATAAGTTGATGTTAGGGGTAATGAACCCAAGATAAGGACTCAAATGGGTTTCTTTCTTGCTATTGTCTCTAACATATTTATAAGATGATTGCTTTGTTGCTTTATATGTTCCTTCCCCACTATTTAACCCCTGTTTTCACTGTATTTGATGTTGGTATAATTTGGGGAGGGGAAAGAAAAAAACAAATTGTTTACATAGGGATGCAGGTGGACCCATTGCAACAATGAGATGTACAAAATGTTCTGTCGAAAAACGAACTTTACAACTGGAGGAGGGGGGGAGATGGGAAGGGATGGGAAGGGGAAACAAAGGAGGAGGCTACAATGCTTGATAAGAACATTGCCCCATTTGTTAGGAAATGGAAAAACTTGGAAAAAATATATTAAGTGTAGTAAGCCAGGCCCAAAGAAACATAGGTCCCATGGTTTCCCTTATTTTCAATATCTAGTATATGTATGAGTCAAGCAGAAAAGGTCAGATAATGTGATGTCAGGAAAATGAACCCTTAGATATGTATTTTAATGTTTTTTTTCATGCATGTGTTTCTAACACATTTATTAGATTATTTCTTTGTTGCTTTGTATGTCCCTCCCCCACAGTATAACCCCTGCTTTCACTATATTTGATGTCAGTATAACTGTGGAGGAGATGGGGAAAAACCAGTTGTTTAAGGATACAGGTGGATCTGTTGCAACAATGAGAAGTACAAGTTGTCATGTCCAAAACGAGCTTTACAATGTCGGTGCGGGGGGTGGGGGAGAAGGGGGTGGAAGAAGAAGGATTGGGATTGGGGGGGGAGGGGAGAGGCTGGGAAGGGATGTGAAGGGTAAACCAAAGGAGGAGGCTGCAATGCTTGGTAAGAAATGTACGCATTATCCTGCCCGTGTAATTGTAACCCCTCTGTACAGTATGTTCACAAATAAAATAAAATAAAATTTAAAAAAAAGAAATGTACTCATTACCTTGCTCATGTAATTGTTACCCCTCTGTACGGTATTTTCACAATAAAAAAAATGTCTGATAAAAAATAATTATTGGGGCTGGGAAGTAGAACGCTTGCCTTGCATGCTCAAGGCCCTGGGTTCGATTCCTCAACACAACATAAGCAAAAAGAAAAAAGCCGGAAGTGGCGCTGTGGCTCAAGTGGTAGAGTGCTAGCTTTGAGCTGAAGAGCTGAGGGACAACATCCAGGCCCAGAGTTCAGGCCCCACGACCGGACCCACAAAAAATAATAATAATTACGATATATTGCTAACTAAATATAGCAATAATTTCTTTTTTATTATCTGAGTAGAGTTAAGATCTGAATTAATCCACATAACTTGGATTGTATCATTTCTTTCCTATTCCCTGCATAGGTGAAACTCGAGTTGCTATGCTGAACCCATACAGGGCACATACATTCTTGGTAATTACAAACCACCAGCTCAAATAATATTTAAGTTCCTTACCAATTCCAGTTGGAAACCAATTGAAAAGAAGGAATAGTGAATCATTTTTTTAAATATTTACACACTATTTTTCTTAATGTATAGATTATTCTCAGTATGACACATTTTATGTACAACTAAAATTCAATGGATAAACTATGTGTGTTCTCCTTTCTAAATTATGACTTAAAAATTATTCTACTATATGTGGACTACTAAACCCCACAATTGTGTGAGCAAATCCCTTAAAATCTAAAGCTTGCTTTCTCTCTCTCTGTCTGTCTCTCTCTTCCTCATTCTCTTTCCCTCTCTCTCCTCTCACTCTCTCCCTGTCTCTCCTCCTAACTCTCTCTCTCTTTCCCTCTCTCTCTGTTTCTCTCCCTCTTCTCTCTCCTTCTTCCTCTCTCTGTCTTTTTTTGTTTGTTTATTTATTTATTCATGTATTATTGTGAGAATACCATACAGAAGAGTTACAATTACATGGGAAAGATAACGAGTACATTTGTCTTTCTCTCATAATTAAAGTAAAATATTACTTGGTTGAATAATTAGGTGTTATACAATTGGTTGAATTAGGAGGCGTGTATCCTCTTGAGTATAAGAATTTCAAGTCCTGTTTATCATTGTTATGCATCTCATGTTGCCTAAGGCCCTTTACTCTAACTGATGAGTAAGAATGAACAAAGATATATATCTAAGGACTTATATTTATTTGAACATTTCATTATACTCATTGCTTTCATGCATAATGATTACCTTTATAACAATAAAGCCAAAATCAAGTACCATAGCAAGAATCATTGACAACTTGTATAGAGGAAGGATAGATTTACTAACATTTGGAAAGACAGACAGGGTTAAAGACCATTATAAGAACTAGAAGCATTGAAAGAGGCCAAGGTATTTGCCTGGAAGAAAAGAAAAGCCTTCAGGAAAAGTCACTGGCAAGTCAGCACACAAAATAGTCTCACAAACACTAGAAGTAACACGTTCTACCAAAGCTGTATTTGTCCTTCAAGAGGCGTACAATAGGCCATTCTTCAATAGTTGCATTAGTGACCTCTTTTTGAACATATGACACCAGTTTTGTTTTGTTTCTAAAATTTCATAACCAATTTTAATCAGTGTACTCTTATTACTGAAAATGTTTGAGTTCTATATAAACTATAATAATGGTTACTTAAAGAGACACTGCAACAGGGACATGATTGTGGTGTTCAAAGCATAATATAGTTTTCCAAACTTTATTTCAAAAACACATTTGCTTCTTGTGAGTGTTCAAGTTATGCTCCTGAACAACTCAGGAGCCTTGATAGTTCTTAAATCAATTCCTGGTCAGCTCTGGTGCCTTGATATTTCTCAATCAAATTTCTCCTTAAATTTCACCTTCCTTGAATTCCTTGTTTCTCTGTGGAATTGCTAGTACTCTACATTCCAGTTTCATTACCACATTTCCAATAACAAGATCTTTTTGGGCTCCCAACTGACATTAATAACTCCACTATTGCTTTACTCTTTCTCTCTAATAACACTGGCATTTTTAGCATTGGGTCACAGCCTCTCTGCATTCTTTATTTCAATTTTCATGGCCTTTGATGTGATATCCCCAGTAGCTTCCTGAAAGTATTTGGGAGGATGCAGTAGGAGCCAGTAAATGGATGTATTATAATACATGGATGGATGATTTAATTGGGTTCTGCAATATTATAAACAAGTTTTACACTACAATGGGAAGGGGAAACAAAGGAGGAAGCTACAATGCTTGATAAGAAATGCACTCATTATCTTGCCCATGTAATTGTAACCCCTCTCTACAGTATTTTCACAATAAAAAAGTGAACAAGATATTTGAATGAATTATGCATCTTGCTTTCATTAATTTTTATCATTAAAAGATACTTGGCTTTGATTCAAACATTTTATTAAAAGGTAACTTAACAAATAAAAAATCCTTAAATATTTTGAATAAATTCTTAACTAGGAAAACATCACGTATCAGTCTATTTTGGCTTACTTTGTTTCAGTGATATTTTTCATGGCTAGGTTTGGTATAAATTTTAAAAATTTAAAAGGTTCTTTATGTGTTTGCCACACTTAGTAAATAAAACATAGAAATATAGTTTACTTTGAAATTCTAATATACAATGAATAATAACATACACTAAATCCTAACAATAATTTATATTAGAGAAAACTATTTTTTTCATTATATTCATATATAGTTGATGTTCTTTATTTGTCAAACACTCACTTGGAGCTCATTGTATCATGATGTCCTATTTTGGTTTTGGTTTACTTCTTTAAGATTTGGAAAGAAATTGTTTCTATATTTAGCATAATAGTGTATATTTAATGCTTATTACACTCTTCATTTTATTCAACCAGCTTGTACTCTATCTTGAAAATATTTCCAGAGGCAAAAATGCAGATTCTCATGATGCTTGGAAGTAACTTTTAAATATGGGTACATATTTATGTTTATAGAGTTTGTAGAAATTTGAAGGGCACAGTGAGGTATGTTGTGACAATGAAAACAAATGTCAGATGTGGCTCAGCATGCATTTTCTAGCAAGTTCTCCATTCACCAATATGATGAGCTCTTGAAGCAGTAATACTATATATTGTAGACTTTTGCAAGCAAACTGAAGGCAACTTTCTAGCTCTTACTATGTCTCATGGAGATGGAAGCAGAGTAAGGATGATAAGTTCACTTCACCTGGACTCAGGAAATTCAGCTCCTAATCATGAATACTGACATTTCCAGATTTTAAAAAGAAAAGGAAAATGACAGTACCAACTTAAAAAGGGATTATTAGGAGAATTGACTAAGAAGATATGTGATACTATTTCATAAAATATACATTATGAATAATATTATGATGTTAGAAATGTTTAATGTGTTTTTTAAACTATAGTCTGGGATCATTAATTGTTTTTACAAATCAGATACTTGTTCAGAGGTGTAGCAATGTGTTTCAGGCTTGTCTAGAGCTTGTTAGCCTTCTGCCTTAGCTTTCCTACTGCTGGGATTATAGGCGTATGCCCATCCCCCTTTAAGTTTAAATTTTGTCAGATGATTTTTTTGAAAATATATATTACTGACATGGGTGAATTCTAAGAAATATAGCATCATGCTATTACTAACCCTCTCATTTTAATAAAAATATGTGGATCTAAGTGAATGAATAAACACATTTTATTGTTTTATTATATATGTCCCATGTGAAGGCTTTGCCTAATTTGGAGCTTGCCATTTTATTCAGGAACAGAAGGATTTGCTTTAATTTTTACTGTATTTTACTATCAATTTTCAATATTTCTAAGTTAACTTACTGTGATTTACTTGGGGTATTAAAGATCTAGATCAAATTAAAGAACTGAAATCTTAAATTCATGGAATCTTCAATCTAGATATATTAAGAATTTTTTCAATATTTAGGTCTTTTTTGGCTTCTTTCACTAGTATTTTTTCATTAGAATTAGTATTTCTTCATAACATAATCATTAAATATTATGTTAGTTTCTACATAAGCCTTTTACTTTCCTAGAGATATTATAATTTGTGTTCCACATAGATTTAAAATCCTAATTATTGTATTACTTTTATATAATACATAAATTGAATTTTTGTAACAAAATTTTGTTTGACAACTTTGCAGGGGTTCTTATTAATAATTGTGAAATCTGTCAATACAGACAGATATAGAACCAGGTACAATGGGTCATGAGTTTGACTTGGTACCTAGGTACATTCTAATGATTGGAAAGATAAGAAAATTTCTGTATTACTTAATCTAAATTAAAGGCTTGCAGACTTCATGATCTTCGGATTCCACATAACAATTCCATGATGTTTTCTTTTTTTCTACTTATAATTTTGGAGCTAAATGTTTAATAAAAAATGAGCATAACTTCAAAAGCAAACTTTATTCCTCTATACTTGCAATTGCCCTAAATAAATAACTAGTTTCACTTTTTCAGGTTGCATATTTAACTAAATTCTTCATCAAGCCACTGAAATATTTGTTTTTAAAGTGCATATACAACATTTCATAAATGTATTTCATAAAAGACAATAAGATCTGTATTAAATGTACATAAATTCTCTTTGACATATCACTTTAATTTTATGTTATTTTAAAATTTCTTGGTTAGTATAATAAAAGTGATGCACAAGGGGTTACACTTAAATAAGTCAGATAAAGGGCCTAATTCTTTTTTAACAAAACCCTTACCCGGTCCCAGGTCTTCCCTCCTGTCTCCCCATACAAGTTTTATAGTACATTTTCCACAGTATATAGTGAGCATCATTGCTACATTTGTTCACCCTTGTCCTACCATTTCTATGCTCCCTATTATCCTTCAAAACACAGATTAAGCAAACCAAAGGAAAACAAAACCAGTAACAACAACAATAACAAGACCCCTCTTGTTTCCTTTTCCTGAAGTTCATTTTGATAACTATTATTTTATGCCATCAGTTGAATATAGCTATCTTGCCTTTGTAATCCATTCTTATGAATATCTTCCTTTGGTCTCACCATGTGTGAATGTCTCGAGACCTGTATAGTTTATTATCTCCTAGAGTACTTTTTTCTTTTATTATCCAGTATGTTTACTTGTAGATTTATGGGCACATTTTAGTTACAAAAATAAGAAAAATCATGCATCCTATGTTTTTCTGGGTCTGGCTTACTATATTCAATATGGTTTTTCCATTTCTTTATGAATTATACTGTAAAATTCTTTTGATGGATGAGTAGAATTCCATTGAGTATATATACCACATTTACTTGATTCATTCTTCCACTTAGGGTCATTTGGGTTGATTCCATATCTTGGGCTGTGTTAAACAATACTCCGATAAACATGTTGTGCTGGTAGCTTTAGTGTGGCCTGGTTTTTGCTCTATTGGAAAAATGTCTAGAAGTGGAATTGCTGGGTCATAGGGAAGCTGTATGTTTAGTCTTTTGAGGAACCTCCATACTACTTTCCAGAGTTGTTAAACAAGTTTACATTCCTACCAACAGTATAGTAAAGTTCCCTTTTTGTCACAACTAGGATGAAAAGTATTGGAGGAATATCAGTATCAAACCTCAGACTCTATTACAAAGCCATAGCAATGAAAACTGCTTGGTACAGGCCTAATGAAATGCTTCAGGACCAATGGAATAGAATAAAAATGCCAGAAATAAACCCACAGATCAAAAGCCACCTAATATTTGATAAAGAAGCCAAAAACACAAAATGGAAGAAAGCCTCTTCAACAAAGGATGCTGACAAAATTGGTTATACTTGTGCTGAAAATTGAAGTTAGATAATTTTATATCACCCAGCACCAGAATCAGTTCCAAATAGATCAAATATCTTACCATAAGGTACCAGATGCCATGAAAACATTACAGGAAAGCGGTAGGGGAAACACTAGGGCTCCTAGGCACAAGTCAAAACTTCCCAAAATAAAGATGTAGAATCAGAAAAAAATCAAAGAAAAACTGAACAAATGGGATTGTACCAAACTGAAGAGTTTCTCTATGGCAAAGGATATAGCTAGAAAGATAAATGGAAAGCCAATGGAATGGGAGATTTTTACTAACTATGCATCAGACAAGAGCCTCATACCTAAAACATATTTAGAGCTCAAAAAATTATCCCCCTCAAATAAATCCTTAAAGAAACAACTCAATTAATAAATGAGCTAAGGCCTTAAAGAAAGACTTCTCAAAAGTAAAAATAACCAATAAAAACAAGAAGAAATGTTCAACATCTGGCCATAATATGAAACACATACATCTTATTATCTCTCTTTTTAAAGAAAAGTATATTTTCTTTACATATTAAAGTGTTTTCAGTAATAATTTTTATGAAAAAATGTATAAAATATTTAAAAATTATATTAAGAATAAGCATGAAGATTCAGTCTTTCCATTTCATTATAAATGGTACAATATCATTCTTTCTGATAGATGAGTAGAATTCCACATTTTTTAAATCTGCTCATCCATTGAGGGACATATGGGCTGATTCCATATTTTGGCTATGGTAAACAATGCTGTAATGTATATGGCTGTGCTCGTAGGTTTAGTATGGCCTTCTTTGTGTTTTATTGGATAAATGCTTAGGAGTGGAACTATTAAGCAATAGGAAATTTAATGTTTAATCTTTTGGTGAATCCCCATTCAACTTCCAAAGTGATTTAACAAGTTTTATTTCCACCAACAGTGTAACAGATTTCTCTTTTGGCTACATCCACACCAGCATTTGGTCTTGTTAGTTTTCTTGATATGGGCCATTCTAACTGTGGTGAGGTGGAATTTCAGTGTTGTTCTGACTTGCATTTCCTTTATGGCCAGAGACATTGAATATTTCTCAATGTGTCTATTGGCCATTTTTTCTTCTTCTGAGAAGCCTATCTTTAAGTGACTGAAACATTTATATTAAGCAAAGTAAGTCAGGCCCAGAGAAACATAGGTTGCATTTGCAGTAGCTCGAATGTGCCTGTAAATCTATAAGTAAGCACACTGGGTGATAAACAAGGAGTTACAAATGAATTAAGTGAAGTGTAACAGGCTCTATGGCCAAAAATAGTATAATTCTTTAAAAAGACTAAGTCAAATCCAAAAAGATTATTACCTGGAAATGGGTACTTGAAAAAGGGAAGGGTGGGGCCAAAAGGAGGGGATAGGGGAAGAAAGAGGGAAGAAAGAGAAGGGAGGCAAGAAATCATTGTACATATCACAAAATTGAGAAATATATGGGAAGGCATGGCTGGAAAAGGGATGAAAATGTGTAAGTAGTGACACAGATCAAGATGATTATAAACATAAAGCTGTTTGTTAAATTGAGAGAACAAATTAATAAATAACCTAAAATAAAGATATTAATAAGGGAAGGGATGTGTTAGAAGGAATGGGTGAGATTATTGAAAGGGGGACTATCGATCAAGATGCACTATATTCACATCTGCTTCAGTAAATCGCAATGCCTTTGTATAACTGCTTAATGATAATAAAAATATCCAAAAGTATTCTAAGCAGTATTTCATTTTTTATTTCTATTTTTTATTTGTCAGGTGTGGGGCTTGAACTCTGGGCCTGGGCACTATCCCTCAGCTCTTCAGCTCAAGGCAAGCACTCTACCACTTGAATCACAGCACCATTCCCAGTTTTCTGAGTGGTTTATTGGAGATAAGAGTCTCACAGACATTCCTGCCCAGGCTGGTTTTGAACTGTGATCCTCAGATCTTAGCCTCCTGAGTAGTTAGGATTATAGGCGTGAGCCACCAGTGCCTGGTTTCTATTAAGCAGTCTTTGCAGTATAACCATTAATATTTCTTCTAGACTTATATTGCACTAATTTTATACTTAAAATTTATACACTATTTTTATTTTGAGTGTCTACCAGTCCTGGGGCTTGAACTCAAGGTATGGGCATTAGCTTTTAGATTTTTTTTTTTGTACTCAAAGCTAGTACTCTTCCACTTGAGCCACAGTTCCATGTCCAGCATTTTTCTGGTTAACAGGATATACGTCTCATGGATTTTCCTACTTTCACTGGCTTTGAACTGTGATTCTCAGTTTTCCACCTTCTGGGAATCTAGGATTGCAAGTATAAGCTAACCCTGCCTGGCAATTTATTATCTTGAAGTACATTTACTTATGAGTTGCCATTCAATAATTATGTTTATAGTGCAATTTATTTACCATTACTAATTTCTCAATAAAATGTTCTTAAATGGACATATATTCTCTCTATATATATCAATTTATAAATTTGTCATAGTTTATATGAGACTTAACAAAAATAGTATAATGTTATTTTATTGTATTTCAAAATACCAGAAAAAAACTATGTTATTTTACCACATTAAAGTAAACTGTCTTACATTTACAGAAATAACACTCTATTAGCAAACATAACACAAGAACCTTTTAATTTTTTTTGAAATACTTGGAAGTCAAATTAATTTTAAATATATATTTTTAATCTAATCATTACATTATAGTATGAGTTACAATTACAGTATAGTTGTGATGGCTGTTTCTTATGAATATAAAACATACTCACATTACTTTAAATAACTTAATCATCTTTAAAGGTACTGACTTGCTTTTTAAATTTATTTATGGAAATCTTAATTATCTAAGAAAAATTCTAATAAGGAAATACTTAACAGCTCTTGTTAAGGTTAATCAAAGTCATTTAAATACATCTGGGAAAAGGCACGCTCTCTTCCTTTTTTGTCTTTATTAAAGTCATCAAATGTATTTGTGAATAGTAGTAGCAAGTTTTATTACAAAGTGATAGTTGACCCTGAACCTCATTAGGATGAAATTTACTTTATTCTCGTGAAGTTACCTGTGGTGTCTAGGGCATATCTGCTAAATTTCAGTTTTGTTAAATCTTCTGCCTGAACTCTGTTTTAATAGTTTCTACTAACAGCTTAAAATGTGCATATTCACTTATTAATTTTGCTCCAATGATATAACTTACCTGTACTTTAATATTTTTGAGTTGGTGAAATACTTATATCTTAACTATTAATTTCTAAAGAAGTCCTCAGATATCAACTAATGACTGTCACACTTTTGGAAAAAAAGGTCTTTTACATTCAGTTCTTCGTGGCTTATACTTGTCCTTACGCATATGAGGTAATTCTCTTAGACTTGGGAAATTTAAGAAATTCTGTCAAAGGAGCTATGTCCTACTTTTCTATCAAAGCAATCGCTCAACCTTCTGATTGTGATTATTCTCCACTTTAGCAACTGCTTTTTGACCACATTGACAAATGAGTTCCTCTTGAGAACAATCATATGTATTTTACAAGTAGTTCCATGTATAGCTGAATTGAGGATAAGGTAGAAAGTTCCTATATATTCCCTGACCCACTGGAATTAGTAGTCTGCTTTTGAATCTGTAAAATGAATAAAGTAGGTGGACCTCTTCAAACTATGGAAGCATCAGTCAGACAGCTGAAGGCTTAGATATACAATATACACAGAGGCAGGCTGACCGATTCCTTGCCTGCTTGATTTTGGACATTTGACTTATGCCCTCAGCTTTTCTTGTTATCATATAGTCACAGTTGGGCTGCAATCTACATTAATAGTCCTTTGGCCAAAGGAATAAAAACTGCATATCCAGCTTTTCTAGGTGTCTAATTCAAAGATAGTAATTAGATCATGAAACTTGGAAATTACCATAATGGTGTAAGCCAGTATCCTAAAAGAATCTCTCTTTTACTCTCTTGTGTGTCCCTGTCTTTGTATCTCTCTCATAGATATAATCTATATGATATATATGTCATATATCATATATGATATAACATATATGTTATGAGAGATATGGCATATATATGAGATAGAGATGGTAATATTGGCTGATATATATGTATATATATATATATATTTCTCTAGGAAAAATCTAATGTAATTATGGTTTCTCTGTTGCCATCTGATCTATAAACAGCCTGGTGTCCGGCATGTTCCAAAGGGAAAATTACAAAGCCAAAATTTTCTTAGAATGATTTATGTACCAACATAATTACAAGATCTGATCTTTTCTTCCATTTATTAATTTCAGAAACCTGGGAATTATTTGAGCAGATTTAGAGATTACTAGATGGAAATTTAATTAAATATAATATTGTGTTAGGCATTACTTATTAATATTCTGCTGGAAATTATTTAATCACTCTGCCATCTTGAGAAACTTTGGGTGCTTCTAATACCTAACTCATTTGGTTGACTTTATTTTTGGAAATCATATTTGGTCTATTGTATACAAAATTGACATTTCATAAATTTCATGATAAAATTTAAATGACAATGTTAAAGATCTTGAATGTTGAAACTGGTGGATCATATTTGAATCATTAGCCTCTTCACTGTATCTGTGGAAGAACCAAGACACAACCCTTTATAAAGCACAGAGAACTGCTTTGGTGAGTTGAATATCAATATAGAAATTCATTAACTCTTTCCTGATTGACACATAGGAAATATAATCACTGAAATAGACTCTGTTGGAATATGCTTAATGAATTATTTCATGGACTATCACATATCACACAAAAAACAGTAAGACAGTGAGTGCTTCCTTTCCATGATTGCATATTTGTATGCAGTGACTGCCATAGACTGATTTGCACATATTTTGTTAGTGTCAAATTCCTGCTTTTAATATTTTACTGTATATAAAATATCCACTGGGGGAATGTGTGTGAAGAATATACTGAAATTCTCTATCTCTATTATCTAATATAAAATTAGTTATAGATTTTGAAACTGAATTCATTGCCCTAGAATAGTTTCTCAGGCCTTCTGTGGTGTTTATCAGTCATTTATCAATTGAACTATATTAGCCCTTTTACAGACTGGTAGATTCTGTTAGAATTTAGGGTTCTTAAACGGTGTATTTGCAAAGATCCCTTAACAGGTAACTTTTCTGGGGTGCATATGATCTGAAACATGGCTGCATATCTTCATTGGGGAAAACCAGAAGAAGGATACAGGTATGGAATTGCCTCGCTCTAAAAATAAATTCTGAATCTCCAACTTCTTTCAAGGAACTTCATATCTATGAATTAATTCAGGACTTGTAAAGTATACCAACTACCCATTTAGAGGACTAAAACTAGTCTCCAGACTTAGAAAATTCCTCTGGTTCACTACCAGTTCAAATGTCTTGGCAGATTACCATTTGTTGGTAAGCTAATTAATGACCAAAGAACTGAAGATTTCTGTAGTTGACTTTCTGATAACTAGTAATGTTGTCTTATCTATTAGAGTAACTATTACAACACCGATCTAGCAACATTTAAATCAGAAAAATGTGAGTAAGGCATATTAGTGTCTATAATAAAGGAGTGTCTTAGCCAATCAGTTGAAACCCTTCAGAATAAGACTCATCTAGTCCAACAAAAAGAATTCTGCAATTAACTTGTGGTTAAATATATGTTTTTATCCTGCCAGCCAAGTGTGCAGAATTTTTGTGTGAGTTTAGGGTTGCTTGGCTGTATTTGCAGAATCTGTACTCTGCCCCTAGTCTGTTTGGTTGCTATTGGGTTTGCATATTGATTAAATATCCTGAAAAGTTTCCTAAGGTGTTTATCTGATCTAGGAAGTTTTAGGTGAATATTGACCATCTGTAAAAAAGAGAACCATATCATCAGCAAACTGGAATAAATTGATTTATATATATATTTATTTTGATTCCTTTTATTACCCCTTTCACTTCATTGATGTAAGTAGGAATTTCAACAGTATGATAAATATGGATAGAGTGGACATCCTTGCCTTATTATTGATTTTAGACAACATTGTTTCAGTTTATCTGTTCAGAACAATGTTGGCTATAAATTTATCAAATAAAACCTTTATTAACTTGATGTATACTTCTTCTATTCCTAGTTTCTTGTGAGCATTTCTTTATGAAAAGTATATTGAGTTCAAAAGCATTTGTCTGCATCTATTAAGATTATCATATGATTTTGGTCATTAATAATGTCACTGTACTATGTCACAATAACTGATTTCCATTAGATGAATTATCCCTATATTTGTGGAATCAAATAAAGTGTATCATGTTGTATAATCTTTGGAATGTGTTGTTTGGTTCAGTTTTCAAGTATTTTCAAGAAGTATTTTTGTATTATCTATGTGTAAGGAAATTGACCTAAAGTTTCATTTATGTTATTATTGTGCCATTTCCTAGTTTTACTATTTATATAGTGAAAACTTTGTAGAATGTGTTTCATTGTATCTATTACATTTGCTTAATTTGGAATTGTAGTTTGAAAAGCACTGGTTTTGAAATTGCTGATGGAATTCCATAATAAATGCATCTAGTCCTTCACTTTTATTTAGAGATTCTTTTATACTTCTTCAGTCTCATTATTCATTAGAAATCTATTTAAATAATATGTTATCTTGTTCCCAGGGTGTGTTAGATGTGTCAATTTTATCCTTTTTTTAAATTTTCCAGTTATCTATAAGTTATCAAAATACCACCTAATGATCTGCAGAATCATTAGTATTTAGTGTGATATCCTCCTTATCTTACTTAACTAGTATCTTCTTCCTTCTTTTAGTTAGCTAGAAGTTTTCAAACTTGTTTTTTGTTTTCAAAACACAAAATCTTTGTGCCATTGATTGTTGCACAGCTGTCTTCATTTAATTAATTTCTGCCTAATTTCAATTGTTTTTGTCTCTTATAGAAATGGCTTTTTTTGTATTTTTATGACATTGAAGTGCATGGCTTAGGATCTCTTTGATTTTCTGACCTAGGCGTTTATAAATATCAATTTAGCAATTCCTCGCTGTATTCCAGAGGTTCTGGAAAGTTTTTTTTAATTTTTATTTGAATTTTAAAATTGCACTCCTGTTTTATTCAGAGAAACAATTCTCATTCAAAAGTAGGTTGTCCAAACTTCATGTATTTTAATAGATTTTGTAGTTTCTCTTGCTATTGATTTCTAATTTTGTTTGATAATAATCAGACACAGAAAACACTTGGAAAAAATGTCTGTTTAGTTCATTTCATCAATGGTATTTTCCTAGGATATTGTATTGAATATTTTTGTCTAGATGTTTCATCTACTAATGACAATTGGGTATTAAAGTCAACTAGCTGTTATATCTGAACTTCTTCCATTATTTTTCATTAAAATATTTTTATTAATTTAGAGGTACCAACATTGGACACATATACATACAGAAGTATAATATTTCTTAATGGATTATTTCCTTTAACATATATAATATTCTTCTTATCTTTTCTAACTAGTTTCTTTTTCCAAGTCTACTTTGTCTGATATCGGTAGAGCTTTCATGAAGGTTTATAAACAGGATAACTATACCCATATGCATAGTTGGTAAAATTGTCCATCTTTTCACCATGTATGTGTATTTTGTTATAAAGTATAGTTTTTGTACACAACAAATGCCATTTTTTGATTCATTCCAAAAATTTATGTCTTGATTGGAGATGTTATTCTGCTGATTTAAAGTTTTGATTGATTGGTATTTTATTTTTCCTGGTTGTATTTGCAAGTTAATTTATTTTCTTTTATTCATCTTTTACAATATCTTAAAGACTATTTAAACCATATGTATTTATATACTACAGAATTAAAATTCAATAAAATACAAAATAATTGATGTTGTCATGTCTGAGTCATTTATGTTTAATATGTCAAAGAAACATCTGAACTGTCAAATCTGTTATAATACTGATGACAATAGCTACAAAACTGTGACAATTTAAATATATATGCATACATACATATTTGTATATATGAGTGTGTGTGTGTGTGTGTGTGTGTGTGTGTGTGTAATTCCTTAGAAAGGTAAAATCAAATTTCAACAAAATAAACACCAGGAAGCAGGTAATTAAAATGGGTAGAGTGGGGTCAAGGGAAAATCATAGATGAATGAAGAGGAGAAGAGGCGAAAATGCAGTCAAATATCAATGCATATCCTACAAAATTAAGAAGAGTGTGGAAGAAGTGGGTGGGGGAGGGATGTGTGGGAATGCTTATGGTGGCGACATTGATCAAGATGCATTCTATTCATAAACTACTTCTTTAGAGGGCAACTCCTTCTTTAGAACAACATAAAACATTGTTTCTTATTCAATGTACATCTCACTAATTAAGAAAAGTGTTGGTAGGGGTGGCTTGGGAGGGATGGGTTAGAGTGCTGCCAGGGACACTATCATCATAAAATGTATTATTGAATGGCAACTCCTATGTAAAACTACTTAATGGTCATAAAAATACTAAAAAGTAAAAATAAAATATTGTTTTTTAAAAAGCATAATACTGTTCAGTCATTGGAAAACAATCATTCTTGTAGATGAAAAGAAGAAATAGAACTAGAGGAAACAATTATTTTTGACTCTTAATCTGCTTGAGTGCAAACATAGAAGCATTCACAGACAAAGTCTATGGATTAGCTTACAAAGAACCTGTTCATTATCTATGACTATGGCCTTTCTGCCTTAATTTAGAGTAAAACTATACTTTCCAGTGTGCTTTGTTATAAAGGTGCTAGCTGTGATCTACGGATAGACCAAGAAATAGCCCCAACATAAAAATATTAAAAAGGAGAAAATGTGCAATATGGATGTGAATCTGGTGGGACGTATTTCTTTTTCTTTCTTTCTTTTTTTATTGTGAAAATACTGTACAGAGGGGTTACAATTGTATGGACAAGATAATGAGTACATTTCTTATCAAGCATTGTAGCCTCCTCCTTTGTTTCCTCTTCCCATCCCTTCCCATCCTCCTCTTGCTCCCCATCCAATCCTCCCCAGTATAACCCAAGCTTTCACTGTATTTGATGTCGGTATAATTTGTGGAGGGGAAAGGGAAAAACAAATCGTTTAAATAGGGATACAGGTGGACCCATTGCAACAATGAGATGTACAAGTCGTAATGTAGAAAACGAACTTTACAACTTTGGTGCGGGAGGGGTGGGAGAGGAAGGGGAGGGAGGAGGAGCAGGGACGTATTTCTTTTAAACATACTGTTAGGGACAATTGAATTTTCTGGATCAGTTCTGGTGGTGAGCCAGAGATACATCTACAGCATGTTAAATTCCCCAACGAATAGTGTATCAAGAGTCACATGTTAGTCACAAGAATGGTAGGCATTCTTGTGAGAGTGCCAGTCATTTGAAATGGATGTAAACGTGCTGGTACACTGAATAGATGCACTGGTGTGCACCAGACCCTTTATAGTGATTTTCCAGTGCTTCTGTTTTTCATAGGCTACTCAAAACTTAATTACATGTCTTTTTGCTAAAACTGTCCAGAGCCCATGTGGCTACTTGTAACACGGAATATTATAAGACATGGAGTGAACAGATTTTCTGTATGCAAAAAATGGAAAAACTAACATTTAAGAAACAGCAATGGACTGGGAGCCGGTGGCTCATGCCTATAATCCTACCTACTTGGGATGCTGAGATCTGATTATCACGGTTCAAAGCCAGCCCAGGCAGGAAAGTCCAAGAGACTCTTACCTCCAATAAACCACTGGAAAACTGGAAATGGCAGCGTGGCTCAAGCGGTAGAGCACCTCAGATGAAGAGCTGCGGGACTGCTCCCAGGCTCAGATTTCAAGCCCCACGATCAGAAAAAAAAAAGGAGAAAAGAAAAGAGACAGCAATGCTTGTGGCCAGATTTAAGATAATTGTAGCTGACATACAATTTTTTTATTAAATTTTATATGTAGTGATCAAGAATCCTTTCATCCAACTTCTCCATGACTTAAATTCACCTAGCAGCCAATTTCCAAAAAGCAATCATGTAGCAACAATTCATTTCTATCAGTGGGTGTAGGCCATAGAGAAATTGCAGGAACAATTTCTTTCATTTTTCTAAATAATTACAGCTGTTCTCACCAGAACCATTTTTGTTAAAGGTCACTTGCTATTTCTGTAATAATGTGCTCACAGGTATTTTAATTTACTTTAAATTTATAGTTGGTAGATCTGTCTGAGTAGATTGCTTTCATAGAAAAAATAGATAAATATATTCATTTGCCAGGAATATAAAAAAGTGACATCTATTCTAAAATCTGTTTCTCAGACTCTAAGAATGCATGCTTTTTTTAATTTCCCAATTATATTTTGTAGTAAGAAGGGTTCCAAATGGCCAACCGACTGATCTTAATAAACAGAATAGAATGTAGGAATCACAATCAAGCTCTTCTGGTATAAAAGAGTCTCAGAGTGAAATAAACATTTTTGAAAGAGTAGAGCATAAACCCTCCTCAAGGGTGGGTGGTCATTCCCACAGATCAGAATATACAGGGGCCACAACAACCCAATTCAGGACAGAAAAAGGTTGATGTTCTTTTGTTCTTTGACTAATTTCCTAAGTATGTAGCCACTGGGGACTGACTTACTTCTCTGTCTACTATAAATATATTTATATTTACGTCTATCTATATGTAAACACATGTATGTGTGTGTCTGAGTATGTATGTGGTATGTGAATATTTATCTAAACTCTCAAACAAACAAGGAAGCTATCAAGGAAATAAGGTAATAATCTGAGTATTTTCAGCAGAAAATAACTTACTTTTGAGCATAAGGAAGAAAAAAATAGAAACAAATGTATCTTATTTGAATTTTTTATATTCTTTTATATTGTCTATATTGCCTATGAACATCATATAGAGGGCTTTATTTTTAAATTTTATCTGATATTTGTGTTTTCATATCAAATTGACTATATTCTTTTTATTGAACATAATTTTCCAGTTTGTTTTGAAATTTATTCTCCTGAAATTGGTTTTTAGAATATTTGTATTTAACTAATAAAATCAGTATTTCTAGTGAAAAATATAATTTTCATACATTTATATTTAAATGTTTTATATAAATATATATTATATTCAAATTATTGTTTTATATCTTTAGAGAGTTATGGCTCTGTCCTTGTCTTTATTTCTGCAAAAAATACTTTAATAAGTATTGTCACACAGTTTTTTCTAAAAACATTTCTATAAATATATCCAATTTGTAAAAAAGGATATTGAAGTGTTCCATTATATATATATATATGTCCATCTTGTTTATGTGGGTTTGTTTTGCCAATCCTAGTGCTTAAATTCAGTGCTTTTATTCTCTAGCTCACCTCGGCTTGTTCAAGGATCATGCTCTAATATTTGAACTACATGTTCAATGGGGGTTTTCTGATTAATTGGAGTTACAACCTCAGAGACTTTTCTTCTCTGTCTGGTTTTGAAACTGTAGTCTGAATTCTGACTTCTGAGTACCTAAGATTATAAGTGACCCACTATACTTAGTATTACTGAGCCATGGTACCTCGCCTTAGAAATGTTTTAAATTCTATTAGGAAAGAAAAATTGAATCATGCACAAAATTAACCTGACATCATTAGATGAAAAACTCTTTTTCTTACAGTACTTATCACGTATTCCAGTGCCATCATCCCTAAACTTAGTAGAAGTTGCCTGGTCCTGGGCTCTGAGGTCTTTCATGGGGTAAAATGAAGGGTTAATGAAATAATTTATAAAAGATGCTACATTTAATTACAGTTAAAATTAATACCATTTACATATTTAGTAATAGAATAAGAGTTTCAAAAGACAACTATCTAGAGTTAAATGATTAATTCTGTATAGATATATAATTTGGGGGAAAATTTTTAATAGGCATAAATGCAGCTGAAACAAAATAACAAACAATTCTTGTCATTTCAAATTAGTCTTTCTACAAATAGTAGAACATGGATTTCTGCTTCTCAATCACATCTCAAAAAGAACACCTAGGATAGTTTCTCCCAAGTTTCCTATAATGCTGGTGCTGATACTTCTGAGTGTTTGAGTTTTAATATACTTTAAGTTAATTTTAAACTAGTGATATGTCTAGTGTCCTTAGGGTACTGATACCTTCAATATATCTCTTGAACCAGGCAGCTTCAATTCAATTGAAATTTCTCGACATAAGTTACGAAAAACCTTTGAAGTGCTGCTGCTGGACTTGCACTGAATCTACTCCGAATTTAGAACACTGTTGTCTAAGGCTTGCTCTTAAATATTTTGTCTTTTTTGTTGTTGTTCAGACCTTCAAAGCCATAATTATATTTGAAAGATAAAATTATTTGTGTTACATTCTTGGAATACAATATATTAGCAGAAATGGCAGATAAGTTGATGTTAGGTGAAATGAATCACAAGATAAGGACTCAATGTTTTTTTTTCTTGCTATTGTTTCTAACATATTTATAAGATGATTTCTTTGTTGCTTTGTATGTCCCTCCTCCAAGATATAACCCCTGTTTTCACTGTATTTGATGTTGTTATAATTTGTGGAAGTGAAGGGAAAAAACAAATTGTTTAAATTGGGATACAGGTGGACCCATTGAGATGTACAATGAAATGTACAAGAAGTTATGTCAAAAAACTAACTTTACAGGTTTAGCGGGGGAGGGTGGAAGAGGGGGAAGTTGGGAGGGATGGAAGGGGAAATAAAGGAGGAGGCAACAATGCTTGATGAGAAATGTAGTCATTACCTTGCTCATGTAATTGTAACCCCTCTGTACGGTATTTTCACAATAAAAAAATATATGTTGGTTGGCTGGAAACTGATACAATCAGAGAAGCAAAGAATATATTTTTGGATACTTCTAAGATTATATTTAAGATTCAAAGTCACTCTATTTACATAGTTAATGTTTAAATACATTCAAACCTGGAATATTTATATTTTATTTAGTGCCATGCTTATACATATACACATAATACATATTTGAAAACATACATGTATACATATATTATATATGTATGTATATATTACATATATAATGTATATATCTGTATATATTATACCTTTGTACTTCCTTTTGCTCTCTCTTTGTCAGTAGTTCATCCTTGCTTAGTGTCAAAGAACAATTATGTATTAAAATATTTGCCTCTTTAGTAACAAACAATGTATGATTTACTCAAATGTGTAGATTATAATAAGAGGTCAGTAAATGTATGTAAAGTTAAATTTAGTTGTTCCATTATTTCAGTTGCTATGGCACAACATTAAAAATGGTTTGGCTTTCAGCCGGGCGCCGGTGGCCCACGCCTGTATTCCTAGCTACTCAGGAGGCTGAGAGCTGAGGATCACAGTTCAAAGCCAGTCAGGGCAAGGAAAGTCCGTGAGACTCTTATCTCCAATAAAACCACCAGAAAACCAGAAGTGGCGCTGTGGCTCAAGCAGTAGAGCACTTGCCTTGAGCTGAAGAGCACAGGGACAGCGCCCAAGCCCAGAGTTCAAGCCCCACAACCGACCAAAACAAAATGGTTTGGCTAACTTAAGAAGATAGGAAAAATCTGCTATGATTTTCTAAGATGTGTATAAAATGTCACTATAATTTTCAATGCTTATGAATTAGATTATTATCACAAATAGTTTAATTGTGCTGTCCTTGAAATTAAGACTCTTTCATCAGGGGCGAGGGTTTCAAAGTGGATACACTGAAAGTGCATTATATAGCTGTATGAAAATGTCATAAAATCCCTTAAAAAATTCTGAGTGTCCACCTCATAAAATGTCTTATTTCAAAGACTGAAAGTCTCACTGTGTATATTATTAAAAGCCAAATAAAGCCATTCCCCAATAACTACTTATATAATATAAAACTTCCTTTGAATAATTACTGATTCCACAAAATTCTACACTACAAAAGTTCATATACCATGTAACGAGATATCTGAAGAAAACAACCTGAAGATTTATTTCAACTCATGGTTTCCTTTCATGGTCACAGCGTCCCATTGCTTCTAGACCTGAATTGAGGCAGAGTGTCATGGTGGAAGTACGTATCAGACAAGATCTTCTCACTTACTGGTGTCCTAGAAGCAGAGAAACAAAGTGGATTGAGCCAGAAACAAGATACACTCTTCAAAGGAATACGTCCAACGACCTCTTCCTTAAACTTGTCCCTCACAACCGGTTGATTAGGTTGTGACTCTACCATCCAATCATTTCTCAATGGTGTCTCCAGTAGGAACCAAGCTTTTAATACATGAACCTTATAGGACATTCGATCCAGATCATTATAGGCCCCTAATATATTCTATAAATGCCCACACAATATTATTTTTTCCTAGCATAAATTATTACAATAAACCTGCAAACTCCAAACCTCTGTGTTAGCCTTACACTTTGTCTATACAGTGCCATGAGTACTTCCATAGAACTTCGGAAGCTAGTAGAGATATGAATCATGACTCTGATTTGTATGTTTTCCATGCTTCCCTCAGGTTCATCATGGGAATAATTTACAACACTCAGCAGAAGGTTAATTATTAAGAAGCACAAACAGAGAATGGACACAGTTTGATCCAAATGTTGTGCTGGAAGCCAGAGAGGTCTAGCATTAGAAAAATACACATATGGAAATAGAGCTAAAAGAAATGCAGAAACGGGATTGGAATATAGAAGTCACCCCTAAAATGGTTAGACATAAAAAAAAACATTCATTTAAAGGATAAAACTTGCTGATGCCCAAATACTGGTAGTATATTTCAGTTTGTTCAGTCTACTTGCGTTCAATATAGGTTGTCTGCCATTTTTTTTAGAGTCTGGATGTATATAAAAGTATATGAGATATCTTGCTTTCTTTTCTTTTCTTTTTTTTTTTTTGTCTGTCTTGGGGCTTGAACTCTAGGCTTAGATACTGTCCCTGAGCTCTTCAGATGGAGGCGAGTGCTTTACCACTTGAGCTACAGCACCACTTTCGGTTTTTTCATTTTTCTCACAGACTTTCCTCCCTGGGCTGGGTTTGAATCATGGTGATCCTCAAATCTCAGCCTCCAGAGTAGCTAATATCATCAGCACCTGGCTGAGATATTGTTTTCAGAAAAAAATTCACCAAAGTGCTGTTTTATTTTTTGTTTTCCATGTTTTTGTTGTTGTTGTTGGTTTTTAGTTTGTGTTGGCTTTCCTTTTCAACAACGTACAAAATTTTCAAAGTAAGTAGAAATGCCTTTGTTTCCCTACAACTTTATCTAATAATACCCTCTTTTAAACAAAGCATATTATTATAGTTAATTGTTGGGCTTATCATCTATTGTTGGGCTTATCATCTATTGCTGAAGCTAAATCATATAGTATTTAAAACTCAGATTCTATGCTAAAATCTTTTAGTATTTTCCTGTGCTATTTGGATGCTATTCCTAGAAAAACATAACACATCATTATGTTCCCACATAATGGTGCCATGTCATGTTGTCCAGAATCTCATTTTTTTCACCAATGATGTCATTAACATACTCTTATATCACCTTACTTTCTCTTCCACTAATATATCAAGCTCATCACTGGCTCACAACTTAGCTTGTGTTGCTCTTCTGGGAATTAACCATGTCTGATTCTATGATTTTGTATCTTGCTTCTTCCTGCTAATTCTCTTTACACCAGTTTTCTGTTTTACAATATTGGCTGTTTAGTACCTAAAGCAGTTTCTAGAGTGATAGGTATGCATTTGTGCATGTGTGTTTATATATACAGAGAATAGATATGAATGACTTAATTATTCACAAATAAAAAGAGACCAACCGCAGACTATAACATATGCTGCACTTTCTATCAGATTCCAAATTTCCAAAGAACACATGGTCAAACCAAAAACACTAGGAGAGAAATTTAAATGCACTTTAAAGCAAGAAAAAAAAATAAAAGTACCTAGATAATACTTCCAAACTGATTGTTGTGGCTACCATATTCTATATAACTTATTGTTGCAAAAGCCTGTACATATTCACATTGGTTGGTAAATTTCCCATCTAGACATTGGCTTCCCAACTCTGCCTTATGGCTCTGAATTGATTCAGCCAGCTCCTGGACCTTTGCTATCTGTTCTCCCAAAAGACACTGCTTAAGTCTCTGACACCTGCCCTCTGCTTTCTGTAGGCAGTTTCTGTTCAGTTGCCATCCTTTCCTAACCTACTCATAGAACTCTTTCTTGCCAGTAATGACAGTGGAGGGGAGGCTTTACCTTTCACCTTTCAAGGTACTTTAATTAAATTCAGGGTGACCCAGGAGAACAAGAGAAGCACACATAGAGAGATGAACGGACAAAGGTCATTAGACAGAGCTTTCCTATCCACTGACCTTAGGTTTAGCATCCATAAATCACTACTATTCTCTGCTGGCCTAAGTCCTGGCCTACCTGACCATTCCCCAGGTGGACTCTGGGACACCGCCAGCAGTCCTTCTTACAGAAGTGCCTTTAAATATGCCTGAACAAAGTTGTAGATCAAGTTTTTAAAAACACTTCAACTTCACACAAAACAAAAACATGTGTTTGAAGTATACGTTTGGGTGAGTTTTTACATATCCAAAATATAGGAATTTTATTTAGGGATTTTTCTTCATATATCATGGGATTGATAAATATTTTCTTAAAACCTGGCTCTCCTTCACTGGCAGTAGTGATGCTTAAACTCAATCCCTTATGTTTGCTAGATACATGCTCTACCCTTTGAGCCCCACATCCATCACTCTGAAGTTCTTTTAAATGAAGGATCACACGTTCCAATGTAGGATCAGACTGCCAATTCCTTCAATATAATGGCTTTTTTCCCCCAATGCCATATCATGTAGCATTTGAGCAAGAAAGAGGTGCTCCTAGAATATAAATTTTATGAGAGTAGAAATGACTTTCTAGATTTTAATTTGTGTACCCCAAGACCACATTATATTACTGATGTGTTTAATTGAATTACACCTTCAAGCAGCTCATCTTTTGAAATATCCATTCTAGAGGAGCAAGCCCACCAAGCTTCATAATTTCAAACAAAAGTGAATTGTGCACAAAACAAACAGTGCACTGGTCAATACATTTCCTCCTGGTGTCTCAAGTATACAATGATGTGCATAAAATCATTGAACTAGTTAGGGTTGCTACTAGTATTTCTTCCTATGCTGAGGGTTCAAATTAAGATTATTTCTTGTGATGCTTAGACTTTTAAGGTAACTGTGAAATTGTATGTTCTAAGGGATGAAACTTCATAACTGCTTAGGAAAGGATAGTGGTATTTTGTATTTTATACCTTAGAAGAAATTTGCCGGAAGTGGCGCTGTGGATCAATCGGTAGAGTGCTTGCCTTGAGCTGAAGAGTTGAGAGATAGCGCCCAAGCCCAGAGTTCAAGCCCCACAACAGACCCCCAAACACACACACACACACACACACACACACACACACACACACACACACACAAAAGAATTTTAAAAAATGGGCTGGGAAGGTGGTTTAGTGGTAGAGCGATTACCTTGCATGCCTGAGGCCCTGGGTTCGATTCCTCAGCACCACATAAGCAAAAAGAAAAAAGCTGGAAGTGGCGCTGTGGCTCAAGTGGTAGAGCGCTAGCCTTGAGCTGAAGAGCTGAAGGACAGCGCCCAGACCCAGAGTTCAGGCCCCACAACCAGACAAAAAAATAAATAAATAAGAAATTTGCCACATATTAGTAGGCCAATGTTTTAGGGTATTTTATGTCATTCATCTGTGTGTAATTATTTTATTCTGAAAAGAATTCTAAAGGTAAGAGTGATGCGGTCTTCATTTTTAAACTATGAAAACTAATATTAAAGTAACCTGCTCAGCATGACAAATAATAAAAATGGAAATTAGGAAGACTCTTGAATTTGTGAGTAACTATGGCCAGTTCTATGCAAGTTAACATAGAAAAGGCTAGTTGATGATATTTATGTACCTAATTGGGCTAGTCTTAACAAGAACTAAAGAAATTCCATGAAAATATGACTGGTCACAAACTCAAGACTTACTCCAGCAAGTGGTCAATGGAAGTTTGTCTATTTTTGTCTTCTGACCCCAGGACTGGATATCTGCCAATATCTATATGAGTTTTAATGTAGATCTTCTATGGCCATGCCTTGTAATGAAACCACAGGTACTGTCAACATAGTAAATTCCAGCTTCCTGAGAGATCTCCAAACAGAAAATCCAGGTACACCACTCATGTCTCACAGAAACTGAAATGTTGTGTATATTTTTAACTATTATCTATTTTTGCAAAAAAAGGAGAAAGGATAAAGGGGAAAATAGGGTAGAAGGAACACAAGAAGAGTAAATATCATCAAAGTACTTGTATGTATGAACTTGTCATAAGGAAACTCTTTAATATATACAACTACTATTCACCAGTAAGAATAAGTCAGGCCCAAAGAAACATAGGTCTCATTGTTTCCCCTATTTGCAATTATTAGGAGAAGCAGAAAAGGTCAAAAGCTATGTACATATGACCATATAAGATGATGCTAACTGAAATGAACCCCAAGATAGGGACACAAGTGGTTTTATCTTTCTTGCTGTTGTTGTTCAGGAATTTAATGCATCATGTGATTTTATTTTTGTTTCTTTTGTATATTCTTCCTTCATGATATAACCCCTGTTTTCACTGTATTTGATTCCATTACCCTACATCTTGTATATACATTTTTTCTAATTTGGGGAGGGGAAGGGAAATAAAAAATGCTGCCATAAGGATACAGGTTGACCCATTGTAACAATGAGATTTGCAAGATACTATGTTGAAAATGAACTTTACAACTTGGGGCGGGGTAAGAGAGGAGTTGGGAAGGTGGAGAGGGAAGGGATTGTAGGAGGAAAACAAAGGAGGGGGTAACAATGCGCAATAGGAAATGTACTTTGCCCATATCTAATCCTTTGTGTTAAAGCAGTTATAGAACATGGAAAGTATTACCTTTTGTTTCATGGATTAAATATCTGTACATTTTTTATTGTTTTACTTTCAAGTGTACTTTCCATACTAAAAAAGTTAAAACCATGTAGAATAATACCATTAACTGAATTCTGTCTATACACAGAAAATAATCTAATAACAAACATTCAAACTCTTGACCTTAAATATGTAGGAACCATTGTTTTATAAGACCTAAAACACAATACATATGTTTTAACTTTTCCTTTATTATCTTCATATAGTTCTCTTCTGGGCTTATTTTACTTGTTAAATATAGAACTATTGCTCCATTTCTAAGAAAACATATTTTTATTACATTGGGTACATTGACTTACAGATTTGAAATCCCTGTCCTCTAACTTATTACTAGTAAGTAAATTCAAGAGTTTTTGAAAATGCATACTATTACATCTGAATGTTAGATGCTAGTTCATTGAGTAGCCAAATAATCTACCCAAATTGAATCAATTGGACAAAAAGTAAAATATCCAGAAAGTTTACTTAACTTAGAATATATAAACCTGAATTGCACTGTGCCATAAATTTTCCTTTTATAGGTCTGTGGCTTATATTTGTTTCTGAGTTTCATTGTTATCACAAACACTTAATATCCATAGGTAGTATGTGATGGAAGTTAAACTTATTTTGGTTTTCACAAACATAAATGCAGAAAGGAAAAGTAGCTGGATGAGAATAACTAATATTCAGATTGTAACTCCAGAGTTGCTTTGACACATCATTTACATCAGACCCACTAATAAAAAGTAATAATTCTAACACAACTATAATAGCAAATGAGTTGCCTCCATACACCATGAGTGAATTAAATCATGTTATTTTTAAAAATTTGCTGACTTGTAATCTGAAGAAAATACTTCGTGAACTAGTTGTTGTTAATTTTGCATTTTTATGCTCTAAAATAAAGTGGTGCAGTGAGATGAATCTCATTGCAATGTGCCTTTTTGATGCAAAGCACAAATGACAATATAAAATATTTTGATTATAATCTGCGAAAATGTGAAGTTTCTACAAAAACAAAAACTAAATGTTTCTTTCCTGTTCTTTGCCTGTAAATCTTATTTGTTACTGAGGGCCAGAGTAGGAAGTGGAATAAGTGAATGTCTCAGAAAGAAAAAAAAATGACTTGTGTTAGCCATAACAAATAGAAAAAAACACATGCACAAAACTTAATTAGAACCATAATTATAAAATATAAGATTAATCTTATAAAGTAAATATCATCTACAATTTGTAGCATTAACAATAATGGCATTTGCTCTTGTGATGTAGGGGTTAGTTTTTTCATTATTAATTATTACTTTAATTACAGAACTTAATGAGTTATATGTGATAATTTCATATCTGGATATAGTACAATGATAAAATGAGGGTAATTCACATTTCTGTTGGTTAGTTATTAATTTAGTTTACTTTGTAGCTTTTTAACCTTTTAGTATATAAGTCACTAAAGCATGAAAAGAAAAATAATAAAATTTTAAATAACTTGGCATTAATATCATGATTAATATTTCCATTTTAAATATAATTTTGCCATTATTCAGAGACAAAGTAAAATGAGATTTTAAGAAAATCTGCCAAGAACTGTAGCTCAAGTAGTAGAGCACTAGCCTTGACCTGAAGAGCTGAGGGACAGTGCCCAGGCCCAGAGTTCAGGCCCCACGACCGGACCAAAAAAAAAAAAAAAAAATCAGCCAAGAGAAAATTAGCATGCTCAGAAATGTATAAGCAAATCAAGGCTAGAAGTACAAAACACCTTTCTAAAAAAAACCCACTGCACACCAGAATTGCTTATTTATTTGCTGGTTATTGTGGAAAAGAAGCACTCAGTGAACTTTTCTGTAAAAGCTGGCTGCAAATAATCACAATCCTCCAGGTCTTAGTCTCCATGTAGCTAAGATTAGAAGCTTGAGTCATCAGTTCTTGGCTTATTTTCCTTTTTAATTATATTAGATTTTTTTTAAGTACAAAACGAAGGATTGATTTTTTAACCTGCTATAACAATCACTGTTTATAATACCTATCACTAGATCATTTGTTTTTAATGGAACCTAGTAATGATACATTTGCATTAATTTTGCTCATGTTTTCTTTTTATTTTTCCTTTCCTTTTATTCATGTGCCTACTTTTTGAATACTTAAATTTTTTAAAAAAACATTTGGTCTGTCGTGGGCTTGAACTCTGGGCTTGGGCGCTGTCCCTCAGCTCTTCAGCTCAAGGCGAGCGCTCTACTGCTTAAGCCACAGCGCCGTGTCCTGTTTTTTGGTGGTTTATTGGAGATAAGAGTCTCATGGACTTTCCTGCCCGGGCTCAGATCTCAGCCTCCTGAGTAGCTAGGCATGAGCCACCGGCGCTCGGCACTTGAATATTTTTGATGATTTTTATTTTCCCCTTTTACTATTAGTCTAGCCTGAATTTTAATTTTAGCAATTGTGTTGTAACTTAAAATCTGTATATTTTACTTGTCACATTTTGCCTGCTAATGGAATTATATTATTTAATTGAAACAATATTCTCCCATTTATTTCTCCAGTTCTTTCTGGTTTTTCCTTCTCATGGTATTCAGTTTCATAGTGCTTACTTGAAGGGAAATTACCAGATATACATTTATCAGCTTTTAAAATTTTTATCACTTGACAGATAGAACAGAATAGTTACTCTGACTTAATGTTGCAATGTAACTATTTTTAAATAATAATAATATAAAGTTTAGGTCTCTTTTTTTCTTTTTGAATTATTTGGCTCATTTATACTAAAGAGTAGCCCTGGCCATTTCCCACTGAGACCCAAGTTCCTCTATTCATTCTGCTCTCTTCTATCCCTTTAATCTGGACAAGTTAACAATGCCCAAACAGATAATAATAATAATAATAAATAGAAATAAACTATCCAATACAGAATCCAAAATTGTTGAGCTCAAGTGAATATAGTGATGAAGTTGCAAAATCACTTATTTTGTAGAATTTTAAATCTGGAAAATACGTACTTATAAAAGCAATGACTTTTGCTATTAGATACATGATTTAGATTAATGAAAGTAGTAGTGATTCCTGCTGAATTTTGTTCCAATTCTACTTTCATACAATAAATTTTACATAATTTGAAATGAGAAAAAGATAAACAAGAAAAATCTCATAGAGGTTTTACCTTTGGCTGTTTTATAGATTTTTATTTAAGTGCCATAGCTTGGACTTGAACAAATGGTTTTGAATCTTTCCTTCTATTGTTCTCTCATAGCTGGCACTTTATCACTTGAGTCACTCCTCTACTTCTGTTTTTTTTTTTTTTTGATGGTTAGATCTGTCTGCCCTCAATCCATTCTCCTCAGATTTCAGCCTCCTGAGTATCCTTATATCTGTATATTACAGATATAAGCTATTCTTGAATGTATTTTTAAAAGAAGATTGAGTTGAGTAAATATTTGGTAATCATGCCACAATGTATTTGAAAGTGGTGAATCTGGTAACTTTTCAATCATTATAACTAAAAGTAATGTTAATTTTCAACAATGAGTTATAATCTCTTGAACTGGATTCTTTAATGTCAAAAATTTATCAAAAATCTGCCAAATAGTCTCAAAAGTCTTTAATTTTGAATAGAATTAGGAAAATACTATTAAGAAAAGTGACAGAGATATTGTCAATGGAATGGGAATGTAGAAAAAATTCTTTTATAGCCTATACAACTACCCTTGAAAATCTACTTCTGCAATTCACAAATACTTCTTACTACCTAGAATTATCATGACTCTAGATAGAGAAATTGTTTCTAGGAATTTACGTTCTCATAAAAAACTTTTTAGTTTGTTTACACAACTTGTACCGAGAGTTATAAATACTGTTACAAAATTAGTAATTAATATTTGGAATAAAAATGTACATAGGCCAAGATATATCTCATGAATAAAACAATAATGAAAAACTAGGACCAAGTGACATTTAAGAAAGCTTCCAGAAGTAATTTTATCCTAAGGAAGAGATAATATGTTCCACAAAAATAAAATTAAATGTTTAAGTCAAGGAGTGAAGAAAGAAAATTTCTTCTCTATTTTGTTCAATTAACGATTGTGGAGCATGAAATTCATGCTTTATATATAATATATTCTGACTTACACCAGGCTGTGGAGTTGGTTAATGTTGAATACAAACAAGCTTATTTTCAGAGGTTTTTCTTCAAAGCAAAATTTATTTGAAAAGTGAGCTTTGTTCATTGCAAGAGAGCAATGTCGAACTTTCTCTGGACAATAGAGTTCCTCTGTATAAGCTAGAAAATTAGTTCTTAGAACCTGAAAGGTCAAGAAAATTGTGGTTTATTGACTATGACAAGTTTAGTAGGTTTATGGTATTGTGGAAGTCCTGTTGAGAGATAAATTTCCAATACATCTTCAGAATATGCCAATGTTTTATTGTTTATAGGATATTTGTTGTTGAAACTTACTATGATGCAGTTATTCATAACAAAGAGGACTGTGGTTGAATCAATACTAAATTCCAACAATTGTAGGTTAATACATTTCAAGATAAACAATGCAGTTATAAATACTGAAAAGTCATAATATTGCCTTTGGAAACTGCAAGAAAAATATTCCAAGCCATACTAACTTTTTGCCATTATTACTAGTATGTATTTTCTGGATAAATGTCTTTTCCATGTGTGCAATACGTTATTGTCTATTTTTACCAGCAAGAATGTTTTCCTTTTATTGCATACATTCAATTTAACTAAAAAGAGTTCTAATTCTTACCAATCTCTTTCACATATTATTCTCTCAATAATGGAACCATTAATCAAGAGTTCTTACTGCAATAATTTCCTGGTGTTTTCCAAATTATATAGAATTCATGATTATAGGCTTTCAAAGAGCTAGTGTACAAAGATACATATATAGAATGTAGAAACTCTCTGTTTGATTTTAAATGTTTTGGATCTCAGAAACGAAAGCTTGAAAAGAAGACACATGAGGAAGACTGCCATTTTTAGCATGGAATATTCTTTACCCCAGCAGATTTCCACTAAGTATCATTTTTAAGTTCTTCAAATGGTCATGTTTACAAATCCTATGTTTTTTCAGCATTGCTATGATGATCATTCTCCAGCCACCAATTACTATAGAACATCTCATTTCTGTCATTCTAAAGGAGAATTGGGGCAAACTTATATGACCTTCTTTATCTGGTACCATCCACTGACACAGTTAGGAGAACATCATTACTTTGGACCAAGGGTCAATGGCTTGACAATAGTATCCTCTACAGATTTGCCTGTTTGGATCAACAACTGTAGATAATTTCTAGCACCAATGCCAGCATTAATTTTATAGTATTAATGAGGTGAAGAGCAATGCACAAGATGTTTTTATATTCAATTTCCAGAAACTCAGTTTACACACTATACATATAAGATAAATTTAATATGAGAGATTTAAAATTCATATAAATGCTCTAGCTTCTTTTTGCAATAAAAGTTGGAGATGTCAAATTGGGTCTGTAGCATTTGAGTTCATAAAGTGAGTCATGTAACCAATAGATTCAAGACAATGTTTTCCTTGGTACGCCTGAAGCTCTTTATGTTTTTTAAGATTGCCCATCTTGCTAGGAGCACAATACAGGTTTTACTGTGTTGGGAAGACATAAGTCTGAGTTGGATACTTAATCAATGTCAGCTCCTTTCCAATGGCCAGCAGCAAAATCTTAGCAGAAAGCAGTTGCTAAAACGCAGTACAAGAATGTGTACGGGGTTTTATGTGCAAGCATCAGTCAGAATGATGACAAGCCAAGGGCCTGAATACAAAAGATAGCTGGAAGTCACTTGTCATAAATGGATGATCATATTTGTATACAAACAAGTGATAGAGCTGAAATTCATAGATTTTTTTTGGTCATGCAAAGAAACACACAGAAAAAATTACAGTGGAGAAATACCTGAGCTTAAAACATTCTAGTATCCCTGAGGGTGAATGAACCAAAATGCAGATATACGTACAAAATTATTCAGAAGAAATCTGAAAATCAGTGAGATAAAAGTCACAATGTAAAGATATTCAAAATGATTGATTCCCTAGCAAAATAAAATACTCAGAAGATACCTATGTCAATGCTTAATTAGTCAACAGAGCACATAGGAAAACATTCATTTAATTATTTAAAAAAACTCAGTTGTTCTAAATATGATACATTATTGCTGATTTCACATGGCTGTAATTTCTACATGACACATATATGAAATAAATATGATATAAATGTCTCCAAATCAAAATTTCAGATGTTTATATAATACAGATTGAAACATACACACATACATATGTACATACAGGATTTATACTACAAATTGTTCTTATTGACAAGAAAAGAAAGGAACATATAGGAAACTCCACTGTTGGAACATTCTTCAGTGTATTGGGGACCAGAAAATGGAAGATATCTTTACGTCTTCGTGGTATTTACAATAGAATTGGCATAGTTTGTTACCATCCAAATTAGAGAACAATTTCAGTCAACATATGATTAAATGTTAAAGTCATACAAGAATAATACTAAAGATCAGAAGATGATCAAAACAATGTATTTAGGGCACAACTGAATTACATATTAAATACTGATTTGCAATGTAGCAACAGCAAGTAGAATTAACTTGAAAGCACATATCAAGCATTCCTTAATTTAATATTGAGATAATTTGATGACACTAAAAAGATTTTTAAAATATGAGTTAAACTATCATTGTCAGTAAAACTTTATCCCACATTTTATTAGCATCCATTATTTATATAAGGTATTTCATTTTGACAGGTTCATAGTGCATACAATTTATCTTGAACAGATTCACTCCTTCCATCACCAACCCTCATCCCTGCTTCTCACTTCAACAATCTTCATTCTTCATATGTATACATAAGGCATCTTGAACATATTCACCAATTCATCTTCCACTACCCTCTTTGGCTGCCCTCTCCCCATTCTTACTAATGAACCCTCAAACAAGACCTGTTACAGAATACAAAATGTATTAAAGTATTTGTAAACAGACATTCCACAGGCAATTATAATGAGTTTGTCACCTGTGAGGGATAACAGCAATGGCTTCTCAGCAGCGATAAGCAAACTGAATATCCAGACTTTGGTTACACAGTGCTCCTCAATAAAAGAATCTATATTCCTTAGAGAAATGGCTTAATTGGTGATTCTGTCATATACACAATAAGACTGAGGCACGTTGTAACATTACATTGTAGGTAACTGACACCAATGGCTCACACCTATAATCATCGATTAAGAATGCTGAGGTCCAGAGAAAGTTGTTCAAGGCCAGCCTATGAAGAAAAGTCAAGACATTCCATCTCCAAAATAACCTCAAACCTTGGGTTGGAGGTTTGGAATAACTGGTAGAACCTAGCACAAGGACCAGAGATCAAGCACAAGTACTAGCAAAAAGTAAAAAATTGAAAGTTTATGATATATAAAAGAAACATAAGGATCAAGTTGAATAACTTCCAGAAGTTAAACTTGAAAAACTATGAATCAAGTAATAAGTTATATTTCAACCCCAAATTAAAAAGCAACCTTCTCTGTGATAACATTGATATAAATGTGTGATTGAATTTTTAAATAAATACCAAAGGACAGGTAACTATTTGGTGAGGGACCATTCCAAAGGAATCATGTAGCAGACAAATAAACTAAATAAGTTTCATTTTAGTTTTTACATATGGCCTTGAGAACATGATTTAATTTCCAAGGCTGTTGAGCATAATCCATTTCTTCAACAACTGAAATTTGCAAGATTTTTTTCAACCATTTTACCTTCCAGGAATGGGTATAAATATAATCTAATCTTGTCTTTTCTTTCTTTTGTTTGTTAGTATACATGTTTTCTAATACAGTCTCTCCTTGTATGATCCACAATGGCAAGTAATTCATGATTCTCCCTACTCAGACTCAGAATTCCTGAGAACACAGGTCTGCCTTTAGATAGATTAAAGAATATATTTCAGACAAGAAGCCTAATTTATAAACATTTTTTTATTCTTCACAGGCACAAAGTGTTCTTTGTCCACTACAGATAAATTGTATGTTAGCTATCTAGAAACGTTTTGTGATAGCTCTTTGTACTTCAAAGTTTCTACGGTGCACAAAGGAATGCTTAAAATTAAGCTGATTTGAAAAGGATCAATGAGTCATAGAAAATTTGTAGATATTTTTCCTAAAAATTATCTTTATTGCTACTTCAACAGTATTCTTGTCCTCCAAACAGATTCAGATTCATGACTGAAATTTAATTCTAATAAATGAAATTTGTTTGTTATTGTTAAGTAAATGTGCACTGTAACTGCAGAACTGAGACTGTCTAGCTAATCATGATATTTGTCCCTGTGAATGAGATGAAAATGATGCAATATTATTCTCTTAAATTGGAGAATTATCCCTAAAATAAATGTAAATTTCCAAAACAAATGAAAGAAATTACAAATACAGCACTAGCCTAAATTGAATATAGTATTGATGTGACAATGTAAAAATTACTTTCCAATTTAAATTTAAATTTAACTCAATTAAGATCTATCCTCATATAAACATTACACTGAAACTCAGCAGAAGGTAGATTACATTTTGTGTTTCATATGAACCAATCTATGTAGAAGATCTAATGTGAAGTTTGTGTTAAAATACATTCTTGATCTATAAAGTATTCCATAAGAAATATGCTCTTGGCTCAGAACCCATGGCTCCAGTTTGTAATCCTATATACTCAGGAGGCTAAGATCTGAGGATCATGGTTGAAGCCATCCCAGGCAGCAATGTCCATGAGACTTTTATCTCCAATAAGCTACTCAGAACAAAAGTTTGAAGTCATGCTGTGATTCAAGTGGTAGAGTGATATCCTTGAACAAAAGAAGCTCAAGGATAGAGCCTAGGACCAGAATCGAAGCCAAATGACTAGCAAAAGAAAATAAAGGAAGAAATGTATTCTTTATTTAGAAATAAAATTATTTTTGAAGAAATTCATATATATGTTTATATATGAACATTTAAAAATATATGTGAAGATCTTAAATTTGTTAGAGATTATTTTCACCTTTAACAACATTTGTTTGGGGGCTGGGAAGGTGGCTCAGTGGTAGAGCGCTTGCCTTGCATGCTCGAGGCCCTGGGTTCGATTCCTCAGCCCCACATAAGCAAAAAAAAAAAAAAAGCCGGAAGTGGCGCTGTGGCTCAAGTGGTAGAGTGCTAGCCTTGAGCTGAAGAGCTGAGGGACAGCACCCAGGCCCAGAGTTCAGGCCCCATGACCGGACCCAAAAAAAAAAAAAAAACATTTGTTTGTCACTCACCTGAATTTTTTAATCACAAATTTTCAGAACATATTTTTAATGTAAATTTTCCTATGTGTCCTATTATTTAAATGTCTCTAGCCTAATTGCAGAGAAAGATGTAAAATCCTCACTGTCTATAAATTAATAAAGAGGTACTAATATATTATGTCATTTGCTGAGAAATGTATAGACCTGAAAATTATTATATGAGTGAAGTAAATCAGAATCAGAGAGACAAAAGACATATATTTTCTCATATATGTGAAAATGGTATCTCAAGAAAACATATGTGACAACACATGCAGGGCCCGCATATATACATGATCAAATGGATGGAAGTATAGTGTACACAGGGATAGACTTTCATGGTATAATTCCTTTTAACTATTACAAAATGAATTCCAGAAAGACATGTCTTGTCTGAGTAGTACGGGATTGAAAAGCTGGTAGGTAACAAATGGAGAGAAGGGTGGGTAAATGCAACCATAATATACAATATTCAATATCATCTGTGAAAATGAAGCTAGGAACTTTGAAGGGATAGAATGAGTTGGGATAGATGGAGCAGAATAATGGAAAAACATCACACTATTCAAGATGCATTGTATTTGTTGAAAAGTGTTGAAATAAATTGATGTGTTGAAATAAATTGATGTGTTGAATTACTCTCTTTGTACAAATATTTAAGGCTAATACAAATATATTGTTTTAAATAGACAAGGTTAGAAGTAGGGTGCTGTGGAATTAATCTGTTAGACTCCCCCAAAAAACATAAAAATAGAAATGAAAAAGGCATGCCTTCAAATGATCACATTCACATTTTCATTACTGGGGCACAGCCTTTACTGTTTCAAAAAAATTATGTGGTGATGTATGCCTCTATATTTGTAAAACCCAAAAGTATTCATATTAATAGTCTTCAACATATCTCATAAAAATTATAATAAAATTCTTCAAATTCAGTGTCAACTTGGTAAGATCAGTATCACTATTTATATGAAACAGGAGAGATTGGTCGCAGTGCTACATTCTAATTCCTGATAATGTTTGGAGAGAGGATTGATATATATACGATGCATTTATCTCTGAGCCAGTATGAGCTGCTTGCTCATTTTTAGACAACTTCTTATCAGCAGTATGCATGGAGTACCATGTAATTTGACTGTGTTGTGTGATAAACTTTTAGGATGAATTATAGATCTAAAACAGCAATTCATTTGATAATGGGTGAACCAAGTAATGTAAGAATGAATCCACAGTGACCATTTAAAATGAAATTCAAGAAAAGGAACACTTTATTTGCTTCATAAAAACCTGTGAGGCATTGCTATTGAATAACGTAAGCAGAATGCAGCCGTATAAATCTTCTTAATTTACATCTAGGGCTTCATTATGCATATTTGATGGCACTCAGCAGAACTTTAATTTACAGACTTTTGGAACTTTACCAATCCCAAAAGAAGTGCTAAACATGCCTGTTGGAACATTTAACGAAAGCAAGTCACTGGAGATTTCCTTAATGAGTTGTAGAATTATCAGTTATTTGCATCCCTTGTAGATTCAAAGCAATAGAGCCTATTAACAAGATAATGGCAAATGCATTTTGCATGCAACTATTTCTGGAACCATTTACCAACATGGAGGATCTGGAGCATAAAATACCAAGTGTACATTGTAATTGAGATATCATTTGTTTATTTCTGCCAAAGAGACAATATGATGCAAATGTTCACATAGTCAATATGGTATCAATAAAGGAATACTTGGTATTATTTAGAGATTTTACCTTCGCTTTACCACTTACATTAATAATTGATTCAAATTGACAAAATAATAGGTTAATAATTTCTGTAAAGCTATAAGATTAAACTATTATATAATTGTCAAAGACCAGTTCTTTATTTTAGAAAGTTTACAGTTTAGGAAGCTTTACAATAAATTATTTTATTTTTTATAAATATATCATTTCTTTATTCCTTACTCAAAACTAACATGTGACACATAGTCAGGAGAGAAGTTCACAGATGGGTAAAATTGTAAAACTGACATTTTTTGAAAGAGAAACATTTTATCTGTGATTATTGTACCTTTGTCATTGCTTTCCTCATAAAAGCCTAAATAATATGTCTATCCATGGGTATACTTGAATGATTTGCTTAAACTTAGACTGCACATAATTGGGTAATTGACTTCCATTATAAGCTATATAATACATTTGCCACAGTCAAACGGCAGGAACTAAGTAAGCCACCAAAATTAGGATGCATTAGTTGTTGCCATGCTCTATAGAGAGTCAGTTAGATTTGTAACCCGTGTCAAAACTAAAGTTAATCTTACCATGCAGATATACTTTTCTTATTTATTAGTGTGGCTAATTTGGAAATCTCTCATGTTTAAGGCCTGGTTATGTTCTCTCTATAGACCATAATACTCATAAAAAATGTAAAGTTCTGCTTCCCATTGGTCCAGATCTGATTGTACGAAGTAAAATGTACAATGTAATGGACTCTTTTCTCCATCCCTCTGAATAAGATAAAAAAAACTTTCCTAAATACTAGTTTTTTCTTTTAATGCTTAGCAAATTAAAATAAAACTCTCTAAGCAAAGGAGGGGTACATGTGATTACCTATAGCTACTGAAACCCAGTCATATTTTTCTCTGATTTATTTCCTAATATAGGCATTTCAGAAATAAGGTAAATCAAACGGAAGATATATTTAAATCTAAATATGAACAATAAGTTATTAGTTATTCTTTTTTAATAAGCTTTTTTATTGTGAAAATACCGTACAGAGGGGTTCCAATTATATGAGCAAAGTAATGAGTACCTTTATTATCAAGCATTGTTGCCTCCTCTTTTGTCTTTCCCCTACCATCCCTGCCCTCCCATCTCCACGACTACACTCCCCCCACCCTGAGCCCTCCCCCCCCTCCCGCCAAAGTTGTAAAGTTTGTTTTTCGACATAGCATCTTGTACATTTCATTGTTGCAATGAGTCCACCTGTATCCCTATTTAAACGATTTGTTTTTTCCCTTCCCCTCCCCAAATTATACCAACATCAAATACAGTGAAAACAGTGGTTATACAGTGGGGGAGGGACATACAAAGCAACAAAAAAAATCACGTGGCACCTTGTAAATACGTTAGAAACAATAGCAAGAAAGAAAAGAAAACCACTTGTGTCCTTTATCTTGCACATTTCGCCTAACACCATCTTATCTGACCTTTTCTGCTTGTCTCAGACATATACTAAAGGGAATGGAAAGACTTGGAAAATTTATATTAAGTGAAGTAAGCCAGGCCCAAAGAAACATAGGTCCCATGGATTCCCTTATTTTCAATAAGTAATTAGTTATTCTTAGCACCTGTACCACTATAATATTACAAAACTATTACCATTTGGGCTTTAAGGTAATTTAAACAAAGAAGAGATTTCATTCTTTCTCCTGTGTCTGAATTGATGCACAGAATGCTTACTATAGAACCAAGAAATATACTGAAATATTACCTTAATGTTATAGACATGTTAAAATTATGATCATCTTATTTCACATACACCATTTATCATGGTGCAATTTTAATATTCATTCAGGAAAATCTGTATTCCAAATTTAATTTTATTTATTACCTCAGGCTAGAAATGTGCTTTATTTCAGTCCTTTGGCACAGCTCCCAATCAACAATTTGATTATGAGGGTGAACCACCAAGATTGTACAGTGTATTGTGTTGTTAAGCTATGATGTTTGATAATATAAATCTATTAATTCCAATTTTGATCTGATAATTTCAACTTTAGATGGGTTTATTGGGACATTGTAAATCCACACAGAAAGTCAAAGAATATCTCAATATTTTTCCATAACTTCAACTTCCCAATACAACTTCCCAACATGTAAAATGATAAAACCATTACAATTCCATAAAATTTTTGTGTTTATTAATCAACTACATGTAAATTTGTTTTTTGTTGAAGTTAGAAGTGTTAATATCATTTTGGTCAATTATTTTTACCAATACTGTCTTTTGCTTTTACTAGATTGCTTAATTCCAAAATTCCAAAATTGGCTAACTTTGGTGGATAATTCTTCCATTCTTCAGTATCAATATTGCCAAAAAAGAAATAAATGTGTTAGCATCTAAGAGCAAAAGACACTTTAGCCCAGTAAACATTTGAGAATGAGGGTAATAAGACTGAGAATTCCACTTGCCATGTAAACTAGCACAAGCAAGAGAATAGTTATCAATAAAAATCTGTAAGTTACATGTTTGTCTTCTATATTATGGTATATACATGCGCCATAAACATTTTACACAATGACATTTATCCACACAAACATAAAACTGTACATGTATACAAGCTAGCATCAATGATGTTAACCAACAAATACAATATTATAGACATGCATTTGGTTTTACTGATCTAAAGATTTCCAATTTCCTGTCTTCCCAGGAAGCAAATCAGTACACTGGAGAGAGGCTTGTTAGGTTATGAAAGCTTAATGGTTTCAAACTTATGAGGCTTAAAAAAAATCAATTTGCACCATCCCTTACTCACCATGAAAACTTCCATTTACAATTGGATTTTCTGTGAAGCCTGTGTTGTGTGAGAGAATGATGGTGAATCTGATCAGGTTTTCGGAATTATATTTCTTATTACAAAAATAGGCATTTTATAGCCATGTATAGATATACACATATATATGTGCATCTATATTTTCATATATATTAATGCTATATAACATTAATACCATTAATGTGCTCATAAATTTTCTTATTGTGCATCAGGAATCTTCAATTTGGTCATTTAAAAGAGACAGATATTGATTTATATAGTGAGGGCTCAAGGTTCCTTCTAATACAGATTAGAAGCCCCAATTGGACAACTGCTGATTTAACCCTTACATTGAGCCTCACATAACTGTGTTGCAGAATAGTACATTTTGAGTTGTAATGTGTAATACATAGAATGGTCTCTATTGGTTTAATACATTGTAGCCCACTTAATAAGCTCTTCTAATAAAACTCTACTTGAGTTCTAATCTTGTTCTACCTCATATTGGGATAAAGTAATTAAGTGTTCTATGTCTCATTTTTTACCAACATAATGGGTAATAATGATAACTTCCTCCTCGGGTTTAACAGGATTCATTGACAGAATATTTGTATGACATGAGATTAAACCCACACATCATTTTTGGGAGAGTCTTTTTTTTAATGTAAGTAACCATTTTGGACCATTATTTGCACATAAAATAGATTTCCAGAAGCTATCATTATAATGACTCTTAATTACGTTCTGCTTTTTAATAATTCTCCATACTCCATGACTGATTTTTCTGACTCACAGGTAAATTTTGAAACATTTCCATGACTGGTACCCTACAGTCAATGCTTCCCATTCCTGATTTCCTACTGCTTCTGTTGTTTTTCCAAAATGTGAGTCTGATCATTTACTCCCTCTCCTCATATTTAAGAGTCACTGAATATTGCTTGTAGAATGAATTGTAAACTTTGAAGTAAGACATCATAGGCTATCCACAATCTGTTCCTAATCTCACTCTTCAGCCTCATTTCACATTATGTCCTCCCGAATCACGCAAGTCTAATTATACTCTTCTGCTGGTTCCCAGATGCATCAACCAAGTTTTCAGGTGGGAATAATTGTCACATTGTTGTGTAGAGCCTGAAAGCTAAAGTTAATTTGCTTTAGGCTTCATCCCTGATGTGAATCACTTATTTGTGGTTGACCATTGGTAAATCATTCAGCCCCATAATATTTCATTTTTTCTACTTTTAGTGACTTAGGAAAATAATATTAACTATTCAGAATTAAGGAGAGAATTGCTAGCTTTGAGCGCCATGTTCAGCAGTCAAGTAATTGCAAAACAAACTTGTCAAGTTTTCAGATTGCTCATATTTCCTTCATCAAATGTGTCTATTCTTTTCTATTTCCTTTTTTTTCAATAAGCAAGAACTAGAGAGAAGGCAAATAATATGTCAAATATTTTTGTCTTTTTTGACTTTGCTTTTCTAAGGAATTATAGTATTTGAGTTAAAAGCATGTTGTGATAGATTCAAAGGAGAACTCATTAGTGTCTCTCCGTTTTTATTACAGAATCCATGCCTCTTGTGAATTTTACTAATATTTAGAATTCAGAATTATCTTTTCCTATTACCAGAGGATGAATTTATAAAAAGGAGAGATCAGGTCTTCCAGAGCAACCAGCCATGATCCACTGCAACACCCATGATCTACTGCTGCCAAGGGTTATGTCCACTGAAGCTAAGTATTCCTTGGGAGAAGAAAATTGAATGTGAATACCACTAAGCTTTCCATATCTGATGTATTTTTCCTCTTCACATTCAAACATATGCTCTTTCTACACAGTGCTATAGCTTGGAATTTGTTATCCTCTGCTAGACTTTCTCCATCTCTGTGTTGCCCTGAACCACCTTATCTGCTTAAAAACTGTCAGGAGAATTACAAAACATGATAAACATAGTGTGGTTATTGTTCTTACTATAAGCGCTCATTCACACTTAAAATTATTATTTGGATATTTAACTGAGTTAGGACTTGAAATCAGGGAGAGATGGGGATTGAAAACACATTACTATATGGGTAGAGAAAAAGAAAAGAAGTTTATTATCTTGTCACCACCAGTTTAGGTAGAAATTGAAAAACTTCTCAAAGGCATTGTCTGAGATTTGGACACATGGGATATGAATGCCAAAACATACAAATGCAAGACAATCAAAGTCACTTAGAAAAAAATCATTGCTTATTATTTACATTGGTCCTAACATGTTTCCATTGTCAATAAAAGTGGCCATCTTGCCAACTTCTTCAAATAAAATCCTATGTCTGATATTTCAAAACCTATACAAAATGCTGTTCTATATTTTTTGCTGTTTCCATAAATTGGATTGTGGTTACTATTAATTGGTATTAATTGTATTGTAATTGATACTATTGTTGAAGGTAATTCAGCTTTAGAATTTTATACTATTTTACGTTTAGATCTCTATGAAAATAATGTTGGTCGTGAATCTCTAAATCAATAACCAAAGTGAGGATCTCCAATTTTCCTATTCCACTTTTGTGGGGAGTTCAATTAGCTCCATTGTATACACTTTGTAATAATTTATGACCTTTAGGAAAAAAAGCAATTAATGTTTCTGGTTTTATTTCTGCTTTTCTCATTCCTGATTCAGGTTAAAATGCTTAGTAGGTGTCATAAAAGTGAAAGCCCTGTGCTAAGGAAAGCTGGTACTTTGTGCTAAGTAAAACCACAGCATTGGGATTCCATCTCAGACATGCCAGTCAAGTTACTGCAACTGAGAAACTTAAGATCTAAATTGTATCAATTTCCCCAGGTGCTTTTTGTACACATTAAAAAGTAAGAAGCAATGGATTTGATTAATACTGTTGGGGAAAAATATGGATATTTTCCAATTTCAAATCAGTTTATATGAAAGAAAATAAATGCTTTGTGAAAGGTATTCCCCTTACAGATTGCTGTGGTGTTCACAGTGTTCAGAATTTTAGTATTATGTTTGTTCTGAGGCCAGTGGTGTTAACAATCAATTTGAAGCTATTTCATTTTGTATTGCTCAGTTTTCTACTGAATTCACAATGCTACCTCTGTAGTTTGAACTCCTCTACAAAGCAATTACAGATTTCCCTGTTTTCAGAGTGTCATTTGAAAGCTAAAGCTTTTCACTGTAATCAGGAGATTTTGTTACACATACCTTTGTATAAATGTACTCATTTCTTTTGTATATCTGGCCCTTTATTCGATGTGGTCAGTATGTATAATAGGCATTATGTTTTACTAAAATTTGTAACAATAAGTAGGTGATTTGTGTTCTTTCATTTTGCTTTAATTTCTCCTTTCCTTTTGTCCTCCTGTTTATAAAGGTAAGATTGGATTTCAACTTAAAATCTCCAAATAAGGATATTAAGACAAAGAATCACATACTGCCTCAGGAATAAACCATTTCCTGCCTAACCATATTTATTAGATTCAAAGTCATTGCTAAGTTAATTAGAATAATGTAAGAATTCAATCTTTATTTGAGCAAAAAACCATATGCATAACCACCAATAACCCATGTGTGTTCTATATGTCTAAAATTCTGAAACAAAAAGAAAAAAATTTTAAGCTAATTATAGATATGAAAATTTAAAAATATATATTTAAAAATGTATTCTTAAATAAAACATAGAAGCACTATGAAATCTCCAAAGATGTAAAACTTAGTCAATTTTTATATATTCATATGTGTTTGTGCCCACAAGTACATTGCATGGATTTATGTTCTCAAAGACTGAAGATCAATTATCAATGCTTTTATGACTATTAATAATAAATATATTTGGCATATTGTATAAGTAAAAACCATTTTCAATAAATAAATAAATAAAAATCAGAAAACATGGTAGGTAATAATTTGATACTGATTATTTTATGAGAATTACAACTTTTTATTAATTATTTTAACAAATTAATAAAAATATATAACTTATTTATGAACCTTTGCACTATATTTAATATGTTTAATATGCTACTAATTTAATTTTCTACAATGATAGGAAATAATAGCACTAATTCCTCCAAAAATATATCTAGTAAAATTTTAGCATGGATTATTGAAGTCTAACTGAGGTGGATTATTTTTTTCTTCACTTTTGAGGCCTCAGACTTTGCCATTTTACTCATGTCAGTAGAGGTTTACAGGTAGCATTCTTATGCATGGTTTACTAAGCAATGAAAATCAGATAATCAGAATTTTGAACTAAGATCCTAGAGGTGTATTTCAAGTACTTCTTTGTTCCTATACTACTAACTCATATCAAGAAGGTGATAAATGTGTTGTCAACATAGCATACTTAAAACTCATTTTGGTCTGCTTCTAAGTTATAAAAAGGTTAAAATAAAAATAAGAAATAGTCCTCTGTTAGTCAAATCTATGCTTTTTGGTGAGAAATAGCACACTCACAAGACACTATGTTGTAAATGAACTTTACAACTTGGGGTGGGGACAAGTGGGGGAAGGAAGGGATAGTAGGAGAAAATCAAAGGAGGGGTTTACAATGTTTGACAAGTAATGTACTCATTACCTTATTCATGTAACTCTAACTCCTCTGTACAACATCTTTAAAATAAAGTACAATTTTAAAAAATGAAGTAAAAGAGAGGAATTAAGGATAATACACTTAACTCTCATTGTAAGGCACCATTATGTTTAGAATCTACTTAACTCAGGAAGAATATTCTCCTTGCAATATCACATTCAATACACAATTCTTTCACCCTAGAGTGGAAATTCAAAGATACACATCTGTTTGGATATGATACACAGGTTATCCTGTTGTACTTTCTCAAGAGATAGTTATTTTTGATTTTCTGTGTAGTAATTAAATTTTTCTATGGAGCATGTAATATAAGGTGTTATGATTGCCCATGAAAATAAGCAATTTCTTCTAAAAATGTCTGTCATTTAATATTTTTTTCATATAAAATCAGGATATCCTTAAAATTCAATGAAAAAACTTGAAATACCTTTTCATTGTTCTGTAGTTTCATTTATTTATTTATTCACTGTAATTATTAGAATTTGAACATAGAGCTTTGAAGTGGCATAGCAAGTTATTTTAGTTCAATTATTTTCTAGACAGGGACTTGTAATTTTTTTTTTTTTACCTAGGACTGAGTGAGATCCTTCAACCTATGTTTCTATGTAGATAGCATTAGAGAGATGCAATGTTAATTTCAACTTGGATTAATTAAACCATCTTAAAATCTCTCGATGAAATTTTAGTAAATGTCATAAGTTCACACACACACACACAATCGACTTCAATAACTCATCAAAAAATTCATAAACCGTGATCAAACAGGATTCATTTCAGGAATGCAAATCAATTAATATAATTTATCACATCAACAAGATCAAGGATATAAACCACATGATTATCTCAATGGGTGCAGAAAAAGCATTTGACAAGATCCAATAACCCTTTATGATGAAAGCTCTGGAAAAATTAGGAATCCATAGAACATTCCTCAATATAATAAAGGCTGTGTTAAAAAAAGCTACAGCCAGTATTATACTTAATGGTGAAAAACTAAAGCCATTTCCTCTAAGTTCAGGAAAGAGACAAGGATGTCCACTCTCTCCACTTCGCTTCAATTTAGTATTAGAATGCCTAGCTAGAGTAATAAGACAAAGATGTAAACACAAAGGGGATCCAAATAGGAAAAGATGAAGTAAAGCTCTCCCTCCTTGCAGATGACATGATCTTGCATTTAAAGCACCCCATGGACTCCACTTCCAAGTTACTCGAGATGATCCAAAGCTTTGGAAAAGTAGCAGGGTATAAAATTAACTCTAAAAAATCAATGGCTTTTCTTTATGCCAATAACACAAAGAGCACAGATTAAATCATGAAAGCAACTCCTTTTTTAAAAGCCCACAAAAAATAACATACCTAGGAGTTAACTAAAGAAATGAAGGACCTCTACAATGGAAACTTTAAAAGAACAAAAAAAAAGAAATTAAAGCAAAACTAAGAAAGTGGAAAAATCTCCCATGCTCCTGGATTGGGAAGATTAACATCATGAAAATGGCAATACTGCCAAAGGCAATCTACAAATTCAATGTAATACCTATCAATATCCCAACCTCATTCTTCATTGAAATAGAAGAAGCTATCCAAAAATTCATATGGAATAATAAAAGACCTCAAATAAAATAGCAAAAACAATCCTTAGCAGAAATAGCAGTGATGGAAGGATATCAATACCAAACTTCAAAGTCTACTACAAATCCATAGTAATCAAAACAGATTGATGCTGGAATAGAACTGAAGACCTAGAAATGAACCAACAGACCTAAAGCCACTTAATCTTTGATAAGGGAACTAAAAAAAATAGAATGGAAGAAAGATAGCTCTTCAGTAAATGGTGCTAGCAAAATTGGTTAAACACCTGTAGAAAACTAAAGCTAGATTGTTATATATCACCCTGTACCAGACTCAGCTAAAAATGGATCAAAGACCTTGGAGTCAAAGGAGACATCCTGAAAACATTACAGAATAGAACAGGAGAAACCCTAGGCCTCCTTGGCACAAAAAGAATAGGAGAAACCCTAGGTCTCCTTGGCACAGGCCGACATTTTCTTAATAGAGATCCAGAAACACAACAAATCAAAGAAAGGTTGGACAAGTGGGATTGCATATACATATATATATATATGTACATATACATATATATATATACATACATATATGTGTTTATATATATATGTATACACACACACACAATGGAATTCTATACCTCCATCAGAAAGAATGACACCACTCCATTTGTAAGGAAATGGAAAGACTTGGGCAAAATTACATTAAGTGACTTAAGCCCAAAGAAACCTAATTCCCATGGTTTCCCTTATTTGCAATAACTAGTACATGCCTAGGACAAGCAGAAAAGGTCAAAAGCTAAGGACATATGACCATATAAGGTGATGCTAAGTGAAGTAAACTGCAAGATAGGGACACAAGAGGTTTTATCTTTATTGCTATTGATTTTAATGTACTTATAACGTACTATGTGATTTTTTTTGGTTTCTTTTATATGTTCTTCCCCCCGTTTTCACTGTATTTAATTCCAATGCCCTGCATCTTGTGTATAGATTTTTCTAATTTGGGGAGGGAAAGGGAAATTACAAAATGCTGAAACAAGGATACAGGTTGATCCATTGTAACAATGAGATGTACAAGACACTATGATGAAAATGAACTTTACAACTTCAGGGGTTAAGGGGGAGGGACGAGTTGGGGAGTTTGAGAGGGAAGGGATGGTAGGGAAAAACAAAGGAAGGGGGTTACAATGCTCAATATGAAGTGTACTCATTACCTTACTCATTTAACTGTAACCCTTCTGTAGAGTATCTTTTCAATAAAAATATATTTTAAAAAAGATAATATCAGTTTTTTCTTTGATATATAAAGACACAAAATATATTTTTGATAACTCATGTTGGTATGTTAAATCATTAAATTGTAATATGTTTAGAGATCTGTTAGTGATTTCAAAACTAGGAATTTCACTTTTCTATATGATTATTCAGATATGTAAGATACCACACTTTATATTATACATTACCATACTAAGTCAGTTCCCAGTAATAATCAATATACCTAACAAGTAAGCTCTTGTGGAAGATTTGGTAGCAATGCCTTTTAGTTGGATGTTTTATCACATGATTCATATTGGCCACAAGGCAATAACACAAGGCACAGGGGAGACTTTTGTAGAGCTTCCAGTTTGGAACTAGGCCTCTTGCTGCTCTGTGAAACCAGAAGCTGCACTGGGAACAATCATAGTCTAGCATGATGGATGATAAGAAAGAAGTAACCCAATAATATGTACGATCCAGGCTGACAGGCATCCAGCAGCCAGACATATGACAGAGGGCCTCTGGGGCCTGACAGCCTCCAGCTAACCTGTCAACTGACGGAAAACATGAACCATCCCAGCTGAGTCTGACCTAGATGAGAAGAATCATTCAGCTGAGTCCAGACCTGTGTCAACCTGTAGAAGTGTGAGATAAAAACATGGGTAACTTTTTAAGTCAGTAAAGTTTGCTGGTTTGTTAACACTAAAAGTTATTACTGATGGATTTCTCAACATATATTTTAAATGCATTAAACAGTCTGATGACTTAAAATGTGAAGAAAATGAGAAAGGTTGAGAAGGATATAGAAGTATGATGGAAGAGGAAAAGTTGCATGAGAAAGAAGGAAGGATTTATTTTCTCAATCTTGACATTTTCCCAATGTAAGATCTGAACAGGGACACCTCCTCCCTCTTGGCTAAGTTTCCACCCAGTATCTGTTACCTAGGTAACTGGCAGACCTGGAAGCAGTCACCTTCCCCTCCTGCTAGGTCAGATTCTGGGCCACCTCTGGTCAAATGCCTCCCATCTGACCTTAGGAGAATCATAGACCATTGAGGTCACATCGGGATCCTGTGTGGCCACACCTTTCCCCCACCTGGCCACACCTCTTCCTGTCCCTGGCCTAGATAAGTCCTGGCCCAGGGGTAGGTCTCCCCCTTTCTTTTTTCAGCCATGCCTCTCCACCATGCACATTCTTGAATGAATAGCACGTGGTGTTCTCTTCATTGGCTACCTAATGAAACCTACCTATTTAATATACCTTACATATGGTGCCGTGAGTCAGATGGGGTTTTTGAGTTGGAAATGTTAGAATTTCCTAACCACCCCTTTTCTGCAAACTGAACTGCCTTGAGACACCATGCAAGACTTTTCACCAATATCATTGCTGGCCTTCATATCCATGTCCACGCTACTTCTCTACTCTGGTGAGTGAAACTACTCTCTATGGTTCTCTGTTTCTCAGTCTCTGTCCAGATGGGGCACCACACCAGAGAGCTCCTACAGCCTTTCGCTGAAAGGCTGGTCACTTCCAGAGCTGAGGTGGTTTTGGGAGCATGGCCATTTCTCTCTAGAGGGCTCTGGGGGAAGTCGAGATGCCGCTTCTGCCTGGTCAGCTCTCCTTCACTCACCAGACTGACTCTCCTACACATTTAATGGGGTGCTGCAAGTCACAACTAAGTCACAAACCCCTTTGAAATGCCTCCTGCACTCCCTGGAAAGCCAGAGTGCCTGATTTTTATGCCATTCTCAGTATTAGACAGTTTTTGCCACTGCAATGGTAAATGGTCAGAAGTCTGTTTAATTTCTCTTTACTCTCTCTCTGCCAATCATGTCTACCTTTCCCTATCTCTCCCTTTCTCTTTTCTACAATATTTTGGTTTGTGTCCTGAAGAGTGTGACTCAGGCTAGGTCCCGGAGAGCCCCCTCTAGGTTATTTCTCAAAAGCTAGCCATTCTCAGTTTGAAAATTTTCAGAGTTTTCATTTGTTCAGGTTTTCTTTGCATTTTTCAGAAATTTGCTATCTTGAGTTCGCCATCTTGGCCACATGGTAGGTTAAAAGTTTGGTCTTATCTGACCCTGAACCAAGCATACTACTCCACCCATTTATTCTAATGTGCCTTGCTAACAAGTTGCTGCCTTTCACAGACCCTGGAAACTGAGGCTCAACCTCCTGATGTGCTTTATTTTAAGCAAAGATGTCTAAACATTGTTGTCCAAAATTTTAGGTTTTGAGTTTTTGCCTTTTTGTTTGGTGTTGTGTATTCTAGTACTGACTACGTGGTTCTAAAATATTGGGCATATCTGTGATAAGATTCTCATCACATCTAACAAGTTTTGCCATTGCAGAATATTTGGTCAATTCTTGATAAGGACCAGGAAAGCTCTACTTATTCTGATGGATCTCCTTGTTGCTTTAATTGGAAATAATAAAGGGATTTTATGGCAAAGATTGCAGTTCAAAGCCAGCCCAGGCCAAAAAAATTCCTAAGACTCCATCTCCCAACGAACCTGCAAAGAGCCAGGCTGGAAGCTTGGCTCAAGACTATCTCTAATTAACCAGCAAATACTGGAAGTAGTACTATAACTCAAACTGGTAGAGCACTAGCCTTGAGCAGAAGTACTCAGGAACAGTGCCCAGGCCTTGAGTTCAAACCTCCATGATGCCAACTGGGACAAGCCATCCCAGCAACGAGCACCTAGACTCAGACAATCTGGGCAACAAGACGCCATGGAGAGGAGTAAGAGGAGATGATGTTACATCAGCCACTTTGTGCCTGCCCTTTCAAAATTAACCAGAGCCAGGAGGTCTATAAAAGTAAGAAGCCAGCCCATCTAATGTCCATACCTGTCTACCTTTTAACTGGATAGGAATTTATATTCTTGCCTTTGTTACCTGACTTCTCTACCTAGTAACTAGATGTGAGAAGTAGCTAGGGACATTTCTACCAACATTTTCAGCCCCAAGTCCTTCCTCTTGCCATTTATTTGCTCTCTAGTATTTTTTTCAGTTTGTCAATGCCTCATGAGACTTCTGCAGACTTTGTTCAAGACACTTGCCTCCTCCAGATTTCATCTAAGACAGAATGCCCACCAAGTGACAGCTGCTGCCTGCTGCCTTCTCCCAGAGGGGACTACATCTCAACCTTTTACCCCTACTGTCGATATCCCTTGTAAGCAGGAAGTAGCCAGAGAGAATCTTCACCCTTTTTCATAATTATCAAAAGGCTGGAATGTTAGGTCTGAACAGGAACACCTCTCTCCGTCTTGGCTAAGTTTCCACCCAGTATCCGTTACCTAGGTAACTGGCAAACCTGGAAGTAGTCACCTTCCCCTCCTGCTAGGTCACATCTTGGACCACCTCTGATCACATGCCTCCCATCTGACCTTAGGAGGGTCCTAGATTCTGAGGTCACATCGGGATCCGGTGTGGCCACACCTTTCCCCCACCTGGCCACACCTCTTCCTTTCCTTGGCCTAGATAAGTCCTCGCCCAGAGGTGGGTCACCCCTTTCCTTCTTCAGGCATGCCTCTCCACTATGTGGAGGCAGCCATTCAATAAATAAACTTCTTCTCCTGCCTGAATAGCATGTGATGTTCTCTTCATCGGCCACCTAATGAAACCTACCTATTTAATATACCTTACATCCAAGAATGAGCAAATGAATACTTGTTTGACTTTATTTTCTCCTTGATCACATGAGCATTCCAATACAGAAAGATCAAATACATTAATATGGGATACTGGGATAATCAGAGGAAAAAAATATTCTCCAAGAAGCTCTTAGACTTTTTTCGTATACACATCAAGAATATGACTTATATTAAGTGAAGTAAGCCAGGCCCAAAGAAACATAGGTCCCATGGTTTCCCTTATTTGCAATATCTAGTATATGTATGAGTCAAGCGGAA
>NW_012267224.1:15940950-16018523 GCF_000151885.1 Dipodomys ordii
GAAGGGTAAACAAAGGAGGAGGCTGCAATGCTTGGTAAGAAATGTATGCATTATCCTGCCCATGTAATTGTAACCCCTCTGTACAGTATGTTCACAAAATAAAATAAAATAAAATAAAATTTTAAAAAAATGAAAGGGAACAAAAAATACATTTTTCAATTCAGGCAAAAAAAACAGTTAGGAGAATTTTATTATTGTTAATTAGCATAAATAACTTATTCCATCCATCTAAGAAGTTAAACTGAATGTCATAGTAATAATAGGAAGAGCAGTAAGCCAATTGGTGCAGTATTAATCTTGAGGAGAAAAGAGGAATTTCCTTGGAAAAGATGTATTATACTCATAAGCCACTGTGTACAAATGCCTAAATTTATATATATGGCGGCCTTAACATAGCATTATAAAGGGATAAAAATGGAAATTCATAGGGCTCTGTGGTTTCTTTTGTAAAGAATTGGTTAGCCAGACCTCAACCCAACAAAAATATTATGTGGCTTTAAAATATAGACTTATAATTGATGTACTGTGTCATGGTAACCAAAAAGGCAGATTTAGAATGATGTTCAGTTTTCAATTTAGCAGAAAAATTTCAAGCTAGAGAAAATTATTTATTGATTTATCTATCATGTATCTATCTAAATATTTGGTATCAATCCTAGGGATTACACTGGTGACTTGGGCACTGTGTCCCTAAATTTTGTTTTGTTTTGCCGAAAACATGCAGTCTACCACTTGAGCCACAGCTCCACTTTTGGATTCCTTGTTCGTTATTGGAAATGAGTTTCATGGGCTTTTCTGCTTGGGTTAGCTTCATATCTCAGCCTCCCAAGTAGCCAGGGTTATGGCAGGATTCACTAGTGCCTGTCTGATAAATTAATGTGCTTTAATGGTAATTTTCTTCTTAGATAATGAGACAATGTAAAAATTCAGTCATATTTTCAACAATTTGCTATTTCATCTTGTGCTAGCTTCTTTCTAGGAAAAATAGTTCCAAATTCAAAAAAAACTTAGACTAATTATGTCAAGCAATTAATTTTGGAGTGTAGAACAAATGGTGTGTTTAAAATCAGGTTCACACTTGCTAGACTGCCGTCTACCACTTGAACCATGTTTTTAGCCCTTTTAGGTCCAGTTATTTTTGAAAGAGTTTCCCTTTTGTCCTGGAACAGCTGCCTCAGCAATGTTCCTATTTTTGCTCTACATGTCTCATCAATAACAGAACTGTACCACCATGCTCAGCTTTTCTCTTTTTGAGGTAAAATCTTGCGACGTTGTGTGTGGGAGAACAGGCTGGAGCAGGGATACTCCTTGCTTCCAGTGTCCAGGAGCATCCAAATCCACCTACATGACAGTCTTTTTAATTAATGTTGTAAAATTGACACTAATGAAGTTTAAATTGTATTCCCTTTTAAAATGGTCACACAGAGGCTATGAAGTTATTTTGATAATATTTATATTCTTTACAAAAACAATGCTTAGAATTGCTTAAAAGCATAAAAGAGAATATGGGCATCAAGTTGTTAGAATCAGAGCTGAAATCAACAGGTCATAGGACATGAAGATGTAGCACCATTGTGAAAATCTGGCACAGAATATCAGTAGTACCAAGTTACTCCACTGTAACTGACTTCTTCATTGTGTGTACTCTCCATGTTCTCATAGCTCTGTAGGACAAAGTATTTTCATCTCCATAAGGAGTGTGTTATTTACATATTATATAGGGCCCAAATCCTGGATTGGAGAATGTTTGTTTTTATGGTTTTTTATTGGGAAAATACTGTATGGAGGGGTTACAGTTACATGAGCAACATAATGAGTACATTTCTTATCAAGCATTGTTGCCCCCTCCTTTGTTTTCCCCTACCATCTCCCACCTAAATTGTAAAGTTTGTTTTTCAACATAGTGTCTTGTACATCTCATTGTTACAATGGGTCAACCTGTATATCTACTTAAGCATAACCCTTGTATATGCACTTCTCTAATTTGAGGAGGGGAAGGGAAGAAACAAAATGTTTAAATAAGGATTGGCTTTTGAGAATCCATGTTATTGATGGAAAAATATAATTAAGCATTAGATTTGTATCAGCAAGAACTGATATATTGCAGTGGATATTCTGATGGCTATCAGATAACACATCACCTCTGTAGTAAAGTTACATTTTCTGTAGTTTTGTCAAGCATTGATGTTGCTCCTTTCACTTCTATTATTCTCTGCTAATACTAAGACATTTTCACATGTAAAGAACAGCAGCAACTTCTTTAACACAGATAGAGCCAGAAAGCTACGGTTACTTATAAATGTACTGAACACAAATCATATGAACAATTCAAAGTTCACTGGCTTCGCCATAATTTTTCATGAAGTAGATATATTTAAATTGGAACATCTCATAGCTTGCACTTAGGGTTTCAAATTCACTGTGAGCATCTCATTTCAACCACATTCAATATTTTCAATGCAGAAGTAATTGATTTTCATCTTCATTTATAAGCCTAAAGCATGAGAGAAAATATAAATTGCTATAAAACCAAAGAAGTGCCCAGAAAACGTTGAAGAGCCTGATTAAAAAGATGTGAATCTTGAAACACTAGTCACTGCCTTGAAAATGAAAAGAATCATTTTGGGTTTTGTTGTCAATTTTGTACTAATGGGCACAGCTCTGAATTTTGCTTTGTTCTTGGCTTAGTCGTGCATTCTATTTTATACTTTTGTCCATTACCTTAAAAGTGGGTTATTAAACAAGGGTTCTTTGAAAACTGTATAGCCTATTTTTGGCAGAAGTGACATAATTCAGGAAAATAAGTCCTCCCTAACAATGTGGATGTTATTCTAATGAGAATTACAAACTCTCACATGATAATACAGAGATGTAAAATAGGGAGACAAAGCCATTTATTTAATAAATTTCAATATATGCCACATATCGAAAACAAAGAGCATTTGACATACAATTTTATGCATAACTCAACTTCAGGTCCAATATATATGTAAATTTGAAAACTAAAAACCTATAGGAAGTATTAGAAGAAAAGTATTTGTGTATTTGATATGTGGTATGAATGAACATTTATTGAACACTGCACATAAAACATACATAAACACACATAAACACACATGAACAGGCATGAACATGCCTTTAAACTAATAAAATGCAAAACTAGACTACACTTAAAATAAAGAAAATACTTCTGTATGAGAAGAGTGAAAAGTAGGCAACAGAAGAGAAAAACTGTGACATATGTAATTAAATAGTTCTTTAATCTGTAAATGACTATTATTAATCTGTCATTTTACATATGAGTCCAAATACTAGTGATATAACATAAAGAACATATTTAAGTGTTTCATTAAAGATGATATCCAAATAACATATATGAATATGAAACATTTCTAAATGCTTTGATGGTTTGTACTTAAGCTGTTGTAATAAAGACTCATTATTCACTCATCAGACTGACTGCCATTATAGAGGTTTGCAATAGTCTTTAAGACTCTTAAAGTTATTGAAACTGAGTAATGGTGGGAATGTACACCAGAACAACTACTTTGCATGTAGCCTCTCATTCTATTAAAGAGTGACATGTTTCTATTGAACACAATGGGGTTGGAAAAATAAGTGAATACATGTTAATTTACATATATGTCATAAATTACCATTATATATCACTTCCTTGTCCTGTGATTTTCTCATTCCTATTGACATGTAACATAAGATTAAGTAAATAACCAGATCAACAAACACATAGAAAACAAAGCAAAAGAAGAAAAAAATTCTAGATAAAGATTGGGAAAGTAAGAAATTGATATAGATATGTTTAATAGTTAAAGCATGTATTATCTAGTTGGTCATAATGAGTATTGCTCTATTAATCACCTTTTTATGTGTTTTTTTATTTCAAAAAAAACAAGATATGTGCCATACAAATAAAGTAAACAAGTAGTTCCTGGTTTACATATTTTTATAGAATGCAAAAAGAGAAAGGAAATTTCAGATAATGTCACCTCCTGTAAAATAATGGACAATCTTCAAGGAAAGAAATAATATGAGAGAAAAGGATTATTAATATTGAGACAATGGAGGGGTAGAGGAATGGAGGGAAAAGATGGGGAAAGAATGCAGTCAAAAACTCAAGTATTGGTCTTTATGTAATTTTATCTGATTTGGGAAGCAGAAGGGAAACACAGAAATGATGGGACAAAGGGTGAACTAATTCAGCAGAGATAGTCACTAGATACTATGTTGGAAATGAACTACACAATTTGAGGGGAAGGGAAGTTGGTAGGGAAAAAAAGTTGGAAGAAATGAGGTAGGGGGTGATACTGTTCCAATACCTGAGTTATGTAACTGTAACCCCTCTGTGTAACACCTTTACAATAAAAATAAAACAATTAGTAAATACTAAGGAGGCCTTATTTTTTTTAAAGAAAGAACTCATGGTATACCAAACATTTATTGCCTTATTAAATGGCACCTACTTTTGTACGTATTTATTTTTTAAATAAATGAAAGCAAGACATTGGAATATTCCCAGGGGAATTTATTTTTCTAAACTAGACAAAGAGGTCAGTTACTTTTAATGCATAATTAATAAATGTGTTCACTTTAAGAAAATTTAGCCTCATTGAAAAATATATTGCTTACTTCTTAGTTGTTTTTTAGAAAATTGTAGCATGTTATTTTCCACTTATTTTATGATTTTTAAGATGAAGAATTATTGTAATATATTTGTTGTATGCACAGCATTCATTGTGATATTTTCAAAGAAACAGAGACCACTGGATTTTCCATTCAAGGCTAGCTCCATTAAGCTATAAAGACACTGTCATAAAACCAAAACCAGACAGAAGGGCTGGGAATGGTTCAATTCTTATTCATATATTTTATTAATATGAATTAGTTTTCCAAGAGATTTCAGCTTAACATGTCCATTTACGCATATATCCTAGCTTGGTTAACCAGAGCTTTGCTTAACTTTCTTCTGTACTTCCTAGTAATCAGTTCATAAACCATGCTCTACAATTAAATTTGTTAAAGTGCTTTGTTAAATTTTACATCTTATTCACATTCCAATTGCATTACAGTTCATGTACTGCAATCATTTAATTCATTGGTATATGATGAAACTGTAGTTGTTATTTTGAATTTTGATTTACTGGTTCAAAAGTGTAAACTCTGAGAATCATCACAGTAATTCACAATAAGAATTAAGTCTAAAGAAAGATTTGTATAGTGAGTAAAACAATGTAACTGAAATGCTCAATGAGGAAAATTATTTTTTCAAATGCTTGAAATAATTTTCACCTTTCCTATTCACTTCTTTGGTAAACAGATATGCTTCAAGACATACCTACATGTATCTATCTATTAGATAGGTAGATACATAGGTGATGGACAATTATATAACCATATATCTCACATACCATGGTATGTGCTGCCAATACAGTATAGAACAAAGTAGCCATGCTCTTTTTATCATGGATATTCAATCTAATGGGAAGAATTTATTATAGAGTATGATCCTAAATTATAATGACTGTTCAACTGGAAAAAAAGAAAAGAAAACTAACCATAGATACAGAGAATAACTTTACTCATGTTTAAATTAAAGACAACTTTAAAATGACCCTCAGATATCTATTGTCAATGAGACAAAGGGATCAAATTGAGAATGCTGTGGGTTGAAAAATTAATGTTACTTGAACAACTCAATTCACTTCAAAGTATATTCAAAACAAAACTGTAAAATGTGGTGATCAGAAGGTCACTGGGCATGATTAAACACAGTCAACATTGACAAAGAGTAATAAGATTTAAAAAATGTAAACCAAATGAGTGAATGAGCTTAGTGTAAAAGGGAAGGAAACTAGGCTGCCCTAGGCCTCAGACCTAAATTAGAAGCACTTTTTGGAAGAATAGGTGGAAAAAAACAAAGCAGGAGTTAAATTTAAAGTCAGTGGGACTAGAAAGAGTAGAACATGAAGCAGAGCTTTACAAGTTATAGATAGGACCTCAGATTTTCACTCTGAAAATTGAGGAACTTTTGTAGATCATGAATACATAAGTTGGTTTACATTAAGGACCATGGGGCTACTGAAACTTACGCTTTCCTTTCCACTTTAATTTTTAATGACACATCCCTTTCCCATGTTATTCTAACTTCTAAATGTGAGAGAAGAATGTTTGTTGGGGCAGACCATTCAGCTGCTCATCCAGGAGGTCAGAGCTGCAGGTTCCGGTGCAAAGCTATTGATTTTCCACTGAGCCTGGTGTCTCAGTGTTTTAGAAATCCCAGTAAGTCTCAGTGCCAATGCCAGTGCCCCGAGAAATCTTTTCACACTCCCAGATAACCCCAAAAGAGGATAGTTAAGACAGAAAAGTCTCCTCTATTTTTCTCAGGGATGATCTTGAATACATCTTGAATACATAATTTTTATTCCCAGTATTTCCGGACTATAGAAAAATGTCAAAATTTAAGATTCATGTGTCAACATTTAGAGGATAGATAGTGAACTGCAGGACCACAGTAGAAGTCTAGGAAACATCCAAATCACAATGTTTTGTTCCACAGAAATAGCAGGAAGAGTGGTCTTTTACTTTGAAAACAGGACTCAGAAAAGAAAGGGAAGGAGACTAACAATAATTCCAAAAGAAAATTTAAAAACACTAACAATATTTTAGATCTGAAGTGGTATTTTTTAGATGGGAATAGTTTGGTGAGTTTTTTTTAATATGTAAAACTAATTTGAGAGGAAATTTGAAGCTGTGGACAAAAAATATAAGTGTACTCCTACAAGGTGTCATAAAACACAACAGTATGGGATCACCTGAGGAAAAAGAAAACTTTACAAGTTTAGGGGTTGACACACAAAAAAGGGATGTGGACAAAGAAATTGATACAATGCACATTGGACATAGTATTAAGGGAAATTAAAGAAACAGTTCTAAGGCCTAAGTGTTTGATTTTTCCATGGAATAGAAGGAAAGAAGGTGGTGAAATTTTCATGCTTCTCAATCAGAATTTCAAGTTCATTTTCTCAGCAGACATGCCAACAAATCATTTTTGTCTTGTTTTCATATTTTTATATTGTGTTTTATAAGGATCGTTTTAGAAATGTATAGTTTCTGAATATATTTGAAATATTTCTCAAATTCCAGATTCATTTTTTGAAGATTTTAGTATTATAGTGAGTATCTATAGGCTTTAAATACCTGCTTTATATGTTGTAAACAGGGCTCATGAAAATGCTAAGTTGAGAAAAAAGGAGGAGGAGGAGGAAGATGAAGAAGACAGAGAAGGAAGGAGGACAACGAGGAATGGAAAGGAGGAGAAAAATGAAGAAGATGGAGAAGAAAGGAAGGAGGAGGAAGAGGAGGAGGCTAGAGAAACAATCACATCCTGTCAGAGGTGATTTATTTCCACAAGAAAAACACTGTATTTGAAGCACTTGGAATGGCAGGGTCCCCTCTCTGAAAGGGAACATGTGTTTTTTCATCTCTGCTAGCTTGTGAGTCTACACTGCCTGTCCCTTTTGGACCTCTGTATACCTGTTAGCAAATTCCTGAGCCATGATTTACTCAGACAACTCCAGATTTCATGTTTACCAAGGAACAGATGCAGGACTTCCCATCAAATCAGGGTAGTCTCCTATAACCTTTTGTCTTTGTAGTTACTGCTTTGATGTACTCATCACACTGTGGAGACCCTTCCTTCTTTGATCTTTGACCCTGTCTGACATGGCCTTTGCAAGTATATGGAGAAAGATCAAAGGTCGGAGCACATCGAGTATTAAGTAAGGACACCTGATGAAATAATAACCCTTGTAAGAAAACCTGAGCAGAGTAGGAAAATTTGAGGTTGTAACACTGGTGTACCAAATGACATCATGTTTGAAATACTAATGGCAGAAAAAGAGTCCATGACAAATAAATTAACAGTGATTGTACAGAGAGGACACATTACATAATCCGCTTTTGTCAACAGTGGGACTTCTTCATGTGAATCTTTTGCCTTTCCCACTTTTCTTCTCTGGAGTTATTCTGTTCTGTCCCCTGCCTGCTATGGGAAAACAAAGATGGAGGCAACAATGCTCCATAGGAAATGTCTTCATTTCCTCGCTCATATACCTGTAACCCCTGTGTACAGTGTCTTTACAATAATATATGTAATAGAAAAGAACTACCTAAAGAAAAAGAAATATATTTAAAATATAAGTAAATGAAAGCTGTTTTATTTGCTTTTTCCCATTATATTTTGGTTTCAGTATAGATCTTCTTCATTATTTAAAACATACAGATTATCTTTTTATGAGCTGTGGATAAGCTCAATATTTGGGTTTTTACTAATTCCAGAGGAATATTGTGCAAATTTACTTTACACTTATCTATTGAGTTCACTCTCACAAGAGAAATTTGTGAAGTATACTATGCACGGGGCAAATTTGGGAACTCATTCCTAATATTCAGCCAGCAGTACTATCATGTCCCAATTCTGCTGGAATTAGGAGAAATTCCCAACTGCTCCACACCCTTCACAGAACAAGTTATTATCTTTTTTTTTTCATTTTAGCCATTCTGTTGCTGTCTGTCATCTGATATGTTAGAATCTCTGATTTCCTGTATATTTCTACTTCTCGTTGTAAGAAAACTAAATCCGTTTGCATAGATCAAGCCATTCTTGTAGTTTGTTCATTTAAAGCTATTTTTAGTTATTAAGAATATGCCCAAAACAGCTGGGCGCCAGTGGCTCACGCCTGTAATCCTATCTCCTCAGGAGGCTGAGATCTGAGGATCATGGCTCAAAGCCAGCCAGGGGAGGAAAGTCCATGAGACTCTTATCTCCAATGAACACCAGAAAACTGGAAGTGGCTCCAGTGGCAGAGAGCTGGTGTTGAACTGAAGAGCACATAACTAGGTAATATACACACACGTAACTAGGTTGCATACACACACTTATCAAGAAAATTAAATGCAATGATTTTCTCACCATAGGTAAAATTGCACTTCGGCAAATTTACAGGATTCTAATTTTCCAAAGAGACTCATTATTATTATCTCCTTCAACTGAATGACTCAATTAGAAGGTTTAACATTGCAGAAAGACAAATGTTTTTGCAAAGCTCTATTTTAACTGTGTTGAGTTGCCCTTGAAAAAGAGCCTGTAATAACATAGAAATGGTGTCTCATTCATGAGAATTATAGCAAGGAATAATTTTAATAGGCAATAACAAAGTAAACAGTATCAGGTAAGAAAAGGCTTTATTCAACCCTCAGTAACATGTCCACTGGGGCGAATTAGAAAATCTTATGGAGCAAGATTCCTGTTTCAAAATATAGAAGAAAACTCAATGTTTCTGTTTCAAAAGAGATCTACAGCATCTCCCAAGTCAGTTCATTAAAGCTTCACTCAGAAACACAAGAAGAATTTTAAAGTTTGAAACATTTATGTTTATATTTTAATTTTAATCTTTTGAATATTACCTGTGCATAGAGGATGTTGTAACACTAGAGAATTTTTATGGTTTAGAAATAAAAGCTGAACACAGCTCTAAAGAATGCAATGTCATTTGTGGTGAGTGCATTTATACAAATTTTCTTGAAAAAAATTGGCATAGGTATATAGATTAAATCTTACTAAAAGTTACCATAGGATCCTATAGTGACATCATATCTGAATTTATGTCATATATGTTTTAATTTAAAATATAAATGATTAGAGAACTTTGCAGTTCATTATCTCTATACACTATATTTTGAGTAATAATAATCTATGCATGTACCCAGATATATCATATACACATTGCAAACATTTATTTAGAAACTGATAAAAAGAAATGGCTGTTAGAGATAGATAGATTCATAGATACATAGACATACAGATAGATACATAGATATGAATATTTGTTGTTAGTATATGTCTTGATAATAATCACTAAGGTAATGTGGAATCGCAATGTTGTTTTGATTTGCATCACTTTTATGGCCAAAGATGTTGGAGCATTTCTTTTTTTTTCTTTTTTCTTTTCTTTTTTTCAGTCATAAACGCTTTCCCTAAGCTCTTCAGCTCAAGGCTAGATAGAGCTCTATCACTTGAGCCATGGCACTACTTCTGGTTTTCTGGAGGTTTATTAGAGATAGGAGTTTCATGGCTTTTCCTGCTCAACCTGGCTTTGAACCATGATCCTCAGATCTCAGCCTCCTGAGTTCGAGGATTACAGGCATGAGCCACCAATGCTGGGCTGTTGAGCATTTCTTGATGTGTCTGTTGACCATTCTTCTATCATCTACAGCGAAATTTCTCTTTAAGCCTTTAGCCCACTTGTCAATGGGGGTATTGTTTCTTTGAGGATTTATTTTGAGGGGATTTAATTTTTTGAGCTCTAAATATATTTTAGATATGAAGCCTTTGTTTTATGGCTAGTGAAGATATTCTCCCAATCTCTGTGCTTTCTAAATAGAAAGTTTGTTAGCTATGTCCTTTGGCATGCAGAAGCTATGTAGCTTAATGCAATGCAATTTATCCAACATTTCTTTGTTTTGTTGTGTTTCTGGATCTTTATTAAGAAAGTTTTGACCTGTGCCAAGGAGTACTAGTCTTTCCCCTAATCCTTCCTGTAGTATTTTCAGAGTATCTGCTTTTATCTCGAGGTCTTGGATCGATTTGGAAATGATTCTGATGCTAGGTGATATATAAGGTTCTAACTTCAGTTTTTGACATGTATTTAATCAATACTGCCAGCACCATTCGTTGAAGAGGCTGCCACAGGTCTGAGGGTTCATTTCTGGGTCTTCAATTCTATTCTATTGGTCCTCAAGACTGTTCTCGTGCTGAAGCCATGCAATTTTTATTACTACAGCTTTGTAATAGAGTTTGAAGTTTGATATTGATGTTCTTCCAGCACTGTTCTTCCTGCTAAAGATTGCTTTTGCTATTAGGGATCTTTTATTATTCCATATATTTTTTTAGATTGTTTCTTCTAATTCATTAAAGAATGATGTTTGGGTAGCAATGGGTATTGCATTGAGTTTGTAGATAGCTTTTGTCAGTATTGCCATTTTCATGATGCTAATCCTACCAATCCAGGAATATGGAAGCTGGAAGTTTATTTTTTTCACTTTTTTAGATCTGCTTTAATTTCCTTTTCAAGGTTTTTAAAGTTTTCATTATAATATCAAAATGTGGAAATGTGGATCATGGTATAGTTTAAATTAGTACACCAAATATTAATACTTTTTGGAATAATTAGGCCTTTGGATGTATCTTTTTCTAATGAATTACAAACTAAGTTTTAGAAAAATAAAGTCATACCATAAGTATTACTTATTACTTCATATTTTAATGGTATTTTTTACTACAAATTGAAAAGAAAGGTCTCCCACTTGTCTTATCTTGTTATATATATATAGAGAGAGAGATATAGATATAGATATAGATATATATCTGTACGCATTGTAGGTGATAAGGGAATAAGGCAGCCACTAAAGTTTTGCTGAAGCAAAAACTGTAGGTACCTGTTTTTTTTCTTCAATTCCCAAATAAATGAATGCCTAAATGTATTTAGTTTCAAGAAATATAATAAACTTGCATCAGTTATTGTGAAGCTCCTGAGTAGAACACCCAGCACAAGACAATGATAGCACTTTTGTAAGGGACTGTAAGGCATACTTTGCAGTGTCTGATCACATGAAACTATGTGGTGCATGTTTGTGTGTGTGTGTGTGTGTATGAGAGAGAGAGAGAGCGAGAGTGAGAGAGAATGGGGAAAGAAGAGAGCTAGAAAATGAGAATCATTACATGTAGTTGGGAAATTTTTAAGAATGTACTGCTCAGACATAATCTGGCATACTCTTAATACATTAATGTAAAATATGAATTTGAATATCATTCAAATAGAGTAACTCTGTAACATTTGTTTGAATAAAACAAAATCGCATCAAGAATGAGTGAAGTATAACAAATAATGGGAAATATTTAAGTCAAGTGTTATTTATACATGTGAGCATGACTCATTCTCAGTGAAAGTCAGGTTTAGGAGGCAAACATTATGAAATATTGCTTCAAAACCTCTAGTTTATGGTGATAGTCCAAAAGTTCTCTTTGGTGATATACTCGGCAGTGGATTCTAGTTAATTGGCACATCTCTCAGTGGAAACTGAAATATGCCAATTAGACAATGATTGTCTCATTTAAATACATAATTGCTCTTATGAACTATCAGATACATTTGAAATTGGAATGGGTTTTTGAAATGCAAAACCTTGTCCAAATTGTATATGTACATAATTAAGACAAATTAATATGCAGATGTTGGGCATGATAAAAAGCATTGTCATTAAGGCATATTCCTTTTTCTCTGCAGCAGTTTAATGAGTATTATAATCTATCTGGTCAACACAAACTAAACATATACCTAATAGTAAAATTATTTTGAATCTGCATTAATATTCTACATTAATCTTATTTTAGAAATCTAACAAAGCCAAAAATTACAGAGTTGCTGCTTCTTCATACATGACTCTTAGAAGGTACTGACTTACATTAATTAAAATTTCATTACAAGGACAAAATTCTGATTATTAGAAGTTCAAAGGAAACTGCATATAAACAGAATATCATTTCAATAATATTATTCCAATTTTCTTTGGCTCTTGTAGATGATTTTATTTTTTTATTTTAATTTTATTGTCAAGGTGATGTTCAGAGAGGTCACAGTTACATAAGTAGGGTAGTAAATACATTTCTTGTTGAACTTGCTACCGCCCTCCCTCATTTTTCTCCCTCTTTCTCTACTACCCATCATTCCCCCGCCAAGTTTTAGAGATCATTTCAAACACAGTGTCTTGTGAGTATCACTGTTGCATTGGTTCACCATTTTTCTTTGTCTCACCTTTCTTGTTTCTCTTTTTCTCTTTCGTTTCTCTTCCCATGAAAGTATATGAAAATAGTTGGCCATATGTGAAAGTTTCAGAGTAAATAAGCTATTGCTTAAATATAAATTTATGCCCTTGTATTAGACTAAATACAAGACAAAATTACTAATATGGGAAAGTCTTCATAGCTATAAAATTCATACAAGCTGGAGAATATGAGAAATTATTAGATACTAAGTATTGGCAAGGAATTGATAAGGACTTATTAATTCACCACTAACATTAATATGTGTATTTGTGGCATCTTTCCATGTTTAACACTCAGTTACTGAATTCAGTTATTCCTCTTCACATCTTCTATCACTGTCCCATCACCATCCATAATTGTACAGACTACAAATTGCCATACTTGTTCCCAAACTTGTCATTACTGCAACTTTAAAAGACAGTCACTATAATCATCTTACGAAACAAGAAAGTATATGTGGCTTTTCTGCTCACAATGGCTTTCTGTCTCCGTCACTAAACAAGCCAAAGTAGCTGCAACACATTCTGTGATACTGACATTCCTTACAACTTAGCCTTCATCCTCCAGGAATGCTAACCTTTCTAATTCCTCTCCAGATGTACAATATTTTTTGCTAGTTTTAAAAGGTCCCTATTGTATTTAGTCTAACATGTCTTATGTACCTTGTTTTCCTAACACATATACACGTTTTTCTCCCTGACTACATTGATAACATTGTTTTTGTAACAGTTTATTCACAAACAGTAATCCTTTCATTAAAATTTGGACCTCCCTGGCTAAGACATAAGTAACTTTCACTTCTTCTATGGCCTGACATATGGTACTTATTATCTAAAGTACCATGTCATCAATTTATTTAGTTATTTATTACTAATTCTCTTCCCTTCTAGAATGCATTCTTCATATGACTTATGTTTTGTTTACTGTATCCCAGCACATATTAATTCCTGCCAGATAATAGATGCTTAACCTCATATTTTTAATGCATTTATAAGCATCAATGTAACAAATGTAACCATAACTTTTAGTTATAAGTTCATCATGACATTTAAAGCAGGTTAATGAATGGTTTTTTGGCTGTACCTTTTACACATTATCTAGGGTCTCTAATGAAACTCCAATAAATAATGTAAACTACAGTTCAGAAGATCTTAGCAGAAACTGTGCTTTTTAAAAGTCATATGAAAGAAGAGAATAAAGTTAAAAGGAAAAAAGTTAGAGCTGAGTAATTATTCCACTCAATTAATTGGAATATATCAAATGCATGAATTATCCGTTAATGAAATTCTCTTCATTATGCTCATCATTAGAATTTTCTTTAATCCTAAAGGGTGCTTTCCCAACATCCTCTTCTCTCTGCATACTTTTACACAATCTTCCCATGTCATGCCTAGAAGGTCACCAAGTTAATTGGCTGTTGAGTACTTAAAGCAGTTAATTCCATCTTATAAGCTATCTGATTTTCAATTTTTATGTTCTTTGGTCAAGGTTACAAGATTTGTCTGCCCTCAAATAAAGAACTTATTTCTGGGCACAGCAATATTTCCTTAGTGGCAAAATGAAGCTGCTGATATTGATGTCATCATGTAACAACCCATCTATTTTCCCAAACTGCAAAATCTAACATGTGCTTCACCGTACAAGTTTTATATGAGAGTTGTGACACATTCCAAGCTTTGTGACTGAGGAGGGAGAGATAGAGTGGTAGTAAATAAATACCTATCAACAAATTTCACTTGTTTTTTTAAATAAATGGTCTACTTAGAAAATAGGCTTGTGAGTAATTTTGGGTTTGTTAGAAGAACATCTCCATTTGTACCTTCTAAATACAATGTGATCAGAATGTTAACTTGCTTAATTTTCTCAAAAAAGCAGAAAACATGTTATATCTTAGCTGATTACACCAGGATTCTAAGAGTAGTAGTTTGATTTTAGGGCCTGTCAACAGTTGCTGTTAGAAAATAAGAATCAAATATTCCTACATAGATATACTTCCACTTTCTTTCACATGGTTTGCAAGTTCATCCAGGTAACCAGGTTATAATAAATCAATCCATCACAATACACATATGGAAGTAGAAGGTAAAAGAATGGACAGATAAAAATCCATGCCAAATCTTCAGAGGAGCTAATGCTTAGATTCAGCTCATTACTCTGTAGTATTTTAAGCCAAGAATTTCTCAGGATTTCCCACTTCAAAACACAGCATTGGTGTTTAAATATACATCACCATTTGCAAAAGTCATAATTTATTTTTGATAACATGCAAGCTGGTGAAAAAGCACTAAAAGGTTCACTATGCCACATTCTTCCCACAAAGTTAATGAATTAACTGATAATATTGTTCTTCAAATTGTCAGTTTCCGAAGAATGATTATTATCATAACTCATTAAAATCTATCCTCTTGAGATGCTTTAGATGAGTGGTTTCCTAACTTAGTCCCACTCAACCCTGGGCTCCACACAAATATTTAATGAGTCTTTGCTGTTGGGAACAAGAGGAATCAGAGTTGTCAAGGTGGTTGACTTCTTGGTATTAATTAAATCAGTATAGTTTTTCTTTTTTCATATTGTTTTTCTTTTGTATTTTGTTGTTTTGTTGTTGCTGTTTAGGGAAATGCTGAATCTCAAATATTCTGTTGATAAAAATTCTAAAATTTCTAAAAATTCTAAAATTCAATGGTGTGATGATCAGAATTTTTTAATTACCAAGAATGCTTTCATTCAAAACCAAAAAAAATATTAAAAGCACTGGTGATATTCAGAGTATTATTATCTAGTTAAAGAATTGAGAAAGCCAGCCTAGACAGGAAAAGTCTGTAAGACTCTAATCTCCAATAAACCACTCGCAAAACTGGAAATGGCACTGTGGCTCAAGTGGTAGAGCACTATCTTTGGGCTAAACTGCTGATGGACAGCGTTCAAGCCTAGAGTTCAAGATAGACGAATGACAAAAAAAAAAAAAAAGAATTGCAGGTGATTCTGTAACAGATACATAAAACTGCTTTTAGTGAAATGTGCAGGTCCCCTCCTTGGAACCAGAAATTCAGTATAGATAGGAGAAAAGCATGGCACAGTGTGCACACTTCTCTTCTAAGATCTTCTCTCTGAAATCACTTAGCAATCACAATGTTAACAATAAATTTGTAGGAATGCAAGGATCATTCTACATAAAGACAGGCCAACAAAGTACATGTTTTCTCTCATATGTAGCTCTTAGACCCAAAATACAATCTCCCACATATATACACACTGATAGATATATATGTGTATATATATATACATATAAATATATATCTATGTGTGTATGTATACATATATATATAGTATATAAATATACACATATATGTCATATTTATATATATATATACATATATATGACAAATCTGACCAAAGTATCAAATATGCAGGAATGAAATTCCATGGTAGAAACCCTGAAAACAATTAAAGTATAGTTTAACATAATGAATATTAGGAAGCTGAAAAAATAATTTGAATGTGGGGTCTGGCTAGTGATTTGGGAGTGAATGAATGGAATAGGTAACCAAAACAGATGTAATAGTCAATATACATATGTGATAAAGGAAATTGAAATCATGACATGAGATAAAGAAAATCCAAACAATGTAATTTTACTTTATATGCATAGAAAGGAATAATAAATTTGGTTTCCTCAAAATTTTTAAAAGAAAGAATATGTGTCCTTTACAGAGAAGAGAATGAAATATTGTGATTAGTGCAATAAAATATACTCAGAAAGCAAATATTGCATGTTTAATCTCTTATGTAAAATAAGAAAAAAGATATGAAATTAGAAGAAGACGATCTTTAAAGAAGATAAGAGACTACTGGGAGGGGGAGGAAAGAAAAGTTTGGGTGATAAGGTGGGCTATTATGACAAGTGTACTCTCTATATATTTATGGAAATGCAATAATGAAGCATACTATTTTTTGGCCAGTCCTGGGACTTGAGTCATTTGTGCTGAGGGTTAGTGTTCTACCACTTGAGTACAGCAGCACTGTTGGCAAATTGGTATCCCCATTTATCCTAAAATCAATCTAAACTATACTCAGGAACGCATTCCTTCCATGTTTTGTGTTCATGCCCCTTGATATTTGCTTGCATAGAGCTTTGGTTGCGTGCATTTTCTTTTCATGACAATATTTCAGTTGAGAAACTCTCTCTCTCCTAATAATCTATCCAAAGAAAAGATGAGTCTTTTGTTTTTTGTTTGAACTACAAAGCTGCCCTGAACACCTTCTTAGGGAGAAGACTTTACTTTAACCTGAACTTTATGGAACAAACTCAGAACATTTCACTTCACTCCACATCCTTTCTGGGTCAGCCTCAGCCCAGAAAGTGATGAATGATCATTTGAAACTTGCTACTGTTCTGCCTTACCTGAAAGGAAGAAAGTCCTACTAATTCCTTATGAATTTGACTTAGAAATAAGACTGACAGACTGAAAAACCCAGGTTTAGAAGGGATGGGAGACGTTGGGTGGACAATGAACACTTGAATTTTAGGCCAGACTATTGTTTGCAATTTTCATTCCACTTTTCTCTATTCTCTAGATTTTTTCAAAATTATCCCACACAATACATGGACTTTTACAGCTTCCCTAAGCTACTTATAGACTACTTTCGGCAATATTTCTTGGAGAAAACCATGGAGATGATATTTCTGCGATTCTTTTGAGCTGGGAGGTCAGTGAATTATAACTTCTGACCCCAAAATAAAAGGTTTTTTCAGGGAGTGTGTTGAGAGATTACCTGATACATTTTCATCCCTTGTTTACTTATTTTTCATTTACTAAGATATAGTCAATTGATAATTATGTTGACATTTATCAAGATTTAACTCATTCACTAATGAGAACCACTTTGAGAAAAGTTCCATAGTACCAGTGTTTTATCACTAAAATCTCACCCCTGGGAAACCATTCAACTACAGTACAGGCCATGAGAAGACTGTCAAAGAATGGATGAATTTCTTGAACCTATCTAGTTGATTGTGATTAGTTAAAAATGTGTGTATTAAATAAAATAAAGAGAGCCTTTGTAATTAAACAGCACTATAAATGTTCCCTGTATTCTATCAAGTAAGCTGGCCAGAATAATAATAATCCCTTGGTCCAAAAAGAAAATTCCCTAATCTCTCCTTGTGTCTCTGTCTTTCGCTGTCTCTATCTCTCTCCTCTTTCTCTTTCTGTCTCTGGCGTACATTGATTGATGTCTTTCCTATTTAAGAGATCTTGTCTAAGAGAACATTTGATGTTTTTATATACAAGTTTGCTCTTCTAATTATATTACATAGTGATGCCTGTTCCTTATTACATTCGGCCAACTGAAATTTAAATCATGAATGATCACCTTGACCATTATCAGAGCCATCACTGAGAAACCCAAAGTCTTCCCATAACAGATGTAGTAGTAGAGTTCTATAGTGAACCCAATACATGCCTTGTATTCACATAAAATTTGCAGAAAATGAAATATATTTGAAAAAAACAATATATATCAACTTATCTAGTGTAAGATGAAGTTTGGCCAATAATGAATCTGTCATTAAAGTTCTCACAAGCATTTCTCAAAAAGACTATTTGATGTATGACTTATGAAAGAAGGATGATTGAGACTCAGCTGAGAGAATGAGGAAAGGGTGACATTGACTGAGATGCATTATACTCATAAACTGACATGTTGAATTGTAACTACTTTGTTCAGCCACTTAAACATAGTGGAAATATAATGAAAAAGAACATTTGGTGCTACTATTACTACTACTACTAATATTTAAAAAATGGTGTTGCCTATGATCACAAACAAAGAATAAAGTAATTTATGACCTGGTCATGTTTTACTTGATTCAAGTATGCTTTAATCTATGTATCCCACTCATGTTCTACCTGTTACCATTCTAACAGAAATAAACAGTTCTGTAGGAATCCCCTATTAGATATGATAGTCAAAAATCCTTCTTTTCACAACAAAAGTCAGTTACAGGGCAAGCACCAGACAGTGTGTGAATCAATCCATTTGAGTTTGCTCAGGGAGAATCCAGCAGCTCGTTGCTTTAACCCCTTCTCTCCAGAAATCTGAAACAACACAAACATGGAGAAACTTATGGCTGACCAAGAAAATGGTTTTCCCTCAGACGTGATTCTGCTCTCCCTACCACTGGCAGCACCATTAGGCTCATTGTACAAAAAACTTAGAAATCAAGTACACTATCAAAGAATGTACAAAGTTTACTCTGCTTAAATGTTCATAGGATTTTTAACTACATAGTCTATTGCATTAATTTAGTAAAGGGCTACAAGAGTTGTGTATCACTGAGTTCAATATGATACATTAAATAATTTATATTTGCTATACTAGGTCTTTTTGTGGTTCTAAATATGGAAAATAACCACATCATGTCATGTATGTATTCTAGGCAAATATAAGCTCAAAAATTGCTACATCCTCTCACATACAGAGAGCTCCATAACATCAACATGAAATTTATAATTCATCTGGTCCTACTTTAACATTTCTGTTAGTGTATGTTTTTCTAGTACCCATCCATCATACCTTTGGTTCAACATTGCAAATTGTTCTCATTTTATTGACCAAGGTTTCTGTGTTTAAGAATATTTTATCTTTTAAAAATAAGTGCAGTCTATAGTATGATATTGAAAATTATTTGTCAAAATTCTCTCAACCCATGGTTGCCCTGTCCTTCTACTCATCACTCCGAGTCCAATCACTAACTACATAGAAACATCAAGTGGACCTTGGGAAAATGTCTACACTATTACAAATCCATTAGAATGAAATTGAAAACTAGAATCCTTGCACCTTGTCTGGCCATCGTAACATTTTCCTGTAGCAATTCACTGCATATTCTTCTACTCTGAAATCACCACTCCATGATGAATGTACCTTCCACCCTGCCAATTTCCTGCAACAAGATTGCCACCAAACATCAATGCTCAATCAGCATCCTGATGATATTGAATGAGACCAGAGAACACACACACACACACAAAAAAAAACACAATAAGACACCTGACAATATGTCAAGAGAGTTAGCTATTATGTGCTGATAGAAATTGAGTTCTCAGAGATAAAATATGATTTCTAGATGGCACCCAGATTTCCATCAGATGAATTCATGCCACCTGTTCTGATGAAAATGGAAAGATTGCTTCCTAGCACTGGCCAATATATTTTTTTAATTGTGAAAATACCGTACATAGGGTTACAATTACATGGGCAAGGTAATGAGTAAGTTTCTTATCAAGCATTATTGCCTCCTTTGTTTCCCCTTCCCATTCCTTCCCATCTCCTTCCCCACCCCACCCCCATCCCCCACCAAAGTTGTAAAGTTCGTTTTCGGACATAATGTCTTGTACATTTCATTGTTGCAGTGGGTCCGTCTGTATCCCTATTTAAACAATTTGTTTTTTCCCTTCCCCTCCACAAATTATACCAACATCAAATACAGTGAAAACAGGGGTTATACCATAGGAGAGAGACATACAAGGCAACAAAGAAATTATCTTATAAATATGTTAGAAACAATCGCAAGAAAGGAAAAAATACATTTGAGTCTTTATATTGGCCAAAATATTTTCAAGTCAATCAATTCTACTGTTCCTGTCTTCAATGCTTTGAAAGCATACATTCTTTCCATCTTCTTTTACTCCATCGATTTCTCTAGACCCTAAGCTTTATTCTATTTTCATGCTTCAGGCTCTCTTACACTCATAGTAATTAATTCTTGAAATTTAGTCACAAAAACTTACAAAGACAGAAACAATATTCCAAGAATGTACAATCTTTCTTTCTTCAAACTTGTTATCTTGTATATTTTAAGCTACTTAAATATTTCTTCATGACTAATTCCATATTTAATCATTTCCTTGTTTATGTCAGGTCCCATTGAAAAGTAAAGTTTCAATTTCCCTGAATTAATTCTTATTGTGATCCAGATTTCAAGAGCAATTTAAGTATCTGCTTTTTTTTTTCCTGAGGTTTATGTCAAGAAAAGAAAGACAATATTGTAACATATATTTGTAAACCATGGAAAGAATGAATATAACTGTACAACTCAGGACTTGGAACGAAGCTACAAGTTATACTGTCCTTTCAGGCAGATACATGAGTTATGGGCAAATATAGAGTTTTATCTTCATGTCTCTAGAAATGTGGTATTCAATCCTCATATCATGAATTCACTAAATTTTATATCATAAATCCTGAAACAAGCTGTCTTTGGCAGCTATTTACAAGAGTGCTTCAGGGGAGTATGAGATTGGGAAATATGCTCAAAATAGCAATTTTTTGATTGCCTGGAGGGTGTTTGCTACTGAGGGTTGGTTTAGGTTTTGATATTGTAATGAATCAATTAGTCTAACTGGACCTGCTATTGAAGACAATAAATTAGGAAGCAATTTCAGTAAGCCAGATTATGTGTTCTGAAAATGTAAACATATATATATACATATATACCTATTTTTTGCTGTAATTCCTGAAGCAACAAATCACATATATAGATAAATTTATCTTTCTGCCTATCTATTACCTATTTTATCATCTTATTTACCTTTCTTTGTTTCTTTCTATCTATAGTTATATAAAATATATATGATCTCTCTCTATATATATACATATATATATTATATATATACTCATATATATATATATATTATATATATATATATATATATACTCCACAAAATAAAAGGAAAAAAATCACTAGGTAAATCTCACAGGCTCTGAAAGTGTCCTTATTCTCCCTTGTCCAATCTCTTAAGTTTTAGAAATTGATTAAATTGTATACTTTTCAAGAAGTAGCTTTTCCTGAATAATTAATGAATTTTCTTTACCAAATTTACCTCAGGTAAGCACTTGCCCTAGAAGCTCAGAGATACCTATGTCTTATTTTGTAGATAAATGTTTTGAGCAAAAATCCATTAAGACTAATCAAACCTGAGGCATTGTTGTAGCACGTTAATTTACCTGAGCCTATTAATTCTTGTCTTTTTCCAACCTTATTTTACATTACCAAAGGTCTGGAAATTCAGATAAAACTATTGCAAAATGCATATAAAATGACAAATACCATATAGTTGTGTAAATATATGTATGCATATAAACCAAATACAGTTATTGTGAGACCAATTTGAATAATATAAATTTGCCTTAAGCAATGATCACATTTTTATAATCTCAGGAATTAATATCACATCTTACAGTCTTTTCAATGTACATTTGTTCCAAATGTAAAATGAGGGCTTAGCAATTGCTTCTGAAGATAACAATGTCAGCCCTACATAAAGACAAATTGTTCTACATAAGATCCAGCAATTCTCTGTTGCACCCATTTGCATACTAAATTTTCAGTCTAAAAGCTAATATTTCTAAGATATATTAAGAGGAAATGTAACCCTGTGAATAATGCATTCATTTCAATTTACATTTCAATGTAGAAATTATTAATGACAGTCTATCAAAGTTCACTGGGGCTAAATTTAGTTATTGATTCTCTTTTAAGCATCCTTAATTATCTTTGACCAATACACACTTTCTTAAAGATATCCATCCCCAAAACACTGAGCTTCTAATGTATCCTGCATTCTATATTTAAGAATAGTTCATTATTTTGAAGAAAATCTAGGGCTGCAAAGGTGGCTCAATGGTAGAGTGCTTGCCTTGCATTCATGAAGCTCTGGGTTTGATTCCTCAGCACCACATAAGCAGAAAAAGCCAGAAGTGGTGCTGTGGCTCAAGTGGTAGAGTGCTTGCCTTGAGCTGAAGAGCTGAGGGACAGTACCCAGGCCCAGAGCTCAGGCCCCAGGACCGACAAAAAAAAAAAAAAAGACAATCTACATGGCCATGGGAGCCATTACCAATGTAGAAATGTTGTAACAAGTAATTTGTGGAACTATTTTTCTAATTATGCTTAGTTATGAATATTTAAGAAATAGATATGTATAATTAACAAGAATAAAGAGGTTGACTGTATCATATAGAAGTTACCAAACACTCAAGCCATAGTATTGTAGTAAAGCCTACAAATTAAATAAATAGGAACACAGTACATGAGAATGTCTGTGTAAAGGGCTAGATATTTTGTTGGCATGTACTAGGAACGTATATGCTAGAATGAGAACTATGGATTCTCAATATTCAAACAGGCAAGGGGGTATTATGTCATTCAGTGTTGTCCAGAGAAAAAAATTTGAATCCCATTCTTTTTATTCACAACTTATCATTTATATACTTTGACAGTCATCTTAATTAGTTAACTCCCTCCATGGAGAAATTAAATAATTCTAAATGCCGTTATTTCTATAATAGCCAATACTTTGCTAGGTATTGTCAGTCTTGATCAGCAGAAGGTGTGATAAATATTGTTATGACAAAATACAGCCAACGATTTTTAAATGCTCGCACAGAGCTAAATAAATATAATTTGTGCCCAAATATTTTGATGAGGGTCATTTTATTTTCTCATATTCAATATGAGAATTTCCACCCCTCAACTTCCAGTGTCTTGGAGTGAAAAGTTATATGACTTCTTCTCCTCTAGGGATTCCTTCTATCTTTCCATCTTGGTTGCTATAATTCCTTAATTCGGTACACATTCTTTAATACAGAAATTCCTGACAGCCCAAGATTTTCCCTAAAGATTCTATCATTTACCTAGAAGTACTGCTGAGAAGAAATGAGAAAAATCCACTTTTGTTCTGTCCATTTTCTTAAACAGGATTAGTCTCTAATAAATAATCAAGAAAAAAAGAGTTTCGATTCAAAAGTAATATACATGGATGTATACAACATCTCTTAGTAGTTCATTATTAGTATACCATAGTTTACTCAACCAATAAATAATTTGCAATTATTCTAGTGTTTTTTAGTCATTTGCAACTAATATTTAATTTAATAATTTTACCCAGGTCAATATATATTTATTGGGTTTTAGTTGATATTGAATCCTAGAAAGAAATTGCTAAGTTGAAGCTCAGATCATATATATTTTTATTACAAACTGACATTTTTTTCTTCATCAAGGTGCAACTATTTGCATCAAATACAATGATACATGATCTTCATTAACTTAAAAATGGCATTTTAAGCTTTTAGATTGTTGCCAATTTTAAATTGTAAAACTAAAATTGAAATGTCTACTTACTTGTAAAATCATAGTATACATTTATTTTCATGTGTGCTTAAACTTAGGGCTTGGATGCTACCTCTATATTTTATGCTCAAGGCCATTGCTCCAGCTCGAAAGCAACAGCTCTATTTCCAACTTTCTGGTGGCTAATTGGAGATGAGAATCTCACTGACTTTCTTGTCAGGTCTGGCTTTGAACTGTGATCCTCACAGTTCAAAGCCAGTGCAGAAAGAAGAGTCCATGACACTCTTTTCTCCAATTGGAAAACTGGAAATGATGGTGTGGCTCAAAGTGGTAGAGTAGTAGCCTTGAGCAAAAGAGCTCAGGGACAGTATTCAAGCCCTGAGTTCAAGCCCCACAACTGACAAAACAAAGAAATCTATTAGTGACTAAAGTCACTAAGTGACATTATACGTTATATTAGAAAAGGTGACACAGCTTCCATTATTCTCAGTAAACACTTGGAAAGGAGCCCAAGCCACTAGGCAAACAGTAGACTCCTAAAGCTCCCAGTCCATGAGGAAGCCAGCGACCCCTGTATCAGGATGTCCATCATGCTGAAGCCCTGAAGCTGGAGACTGGGATTGTCAGTTGATACAGCTCCCTGTTATCTATGCCTACTCCTATCTAGATGCAAAATGATGAGTAAGCCCAGCCAGTACCACCCAACCAAGTCTTTTGAAATACTGATTCACACAAACTGTCAGAGACAATGAAATGATTGTTTATATCTCTTCTTTGTATTTCTAGATGTTCCAGAAGTGAAAAGCAAAAACACCTGGGACATGGGATGTTACTAAACTTTGGGAAGAAATTTTACTTATCTAAACAGCATTCTTTTCCTTCCCTTATTCCCTTTTCCTCCTTCTCTCCTATTTTCTTGTTGTTGTTGTTGTATGGACATGGAAAGACTTAGGGGAAAAATCACATTAAGTGAAGTAAGCCAGACCCAAAGAAACATAAGCTCCATGGTTTACCTCATCTCTAATAATTAGTATATGTCAAGGATAGATGTCTTCTACTTTGAATGTTTAATCACTCTAAGGCAAAAACATGATTGTATATTAACATTAATTCATTCAATTCATGGAATCACAATAATAATTATGTCATTTCTCAGAATGTGACAGTTTTCAATGAAGAAATTAATAATCAAATATATAATGCTACAAAATGCATGATCACAAAATGATATTGTGTTATTTCCTTAATGAAAAAGGAATTATCTTTCAATTAAAAAATTACTCTTTAGAGTTTCTATACATACTAGAGAAATTACAAAACTTACATGTCAACTCATTGTTAACTTATTCCTTGATCAAATCATGAATGTGTTCAAATACAGGTACTGCCATCTAGTACTCTCTTAGTGCATTATCTCAAGTAATTGAAAAAAATGAAAAGTCTTAAGCTAACACCTAATACAAAACTAAGAGCAGTTTTTCTTAGTTTAGAACTCTCTGAAAGCATAGTTATGAAAATTATATTGCCATATACTAAATCACTGAATTAATTTTACTTGCAATATTGGCAAGAAGACATTGAAATTAAAAGACTCATTCTGCAATAATCTCTTGTTTTCTTACATAAGTTTCCAATATAAAATTTTTATAATTCTAATTTTCTAGCTCCAACTCAATAATGTACTTTAGATGTGAATTTAATGACTACTCTTTTAAACACAGTTAGTTCAGCAACAGTTCATCCAGAAAGTAAAAATGATTATTTGATCATAATAGATTGTCTATTAAACATAATAATATTTTGTTTGAACATATTTTTTCATTTGATTTCTTTGTTATTTCTTGTTTTTCTTTTTGATTTTTCTTATGTGAAGCACACTTTATATATTTTACTTAATAAATGATGAATAGCATTTATCCCATATTAAATTAATAGTCATGAAATTCCTTGTTTACAGAATACACTCATCGCTAGGTGTCAAGGCAGTGCTAGGAATCGAATGCATGGACTTGTGTATGCCAAACTAGTACTCCACCACTGACCAACACCCCATCTACACACCCATCTTTAAGAAAAAAACAGGATATATAGTAACAAGTAGTTTACCGCATTGTTCTTGTGTAATAAATTGAAGATGAGCTTTATTTGTATTGTTCTTCAAATATGTTTAACATCTATATATTCCTTCTGAAAGCAGCTACTATATCCACAATCTGATAATATATTCTTTTTGTTGCTTAAATAAATCCCTAGTAAATAATAATCTCTGGTGATAGCTAAAGTGACTACAAAGTAGATACCAGCCAATAAAGAAAAAAAAAAGAAAAAATTCTTCTCAAAGAGAAATTATAATAATTACTTAGACTTACTCCTAATTTTAAGTCTACATAAGAGAGTGGATTATAGGAAATGTTCACACAGCAATTTGCAAATATTATGGGCAATTCAAATCTTGATGAATAGACCTGTATGTCATGGGAAGCGAAGAGTCAACAGCAGATCCAAAAAAGAGAAGTAAAGATGAAATTATTGCCAGAGTTAGAGGAGCAGAAGTGGAGCTAAGCTGGGGTACCAATATATAAATCCCAGCCTCCCCCTTGCTCAGGTTCTGGGAAGAAGGTTTACTTCCTTATTGTACATTGGAACCTTCTGGATGTTTGTGGGACACCTTTTGTCAGAAACTTAGAAATGTTTTGACAACTGTGGCTTCAAGACTCAAATCTTAGCTTTTATGGAGAAAGTCTCCATGAGATGTTAAAGAACTTAGACTATTTAGAAAAATAGATAAAATCTCTAAAAAATAAAAGACAAATTTCCATTAAATCATTTCTGGATATCTTCTACGTGGTTGGTATTTGAAGTATAAAAGTGAAATTTCTCAAGAACCACATTGGAAAGAAAAGAAATCTGAGGCAAGTTGTTGTGTAATGTAATCTCAATTTTCTTTTTTTCTTTTTCTTTTTAGACGAGGAACTTCTTACATTAAATTAAGCTCTTTCCACATCTGAATACCAAAATCATAATTAAAAGGTAGATTAAGAATATTTAGATATACCAATTACATAGATGTCACACAATTTTTAACATAAACAAAAGATCATGTCAGTCCTTATAATTTGTATTAATAAACAACACTTTGATGAATATTCAATGAAGTAAAATTAGCAAACATGAAATTCTAAGGGATTATATTAATATTGTTAATATTAGTATGAGAATTTTATGACATTGAACTCATAAAGTGATGTACAGAATCCAAATTGTTACATTTCTTTAATAAACTACTCAAATCATATTAACAGTTGCTATCTTATCAATTTGTTGGCAAGAATTATGTATACGCGATATCTGAGCCACAGAGATTCCGGGATGAAGGAGCTAGACGCAGCAGGCGAGCAGATTCTACTCAACACCACCAAGAACTGACAAGGAGCGGACAGCTTCATCCTGCAGTTCGCAGACAAGAGACGACCCAGGATCCAAGACTCGGTGTGAGTAGAAGCCTGACGTCCTCACTCCTTCTCAGGGAGCAGAGGAGGGAAGGCCACCCCTCCCCCCCAGTACCGGTGATCTCCATCTTGGATACCAACAAAGCTCAGTGGTGCTGCTAGCTCCAACTCAAGCCTTGGAATAAAACGAGTCATTTAGCAGGTCACAAGAACTTAATGGAGGCATGACCTGCCAGACACAGCTCCACCCAGATCAGAAAGAATGACATTGCCCCATTTGTTAGGAAATGGAAAAACTTGGAAAAAATTATATTAAGTGAAGTAAGCCAGGCCCAAAGAAACATAGGTCCCATGGTTTCCCTTATTTGCAATATCTAGTATATGTATGCATCAAGCTGAAAAGGTCAGATAATATGATGTTAGGAAAATGAACCCTTAGGTATGTATTTTAATGTTTTTTTCTTTCATGCATTTGTTTATAACACATTTATTATTTCTTTGTTGCTTTGTATGTCCCTCCCCCACAGTATAACCCCTGCTTTCACTATATTTGATGTCAGTATAACTTGTGGAGGGGAAGGGGAAAAACCAAGTCTTTTAATCTTTTAAGGATACAGGTGGACCTGTTGCAACAATGAGAAGTACAAGTTGTCATGTCGAAAAGAGATTTACAATGTTGTTGTGGGGGGTATTCGATGGGGAGTTGGGGGGGAGGCTGGGAAGGGATATGAAGGGTAAACAAAGGAGGAGGCTGCAATGCTTGATAAGAAATGTATGCATTATCCTGCCCATCCAATTTTAACCCCTCTGTACAGTATGTTCACAAAAAATTAAATTAAATTAAATTAAAAAAAAGAAAAATTAAATAAAATTTCCAAGTGGGCCAGCTTGAATTGGCAGAACAATTCAGTTCTCTCTGCTTTAATCTTAGAGTAAAATACCTGAGATGAACAAAAAAAAAGAATTATGTATACGCAAATACCAGTATAAAGTTATATCCAAATATTTCAGTAGTTTTTCTGACTTTCATCAAATATCAAACTATTTAAATGCTGATAACTGTTGGTCATTACAATTTAATAGTACTTTTTCTTAGTAAATTCAAATGTTTTATAGTTTTCTGTGTTCTTGAGAATATTAGTTAATGTAAGCTGGTCTAACAAAATAACATAGCCTGGGTTACTTACACCAACAACAATTTTTTTCTCACAGAGGCAGAAGCTGAAAAGTTCATAATGAAGGAACTAATAAATAGCCTGAGTATCTGCCCAAGACTAATTTTCTTGTTCTAAGTGGTATGTATCTTCTTCTGTGTCCTCACATGGTAAGAGAGCCAGACAGTTAGTCCTTCAGAGTTTCTCCAATAAGGTCAATAATCCTATTCTCTCTCTCTCTCTCTCTCTCTCTCTCACACACACACACACACACAATCTCTCTCTCTCTATATATACATATATATGCACACACACATACACACATATATATATATATATATTTCCCAGAATAGTAAAAATTGAAAGAAATAATCTGAGTTGTACTGTGCAAATATTGGCTAGCGCGAAGACATTAAGAATATTGTAATATATGATGAAGATAATTGCAAAATTTATACATTATTATGCCTTTTTTGTTGTTTTGGTTTTTTGGCAGATCATAGGGCCTGAACTCTGGACCTGGGTGTTGTCCCTAAGTTCTTCAGCTCAAGGCTAGCATTCTGCGACTTGAGCCACAGTACCACATCCAGCTTTTTCTGTTTATGTGGTGCTGATGAATCGATCCCAGGGCCCCATGCATGCAAGGCAAGCACTCTACCACTGAGCCACCTTCCTAACCCCATTATTACAACTTTTCATGTAATATGTGCTTATGTAAAATAAGACTGCAAAGTCTAATTGTACTTTCATTTGAACAATTGTGTAGTAAACAGTATCACTTGCCATGAATTAACTGGCAAACATTTTCCAAATGAAGTTCTTAATTACAATTGACATTTCTGGGCTCAGAATGAGAGTCACAGCCATCTGCTTAAAAATGACACTAGCCAAATAAGAGTTTGGTATAAAAGATTGTGACATTGTTACCAATCTGTTCTAATTCAAAGTCAGGCTTAAGAAGAGAATGGAAGACTTTATCAGTCCACGATTCAATAAAAATATTTTAATACTGATGTGCATCTTTCCATAGACCAAAAATCTTCAGTGTAAAAACAAAACATAAGACCAAAGACAATGCACCACCTTGTATACAAAGATCATCAATTATATAAAAATTAAAATAATAAACAAAATGTTATTTCTTCCTTCAAGAAATGTATCATTTCTTTTTAAATAATTGGAATATGGAAGGATAGAAAATGATAGTTTTTGTGTAGGAATACTCTTGAGGATTAAAAGCTTAACAAAATTGAAGCATTTAAGTCATAGCATGTACTATTGGTGACTCCTTGTTGCCTCTTGCTTTGGCAATCAGTCTAAGCAATTTATTCACCTTAGCACTTTTCTTTTGGCATAAAACATATATGACACTTTGGAACTAATCTATACCTCTTGATAGATTTCTTTTGGTAGTAATATCAACACACTGCCCAGTAGATCAACCAGGACAGACACAATGTACACTTGAAAGAACAGATTTGGGAGCAGATAGAACTGATTTCCTTTTTCAACTTGCCAACATGTGAAAGAGCTGGTGTTTGCAGACAGGTGGAAGGCCTTATTACCCAATCCAAGAGATGATAGTAAGACTCTTTTAGAGAATAAGAGAACAATCAGGTGTCAACAAAATATAATCTTTGTATTGTGGAGTAAGTTGGATTGTATATGGCATAATTGAGACGTTTATGCCACTAGGTTAGTGTTGCTGTTCACACAAGGAGACCTGGGGACAAAGAGCCTGGCAGGGAGAGAGTGGACTACAACACGCGGTATAGACCAAGTTTATTAAAAGCACTACATGCTTATGTACAGAATATAGAAAAAGAAAGTAAATCTTTAGTCAGCAGACAGAAAGAGTTCATCTTAAACAGTCTTACGTATACCCAGGCAAGAGAGTTAACCTTTATTCAGTGAGCCAGAGACAGCTTTACGAGGTCTAAAGGTTACAAAAGATAAGCAAGGCATAAGTGTTTATTCTCACAGACATAAGGGAAGTGTCTAAGGATGAGGAAAGTGTTGAGGTATTGTTTATGAGCCTTTTGGAGGAGCATGAAGAGCACGTCCCACAGGCCTACCCCGAGGTCCTGGCGGTGTCCGGACTGTTGTCCAGACTTGGAAGGAGTTTTCTCCTTCCCCGGTGCGGCTGCGGCTGGGTTCCCCCACTGTTGCCGGAGTATTGAGGAGTTTTCTCCTCGTACAACAGCACACATAGTCTCACACAGCACACAGGTCCTCAGACAAGATCATGCGAGCCAGTGCCTCCGACAGGTTCGTTCTTCCCAGTATGAAAACAATTGGCCCAATGGAATGAACAGACTGAAATGAATGACAGAAATATGTATAAAATCAGAAATTTTGTTTATTTTTCACCATAACCTGGGAATATTTATAATTCTAGTAAGTGTAAGCATAGAGGATAACTATCTCTAGATATCTCAAACACCGGAGAACTCTATATTGAACTTTGAGATCTTTTTTTTTTTTGACAGAAATAAATCTGAGAACCCCTCTATCAGACATTCCTAGTCAGTAGGTCTTGAGTGGGATTAAGACTATTGACTCAAGAGATATAAAGGGATGTGAAGTTTTACTATTCAAAATTTGGATGGCAGGTATGTGTTAGGACATGGAAGAAATAGGAAATAAACCTGATGGATTCTGAAAATATCCCTGGAAAAGAAGCCATGATACACAGTGAGAAATATCTCACTGGCAACATGGACTTTAGGGTACCTTTCTACTGGTAGTCACATTGGGTCAGAAAATCAATAGCATCTGATCCCTGGGGAAAAAAGGTTAGAAATATGCAATCATATTCTTCACATGTTCCTTAATCCAAATCTGTGTAACTAGATTCCCAGATAACACACAAATGATGGAGAAACACTGAACTAAAAGGAACCAAATGACAAACACGACTACCTACAAATGACCCAGAATCTGCATTGTCTTACAAGAAAATTTCTGCAGAATCTCTACCATTATATGTGTGTCATCTTGATCTTTGTGTTTTTGATAACAATGGATTTTACTATTAAATTTCATTTGACATTTATTACATGAATAGATGAAAAATATTTACAAGGTTGATAATTATCTTTAGGTTAAAAAATATGTTCTTCAGTAATATAACATTCTACCAAAAATTCTAAGTAAGTGAAACTGGACTACTGATCTCTTTATTTTTCATTTCACAACTCAGTGAATTCACTGTATGGTAAACATCCATTGATTTTTAAATCTATCCGATTTCAATTAGATCTCATCTAGCATTTACATTTAGATCAAAAAGGTAGCTGACTATTAACAGGAATGAAAATCTTACAAATACTAACATTGATTTTTTTCTAGAATTTAGGCAATCAGTCACTTGTTCTGTTTATGGAAAGATTAACTTCCTAGAAAATTCTATCTTGTGACAAAATGCCATTAACTCCTGATAGCCATAAACACATTAAATAACAACTATCATTGCTAGCTTGACAGCACTAAACAATTTGTATGCAGTTTTAGTGATGGAGAACCTCACTCATCATAATTTCAGAGATTTGAATTGATCCTAGGAAGAAAGGCTGATAATTTGATTGTTCTGTAATGTGCTAGCACATAATTTCAGAAAGAGAAATTATTTTATGAGGAAACTAATTACATGCAAATGAGTCTCTTCACAAGATGTTAATAAAATTAGAAATACTTTTCAAAAATTAAGGAAAACAATACAAAGTAAAATACCTTAGGGAAGGAAGATGATTAAAAACTGCTATAGGGATATTGTCCTGAAAAAGTATGTGAAGGAATCTTCCAAGGAGATTGTGTCACTGTATACTTCAGTGTATCAAGAACAACCTCTTATATTTGACTTTCTGAAGCTTAATCAAAACTATAGATTGTGGAAATTCTGATTGATGCTGTAAATATTGTTATATTCATGGAAAACCTATCATAAAATTTTCTGCAAATGGAAAAGTCTTCATATCTTATACATAAGAAATTGATTGCACACACACACACACACACACACACATAGCACATTTCCTTGATCCACTCATCTATTTTAGGGCATCTGGGCTGTTTCTATAGCATCTCTTGTGAATTAGGGCATCCAGGAACATGAATGTTCAACCTGACAGTCAAAAGTGGTATGGATGGATCATGTAGTAGTTCCATGTTACTTTTTTTTCTGAGGAATCTCCAAACCACTCTCCAGAGTAGTCCATATACACAATGGAATTTTATTCATCTATCAGAAAAAATAATATATCATTTGCAGGGAAATGGATAGATCTACAAAAAATCATGTTAAGCACAGTAAGCCAAGCTCAGACAAATGCCAGATGTTTTCTCTCATATGTGAAAACTAGATCTAATATACAACAAACATAATAACTTATACAGGTCTTTATACATTTGCACACAAACTGAATAAAAGAGGGGGTAGCAAATAAATAACTTCTCTGAACATTTAAACTACTATTTATCAAAATGGATTCCAAGAAATGGAATTCATGCTTTATATTTTATGCTCTTGTTGATTTTTATTTGATTTTGTTTTCCTTTTGAGTTAGGTAAAAGTGGTCACAGTAATGGAGGAAAGAAGGGTGAACACAGGCAATCATTGTATTCAGCACATTATGTTAAAAATTAACTATGTAGCTGGGCACAGGTGGCTCACGCATGTAATCCTAGCTACTCAAGAGGCTGAGATCTGAGGATCACGGTTCAAAGCCAGCCCAGGCAGGAAAGTCTGTGAGACTCTTATCTCCAATAAACCACTAGAAACCAGAAGTGGTGCTGTGGCTCAAGTGGTAGAGTGCTTGCCTTGAATTGAAGAACGCAGGGACAGTGCCCAAGCCCAGAGTTCAAGCTCTACTACCGACAAAGAAAAAACTGGGCACCGGTGTTTCATACCTGTAATCCTAACTTCTCAGGAGGCTGAATTCTAAGGATTGAGGTTCTAAACCAGCCTAGGCAAGAAAGTTCTTAAGACTTTCATCTCCAATTAACACCCAAGGGAAAAACAAACAACAATAATAAAAAAAACCCGAAAGTGAGACTGTGGCTCAATGTGGTAGAGTGATAACCTTAAGCATAATATGTGCAGGAACAGTGCCCAGGCTCTAAGTTCCAGCCCCACAACCAGAAGAGAAATGAAAATAAAAATAAATAAATGACAAGTATATGCATCATTTTACAATGCATGTTTTTTATGGCATAGAATTCCATTGGGTAGGAGCTGGGAAGGTGGCTCAGTGGTAGAGCGCTTGCCTTGCATGCTTGAGGCCCTGGGTTTGATTCCTCAGCACCACATAAGCAAAAAGAAAAAAGCCAGAAGTGGCGCTGTGGCTCAAGTGGTAGAGTGCTAGCCTTAAGCTGAAGAGCTGAGGGACAGGGCCCAGGCCCAGATTTCAGGCCCCACGACCGGACCCCCCCCCAAAAAAAAAGAATTCCATTGTGTATATATACTACATTTTCTTGATCCATTCATTCACTGAGGGACATCTGAAGAACTTCTGTATGCCAAAGGACTTAGGTAGGAAGATAAATAGAAAGCCCACAGAATGGGAGATATTTACTAGCTATGCATCAGACAAGGGCCTATATCTAAATTATACTTAGAGCTCAAAAAATTAACCACCCCCCCAAAAAATCCTCACAAAACAGCAACCCAATGAACATATGGGCTGAGTACTTGAACAGAGACATCTCTGAAGAAGAGGTAAGAATGGCACATAGACACATGAAGAAGAAATGTTCCACAACTCTGGTCATAAAAATGAAAAATCAAAACAACATTTGCATAAAAATGCAAATCAAAACAACATTGAAATTGCACCTCACCCTAGTTAGAATGGCCATTATCAACGAAACTGACAATAACAGATGATGGCTTGGCTGTGGCAAAAAGAGAACTCTACTACACTGTTGGTGAAAATATAATGTTGTTCAACCACTCGGAAAAGAAGCATGAAAGATCCTCAAAAGGCTGAACATAGATGACGCAGTAATCCTACTCCTGGGCATTTACCCAAATGACCACAAACAAGATGGCACTGAAGCCACCAACACAACAATGTTCATTGCAGCATTGTTTATGTTAGTCAAGTAATGAAATCAATCCAGATGCCCCTCAGTGGGCAAATGGATCAGGAAAATGTGCTGAATATATACAATTAAATTCTATTTTTCAATGAGAAAGAATGATATTACCCATTTATTAAGGAAATGGAAAATCTTGGAAAAACTTATAGTAAGTAAAGTAAGCCAGACATTAAAAAAAAACATAGGATGAATGGTTTCCCTCATTTGTAGTCATTACATTGTGCCTATAAATCTACTAGTAAACCCAATGGATGGTAAAAGACAAAAATTTTACCCTTAGACATGATAAATTAAACAGGAATCTAAACATTCACATACATATACCTAAGAAGGACATTCTTAGGAGAGAATCAAAAAGGCTCAACAGGTATGTGCATATGATCATATAAAATGGTCTTTCTTGAACTCCAAGCAATGGAAGCAAGAATGTTTTTGTTCTTTTACTCTAGTTTTTGTTTTTTTGTTTCCCCTTTGTCTCTGTTTTTGATTTCTCTACTTTTTGTCCTGATTGTAAGTTTATCTGTTTTGGGGAAGGTAATTAGGAGCACAGAAATGGTGGGACAAAGGGTGAACGAATGCAACAATGATACTCACTAGACACAATGCTGAAAATAAACTATACATCTCGTGGGAAAAGAAAGTCAGGAGGGAGAAACCTGGGAGAAATTGAGGGAAGAAGTGACACTGTTCAAAAATAAATGTACTCATTCCCTGACTTGTGTAACTGCAATCTCTCTGTACCTTACCTTTACAATAAAACTTTAAAAATGTTAAAAAGGCATATAGATATTTAAAACATGTCAAATAATACTAGCAAACAAATCATCCCATGAAACAAAATGCCCGCAGTTTAGCATGCAGATTGTTAATAAATTAGTCTCTTACATGCCCGTAATTCAACAGAAAAATAGGATTTTTACATGTAAAGTGTAAACTTTTGTCAGAGTTTCTCTTATTCATTTGTCTCCTCTTTTCTTGGACCTCTTTATTCTTGAATTTATGTACTCCAATTTTGAATTTTTGTTCCTTTTACTCTTTCTTGTTTCAAATATTTTCTCTTTTTTTTCTAAGTTAAAATGGAATATTTTCTCTTTTTTTATTGTGAAACTGTACAGAGGGATTACAGTTACATGGGCAAGGTAATGAGTATATCTTATCAAGCATTGTTGCCTCTTCCTTTGTTTCCCCTTCCCATCCCTTTCCATGTTTCCCCCCACAACCACCCACCCAGCTTCTCCCTCACCCCTCCCCCTGCCAAAGTTGTAAAGTTCATTTTTTGACATAACGTCTGTACATCTCATTGTTGCAATGGGTCCACCCATATCCCTATTTAAACAATTTGTTTTATCCCTTCCCCTCCACAAATTATACCAACATCAAATACAGTGAAAACAGGAATTATACTGTGGGGGAGGGACATACAAAGCAACAAAAAAAATCATCTTATAAATATGTTAGAAAAAATTGCAAGAAAGAAAAAACATTTGTATCCTTATCTTGGGGTTCATTTTGCCTAATATCAACTTATCAGATATTTTCTTAAATTATTAGAAATATTTTAGGGACTCCTAATATGCCTGGGTCATAAAAATATTCTGAATGTATACTGTGAATTAATGACATAATGCATCATTCATTAAGGTCAGTTCAGACCCAGTACTTCTCTCAATGTTTCATTTCAATGGAGGCTTAAGTACCCCAAAATTTTTCTCTTATACCTAATTTATATTCAATACACACATACACGAACATGCACACACATATGTGCACACACTACACATGTACAAACAAAACTATGGCATCTCTTTGAAGTACATATTATTTTTCAAATTTACAAAAAGGATACTTTCTATTTAATTTGTACCTTCATAATGCATCCTTAAGGCAAAAAATAATAGAGAGGCCATCTGAAGAAATGTTTGTAAACAGACAACCAAATGATTGAATATTAATTATTCAGTGGAGGAAGAAATACCACAAAATGAAATCCTCAGGAACATATCTACAATTGGAAAGATAACAAAAATGCACACAGAAAATATAGAAGTAAATTATGTGGTTATGGATAGGAAAGGCCCAATATTGTTGAGATAGCAGTTTTGCCAAATTGATTTATAGATTGAACATATTCCAAATCAAAATGTAACAAGTCATTTTGTGGATATTGAGAAGATACTTTGAAAGTAAAACACAAAGGCAAAGATGCAGAATAGTCAATTAAACATTGAAGAAAGATACAGAATTGTGGAGAGGTGGCCCCATATTTGAAATAGATTATTAAACTAGTCAACCAGAATGCATGGTATATGTGAAATAATAGGTAAGTAAAAGAAAGCAACAGAAACTGACCATAATAAAATTTATCTGACTTTTGACAGAGGATCAAAAGCAATGAAAGAAAATAGTAATTTTCACAAATGTTGCTAAGACAGTTGGATACTCACAAGCAAAAGAATAAGAGATTGATTATAGGCATACACTGTAAGTCATTTTGTTTCTCTCTGTCTCTTTTTTTTTTTTTTTGGTCAGTCATGAAGCTTGTACTCTGGGCCTGGGTGCTGTGCCTCAGGCTCTTCAGCTCAAGGAGAGAGCTATACCACTTGAGCCACAACACCACTTCTGGTTTTCTAGTGGTTTATTGGAGATAAGAGTCTCACAGATTTTCCTGCCCCAGGTGGCTTTGAACTGTGATCCTCAGATCTCAGCCTTCTAAGTAGCTAGAATTACAGGCGTTAGCCACTGGAGCCCGCTTTGTAAGTCATTTAAAAAAAAAAACTGTCCTGGTTCTCAATATAAGCTGCACAACTGAAAGTTCCTAAAGAAATCATAGAGAAAATCATTTGACTTTGTACATGTCAGTGATATTTACATCATAACACCAAAAGCATAATCTATAAAAGAATTGTAAACAGAATTTCATTAAAATTGGTAACTTACACTATTAGAAATATGTATTCAAGAAAAGGCACATAATATTGTACACTATTCAGATATTTAGAAATATACATAATAAAACAGAAAAATGAGATCTGGGAATAATCTATATGATTATTGAGATGCGTATTCAAGTGATATCCTAGAACAAGTAATCAAGACTTCTTCCACTTTCAGGACCTATTTCATTTTCAATAAATATTTTAGCAAAGGTTTTCAATATGAAAATAAGACATTAAAAAGACAGACAACTATATTCAATATTGAAGAGTGTAGAAAAATCTAAGTAGACAAACTAGGGATCAAGTTTGAGGTAATAAATTATTTTGCTGTAAATACAATGCTTATGGGGGCTGAAATCCCAACGCCTTCATTTCCTTCACAGCTGTTTTCTCCTTTATGCTTAGTACTTCGTGAATATCATTGCTACTTTTGCCTTTACACGTGGATGTGGTACATATTTTATTTTGTTTTACTCATCTAACCATGCATTACAGTAACTAGTCAAATGTATATAACTAATGTTATTTCAATCAATATCTTTAGAAGACATCATTTCAGAAGTCAGAGCTGAGAACCTTAAGAAAGGGATGTAGAACCACTGCAGACATGCTACAAAACAGAGAGACAGAGCTCTGTAGAACTTGTATGGAGAAATGGCTGCAACTCCATGTATGCAGAATTGTAAACAGATTCACCAATGGTGAGAAGAAGAAGATACCCCCCCAAAAAAACAAAAAAAAAAACTTTATCAGCCAACTTTTGTCAGTGTGAATCCTTGATATGGCATTTGTATTATGTCAAGTAATGATAAATCTCCCAATCTATCACCATGTACAAAGAGGAAGTGCCATATCAGAAACAAAAATGTTCTTCAATGTGAAATATCAAAGTGACTAAACATTTTTAAAAATTATATTGAATTCAAGTATTCTGTCAGAAAATTAGAAATCCAGTTATTTTATTTGATCTAGTCTACAATTATTTCTCAATTTAAACAATAACTTCCTGGTAAATCATCCTATTTAGATTTGCTTATACAGGTAACTACCTCGATGCATAACTTACAGAATGGGAAAAATAGTCTGGCTAATTTAATTACTAGGATTCTTGCCTAATCCAGTTGATAGTATTCCTTATAATTAACAATCTGTGAGCAGTTGCATTGTCCAATATCTAATACCTAGCACAAAGACAATGATCATTTGTACATTGTAAATTTAGTGAACTACATGAGATTTTTTTATTAATATATGTACTTTTCATAAATTTTATGAGTTAATAGGGTTCAATTAATGCTGCCAAGTGGTGTGCTTCATCTACACGTCTCTGTGGCATTGTGAAGTTGAGAAGAATGTGTAATGAATGTTTGAGCAGTTATATTGGTACCCTAGTAATTAGAGAATGGGTAATTAATGTGCATCTGTGTTAGGCTCCTGGGTACTGTCAACGAGCCTGTAGTGTGTAAAAAAAGAGAAATTATGAGTTTGGCAAGGGAATACAGCTTTTCCCTTTTTTTCTTAAATTTGGGATCTACATCTGTGTTTAATTAGAAGAAATGAATTCCCATTAACACCATTAGAAAACATGTCATGATTGGTTACAGCCTACATGGACTGTGAAACTGATCTAGAAAGCTCAGGAGGTCATAACAGAATTTTCATCTCAGAAGGACTTTTAAATATAAAATATTAATTCTGAGTAGTCTACCTACTAATTTGTAAAATACTTTCTCCACTTTACTTTTGGCCACTTGCTAACTATATAGGGTTTAAATCAACATCTACTGAATAAAAATGTATCATACTCACTGCTGGAGATTTTTTTCCCCAGCTATGGGAAGGGAGAAAAAGTAACCACATCACTTCTGCCATATGCTCAGTATACAAAAATGTCACCTATATTAATGGCAGTATCAGATAGTTTACTAAAATATAATAGTCACAGATGTTACAGATGACTAGCTGTGCTGATACTCTAGTTTCCAGAAAGAATCAAATTAAATTGCTTTTATCTCCTGAAGCAGAATAACATTTCATATCCCTGATGATAATAAAATGTGTCCTCAGGGCAAGCAGTATATCTGTACTTTTAAGAGAAACAGTCATGATTTAATTAGTATGCAAGAACATAGTTCTTGATTCTAAGAGAAAGATAACTCTCCCGAGTGCACACAGTTAGTGGTCCTTTAAAATTCAGCTTTTTGAGAGAGAAAGAGAGATCCATCGAATCTACTTTTGTAATTAAACATTGCCTTTACTTAACATTTGGTAATATTCTGCCAATAATTCCATTGAGATATCCACTGAGGATTTTCCCTCTTTTTTTTTTTTTTGGTCCAGTCGTGGGGCTTGAACTCTGGGCCTGGGCACTGTCCCTCAACTCTTCAGCTCAAGGCTAGCGCCCTACCACTTGAGCCACAGCGCCACTTCCGGCTTTTTTCTTTTTTGCTTATGTGGTGCTGAGGAATCGAACCCAGGTCCTCGAGCATGCAAGGCAAGCGCTCTACCACTGAGCCACCCTCCCAGCCCCAAGGATTTTCCCTCTTTTTGTATATAATTATGGTAAAAATCACTATGGGCTTTAAAGTTGGAATTTAAGGAAAAATATGTCGTATTGGACGCTTAACAAATTTTGTAAGTTGGTCCATTGGTGCTTAAATTTCACCCACAGGAAATTTTGTTATTGAATAAATACATAAAATTAGTTGTTATTTCTTTTTGGAAAGTTATTCTGATTTTATTTTTAATAAGTATATTTTTTATCAAGCATTGTTGACTCCTCTTTTGTTTTTGTTGTTTGGCAGTTCCTTTGAGAAGCAACTGAATGGTGATCATATGGTAGATGTTTTTAGTTCTTTTCAGAAATCCTTTTGCTGTTCACCATAATGCTTACATTAATGCACCTTCCCAAGCAGTGGTGTGCAAGGAATTTTCTTGCTCTAATACTCACACTAGAATTTTTTATTCTTTTGTCTTTTTCAGGACAGTCCTTCTCACCAGGATGAGGAAAGATTTGTTAGTTTTGTTTTCCAGTTCCAAAATGATTAAGAATATTGAATATTTGTAAATATATCTCTGGTCCATTTTCACTGTGTTCTTTGCTAGTAATCTTTATTTATTTTTCCCCCCATTGATCACAGGGCTTGAACTATGGGCCTGGGTGCTGTCCCTCAGTTCTTTACCTCAAGGCTAGCACTCTACCAGTTGAGCCAAAGTGCCACTTCTGGCTTTTTCTGCTTATTTGGTGCTGAGGAATCGAGCCCAAGGCCTCATGCATGCAATGCAAGCACTCTACCACTGAGCCACCTTCCCAGCCTCAGCTAGCAATCTTTATATTAACCTCTCTCCAGATACGTAGTTTTCAGCTATTGTCTTGCATTCTGTCATTTTTCACTTTCCATTGCACCGGAATATTTTGTTTTGAGGTTGATTACAACAGCATTGCTCACAAATAGTCAGATAGAGAATTTACCAAAAGGAAAATGTGGTATATGAACACCTAATAGTGCTTTTAAGACAGACTTATAGATGCAATCTATCCTGTCATTTGTGACCACAAAGCTAGACCTAAAAGAAATTATGGTAAGTAATTTTAATCAGGTAAGTAATAAAATATAATAAATCTAAAGAGTTGATCTAAAACAGAGAGCAGAATATTGATTATCAGAAATTAGGGAGAATATGGTAGGGATAAAATTGTAAGAAGAGAGAGATGTATGTACAATGATGTGTACAATGTTACATATAATCAAAAATCATATGTTTATTTAGTACAAAAGTTATATATATATATATATATATATATATATATACTTTTTTTTTATGGTCCGGTCGTGGGTCTGAACTCTGGGCCTGGGCGCTGTCTCTCAGCTCTTCAGCTCAAGGCTGGTGCACTTGAGCCACACTTGAGCCACAGCGCCACTTCCGTCTTTTATTTTTTCTGCTTATGTGGTGCTGAGGAATCCAACCCAGGGCCTCATGCATGCAAGGCAAGCGCTCTACCACTGAGCCACCTTCCCAGCCCCAAAAGTTATAATTTTTATACTGCCTATCTACCACTTGAAACATATCTACCATCCAGCATATTACTTAAAAATTAGATATTAATATCTAAAGGACGTTTTTTGACTAACGTGGCTTCAAACTTTGATTCTCACTCAGATCTCAGTCTCTTTTTTAAAAAAAAGAAGATTTGCACAGCCATAGTTAATTGAAACAAAATAAAATTAAATAAACATTTAAGAAAATAATTTGTTTATTCTGGAATAATAACAAGACCTTGCCTCAGGTTAAAAAGTAAAAAGAGTATGACATCTATGAAAATTATTGTTATTGTTATTAGTAGTACAAGTAATATTATATTTAACTGACTTGGTTCCATGTACTTTGAATATCTTACCTCCTACAATCACCATGGTATTATTTCTCCTACTGTTACGACTTGCTTTATTTTGTAAATAAGGGAATTGAAGTGCAGAAAGGCTAAGTAAGTAGGAAAAGAAATAATAGAATGGAAATATTAATTTAATCAGGCAGGTGTGTAATGCTTTCTACTAACAATATTACTCCTTAGTGGCTGCCTTGGAATTGAATTCAGGTGCACTTGATTTCTAAGCCCAATAAATGCTTGATTTATATAGACAGGACACAATTTATGATGGTTCACTTTTACTATGTCAGTTTTATGATGGTACAATATGAATTCAGTAGCAACTGTAATTTGAATTTTGATCTTTTCCTGAACTATCTGTACAAGCTAAAATACTCCTGTGACAACTAAGCAGTGGGTAAACAACTATTACTTTACAGTGTTCTGTGTTACCCAGATTCTATGTTCCATATGTGAGGTAATTAAAAGCTTTAACTATATTTTCTATTTTCAGTATTTATTGGAGTATGTCCCATTGCACATTAAAAAGCTTCTGTAGAGAAGTTTTCTTATGTCTCCTATATCTCCAAGTCCATTAATTGGTATAAAAACAATGTAGTTCAGACTTAATGAATGGCAGTGCATCCAGATTTGTGTACCTAGATCCATTTTATATTTAATTTTATGTTTTATCTACTTTATATATTTTATCTATTATACTGTGAAATTTCTAAAATACTTTTGTTGGGACTTCCATGGCCTACATGTCTAACAGACAAGTTGTTCAATAGAAATATTTTTAGAATGAAGGGAAGTCTTTGCTAGTTTAAAAATATTTTACATATGAATCTCAAGTTGGTTTTGAGTGCCTTCAGTTACATCAACTTTGCCTAGCCTGGCTTCCTTCCATATTTTTTTCTCTACTCCCTTCACCAATTCTTATGGTCATGGCTCTAATTCACACTGAGTTATATGACAACATTTAATATTAAAGTAAGAACAATGAAATGCATTATTATTATTGTTATAAAACAAAACGTTTTGGTAGTTATAATGTATTACAAGTTTGCTTAAAGATTATTGGGGTCAGTTGAATTATCATGACTCTGTCTTAAAAGAAATTTGTGTATATTTATTTTTATTAAAAATACCAAGAAAGGTTCTATCATCAAATAATAATTATCCATTGAGATTCACCATTTATTTCCACCTCAGACCTGGCAGAATAGATCAATAAGTTGAAAGAAGGTTAATAATATTCTTTGCAATGAAGTTGTAGGCCAGGTTGCAGTCATGGTAGCTAGTGTTTCATCACCATTGGCTGGCTATTCGTTGATATTGTCACTTGACTATGAAAACCATTTTCTTTGGTTCCATTTGTCTTATTTGTAATTTATTATACAACATTGAAAATACCCAGATTCTAATCAAATAATGCTATGCTTAACTTGTGATATATCATGTGGTGTGTAAGATCATAAAAAATTATTTTTTCAGTATCATAATAATCAGTTGGAAATTTAAATGATAAAGGCTAGCAAAATAAAGAAATTGTACTCTCTTTTTTTTTACAATACTTTCTGATAAAACAGCTGTCAAACTGTGATTCTGCTTTTCTACTGTTATAGTAAGGTTTTAAGAAAAAGTTCAAATCTGTGTGATGAATTAAAAGTATAAACTAATGAATATTTCTGAAAAAATTAATTTTGCTAAATGGCTGTTGCTCACTTTTATTCTTAATATAGCTTATAACATTTTGCTCAAAACAAATTAAAAATTAGCTCAAGAGATTTATCTTTATAGGAAAAATCTATAAAAATTGGAAGGACCAATGCATTTGCAAACAAACTAGTACATTTCTATGTTAGTATAACTCAGGTGTCATATTCCAAATTATTGCTTGACAATACATTATATTTCTTAGCAGAAAGTTATTTTTCTTACATTACAAATATTACTAAAGTTCTCAATTTAATTTAATATGAGTTGAAGACAGCATAAATGTTAAAAGTCTGTAAGTGACCAAGTTGAAACAACTACCAAAATGCTATCATATTTTAATTTATTACATGAATTTGTGACCAAGAATAATACAGGAAAATGACACAAACTAGCAAAGCAAAACAGTAATTAGGAGTTATTCTTTGACATTATCTCAGATTTTCTAAGCAAGAACTACTATGAATAACTTGACAAAGTAAGATATTCAAATACATACAGAGGCTCAAGACCTTGATTTTCATATAACCTACTGCAACTTGCTGGTAAGCATAATTCTTGATCATATACTATGCTTCAAAGAAATAAGATCTAGTCCTTATTTTTTTATCTTCTCCATTTACCTTTGACTTAAAGATTTTCTGTAGCATTGACATTCTACAATACAGAATGGTTTTTGGATAATTTCCAATTCTTTATATTTCCCTGTTAAAGCCATAAGCTTATCAGCATCAATTAAAAGTGTAATTCACAGAAAGCAAGCTCATTTATCTTGTGAATAAAAAGTGTAGCCATGGCAATTTTTAAATCACTTCTCCTTACTCACCAACTCTTCTACTTCTCATGACACATGTACACATGTGGTATGTATATATGTGTATATATACATATGTATATATACACGTATGTGTATATACGTATATACACAGGTATATATACACATATATACCTACATATATACACATATATACGTGTATATAAATGTATATATACGCATGTATATATATGTATATATATACACGTATATACATGTATGTATATGTATATACGTGTATATATATACACATATATACATGCCACATTTTCTTGATCTATTAAGGGGCATCTGGATTGGTTCCATATTTCACAACTATGCTTATATATTTCTCCTTTCCATCTTCCTCTCCACTTCAGAAATAATCTGACAGAATGAGAAGGGAGTCAAGAAATTGGATTCCTATTAACTTAGAAGGAGAAGACTGAATATCCTCTCAAATTCTTAATGACATTTCCTACTTACAGTTTTTGAAGATGAGCAATACTACTAAGATATACTTAGGTAGTTAACTTATGATCTGATCTAGGTCAAAAGAGTTGAAGGATATTATTGTAACAAATTTGATTACAACAATAAAAAATATATCAAAAGCAATATATGGCTACTGATCTTTTTTCTCCCTAATTGCTTTTCTGCCATTTTTAAATAAAAAAAATCATGGATTTTATATGTAAGATTATAAAATGTAACATAATATCTCTTTCCAATTAATCTATACACATATTTATTTGTATTTTTGTATCTTTTTAGAAAGCAGAATATTATACAAGTAAGAAAAGAAAATAAACATCTTATAGCATATTATTTGAAAATAGTTATTCCAGCATTTTAATTTTACCCCTGAATGTATTCAGATATGAATACATTTTTATTAATTTGTCAAATTATTTAAATATTTTCTCTGAATAACTGAGCATATTTATCATTTTTAAATTATTTTTAACAAAAATCAATAAATTCAAAAATTCAGTAATTTGAGATGAGTAGAATTCTTTGTCCTGATTATTAGGAAACCTATAGCATAATACAAGAATAACTAACCATGTCCCTATCACATCCAGAATATTGAGTTTGAAAAGAAAACTCTCATTTTTGTCAAATTCATAATTTACTTTAAACATACATTAACTGATATTAAATAATAAATGTAATTAATATAACACTAGCTGTGCTTTACACATTGAACTTGTATGAACATTCACACAATTAGCTATTATCTACTTTCTTATTTCAGAGAAGAATTTGGTAAGATATTAAGGAGATTAAATATAATTTATAGTATTCTTCACTTTTTCAGGTAGGTGAAGAGATAAGCATTTAAATCTCTACTTTCCTATAAATCATATATTATTTAAAGTTGATTGACAAAAATCTGAAACATTTATTTGAAGATCTAAGCTTCTGCAGAATAGCAGAAGAACCATAAAGAACCAAAGTATAATAGGCAAACTTTTGATAGTATTATGTCAACAACATTACTTTAAATTAATGATTGACTCCCTAAACCACCAAATGTTTATCAAAGCAATTTCAGGAGCTATTTGAAAAATGTGTCCATGAAAGAAGGAAGAAGCTCTCACGCAGCTGCTATTCAATTCAAGAAAAAGGATGATTAATTACAAACAACTGTCTATATTAAGTGTTCATGAGTACAATCAGGCAAAGGTAGGAGGATTCAAGACTGTAAATTAGATAAAGTGATGATTAGATTGAAGCTTATAATTTTAACTCTCTGGCTATTTATGATCCTTAAAATACCTTTTCAAAATTTCAAATGAATGTTTAAGTTTAGTATTAAGAAACCGTTTCCTTATTATAATGTACCACACCAACGTGATATAATTTCAGCCAGGCTTATATGTAGTTTCATTTAAAAGCTGTCAAAAGTGATGACATTTTATGTAGCATTGTTTTGTGTACCAAATGCATTGGGCAAAGCATAGTATCTCCTTGTAATACTTAATATGATATGAAAAGAATGGAAAAAGTGGAAAAAATCATTTGTGCATTGATAAAAGAAAAAGAAACCATTTCCTTTTGTTTTGCAACTTCCTTCTACTCTCAGTAGAACTTAGCATTTCCATCAAAATAATATTTGTGCTTTCTTGAGCATACTAACGAATTTTTTCTGGATAATTCCATATCTGACTCATATTTCTACTGTAACTCTTGAAAAAGTCATAATTTAAGTATTTCTAATGTGTATGTTTTTCCTAGATAACACAAAGAAGAATACTAACAAAGTGAAAACTAAGTCCAGAGATATGAAAAGACTAGACCAGAACCATGAATTATAAGAGCTTGAAATCAGAAATATATTGAAATTTGCCATCAAACAGTGTAGAAAATAATATAAGCTTATACTAAGATTCATGGAGACAAAGATTTACAGAGGAATTCTACAAGGCCTTCAAATCAGAATTCACACCAATACTCCTCTAACTCTTCAATGAAATTGAAAGAGAAAGTTCACCACTGAAATCTTTCTATGAAGCCAGCATTAACCCTCATCCACAAACCAGGCAGGTACTCAACAAAGAAAGAGAACTATAGACCCGTATCTTTGATGAACATCAATTCCAAATTGCTCAACAAAATTTTGGCCAATCGACTTCAACAACTCATCAAAAAATCATATACCACAATCAAACAGGATTTATTTCAGGGATGCAAAGCTGGTTCAACATACACAAACCAATCAATATAATGCATCACATCAACAAGAGCAAGGATAAGAACCACATGGTTATCTCAAAAGGTGCAGAAAAAGCATTTGATAAGATCCAACACCCCTTTATGATGAAGGCTCTGGAAAAACTAGGAATCCATGGAACATTCCTCAATACAATAAAAGCTGTGTATGACAAACCTACAGCCAGAATTGTACTTAATGGTGAAAAACTAAAGCCATTTCCTCTAAGTTCAGGAAGAGACAAGAATGTCCAATCTCTCCACTTCTCATCAATTTAGTATTAAAAAGCCTAGCTAGGGCAATAAGACAAGATGCAAACAAAAAGGGGAGGAAGATGAAGTAAAACTCTCCCTCTTTGCAGATGACATGATCTTGTATTTTAAAAATCCCATGGACTCCACTCCCAAATTACTCAAGCTGATTCAAAACTTTGGCAAAGCAGAGGGTATAAAATTAAACCTCAAAAATCAATGGCTTTTCTGTATGCCAACAATGAAAAGAGAGTGGCTGAAATCAGAAAAGCAACTCCACAAAAAATAAAATACCTAGGAGTTGAGTTAACTGAAGAGGGGAAGGACCTCTACAATGAAAACTTTAAAAACCTAACAAAGGAAATCAAAGCAGAAATTAGGAAGTGAAAAAATCTCCCATGCTCCTAGATTGGAAGGATCAACATGGTGAAAATGGCAATACTTCCCAAGGCTATCTACAAATTCAATGTGATACCTATCAATATTCCAACCTCATTCTTCAAGGAAATAGAAGAGGCAATCCAAAAATTCATATGGAAAAATAAAAGACCCTGAATAGCAAAATTGATCCTTAACAGAAAGAACAGTGATGGAAGAATATCAATAACAAATTTCAGCTCTACTACAAAGCTATAGTAAACAAAACATCTTGGTACTGGCATGAGAACAGAGCTGAGGACCAATGGAATAGAATGGAAAACCCAGAAATGAGTCCACAGACCTCTAGCCACCTAATATTCGATAAGGGAGCTAAAAAAATAGAATGGAAGAAAGACAGCCTCTTCAGTAAATGGTGTTGGCAAAATTGGTTAATCACCTGTAAAAAACAAAAGCTAGAACCTTATACCTTACCCTGCACCTGAATCAACTCCAAACAGATCAAAGACCTTGGAGTCAAAGGACACACCCTCAAAATACTACAAAAAGGATAGGAGAAACCCTAGGTCTCCTTGGCACAGACCAAGACCCAGAAACATAATAAAGCAAAGAAAGCTTGGACAAATGGAATTTCATGTAGCTGCAGAGCTCTGTATGACAAAGACATAACTAGCAAGATCAATAGAAAGCCCACGGATTGGGAGAAGATCTTCACTAACCATACGATGGACAAGGGTCTCATACCTAAAATATACTTAGAACACAAAAAATTAAATCTCCCAACAACAAATCCTCAAAGAAACAATTGCCTGATAAATAAGCGGGCAAAAGAGAAACTTTTATCCTCTGAAGAGGATAAAAGAATGGCAATATACACATGAAGAAATATTCAACCTCTCTAGTCATAAAAGAAATGCAAACAAAAACAGAATTGTGATTCCACCTCACCCCAGTTAGAATGGCTATAATCAAGAACTCTTATTAACAACAGATGCTGAAGGGGATGTGACCAAAAGAGAATGAGAAGAGAATCCTACTGCATTGCTGCTGGAAGTGAAAACGTGTTCAAACACTTTGGAAAGCAGTATGGAGGTTCCTCAAAAAAATCTGCATAGAGCTCCCCTACTACCTAGCAATCCCACTCTTGGGTATTTACCCAAATGACTACAAACAAAGCCATACTAAAACTACCAACACAACTATGTTTATTGCAGCATTATTTACCATAGCTAAGATACGGAACCAGCCCAGATGCCTCTCAATAGAATAATGGATCAAGAAAATGTGATATGTGTGTGTGTGTGTGTGTGTGTGTGTGCGTGTGTGTGTGCATGCGTGTGTGTGTGTGTGTGTGTGTGTATATAATGGAATTCTATGCCTTCATCAGAAAGAATGACATCACCCCATTTGTTAGGAAATGGAAAGACTTGGAGAAAAGGTATATTAAGTGAAGTAAGCCAGGCCTAAAGAAACATAGGTCCCATGGTTTCCTTTATTTGTAATAACTAGTACATGTGCAGGACAAGCAGAAAAGGTCAAAAGCTATGTACATATGACCAGATAAGATGATGTTAAGCGAAATGAACCCCAAGATAGGGACACAAGTCATTTTTTCTTTCTTGCTATTGTTCCTAACATATTTATAAGGTACCATGTGATTTTTTTTGTTTCTTTGTATGTTCCTCCCCTATGGTATAACCTCTGTTTTCACTGTATTTGATTCCAGTGTCCTGCATCTTGTATATACACTTCTCTAATTTGAGGAGGGAAGGGAAATAAAAAAATGCTTAAATAGGGATACAGATTAACCCATTGTAACAATGAGATGTACAAGACACTACGTTGAAAATGAACTTTACAACTTCGGGGTGGGTAGTTGTAGAGGTGAGAGGGAAGGGGTGGTAGGGGAAAAGCAAAGGAGGAAGCAGCAATGCTCTATAGGAAATGTACGCATAACTGTAACCCCTCTGTACAGTACCTTTACACTAAAAATACAAAAAATGAGAGCATTTGACATTATATGTAAAGAACAACAGGTCTAAAGAGGTCTAAATAAGTCTTAAGCAATAAGCAATACAAGGACATCTTACATTGAGTTCACTGAAAATGAGGTTTTTCATGTCTGGTGATTTTTGCCTAATTTGAAAATTATGCCAAGGGAATAAATTATATTAAAGTCGAAGACAATAATGACATTTGGGTAAAATAACTCTGTTACATGTTGCCCTATGAAACTGATTGCCATTAAATGATGTTTCCCAGTCATTTAAAGCAAAATTGCAGAGTATGTACAACAAATACTAAACTCTTTGCTATAAGTAATGTTGATGTCTGAACACACATTTGACCAAACAGTTCTGAACACTGAAGCCACACCAGCCTTATGAGATGTATTGAGGACAGAGAGATGTGTGGTTGATAAGGATGTGGTGAGTACTATTGAAGTGTCTACTGAGTTTATTTAGCAGTGGTTTTCTTTCTATATCCTACTGATTATGCCATCTAGTGAGGAGAATTCTTTTGATCTACAGATGTTCTCTAGGAGAATGCTGCCAAATACAGTGGTTGCCCAGTGTTTGTCTCATGGGCATGGCACAGATTGGTGGTCCACTGAAGTGCCTCTTTCTTTGATATCACTTACGGAAGCATGTCCCCGGACCTTGTAGTCTCTGAAACTGAAGACCCAGAAGGATTCTTTCACTTTGTGTTCACACCCAGCTGTCTGTGCAAGGCTGAAAAACAAAGAAAGCTTGAATGTTTCTGACCTATGTTTCAGATAATAACATTACTGTCTCAGATTTGATTATTTTGGTAACTATACAAAATAAACTAAATTTCTACAAGTATCCAGAACAACTCTTATTAGGGTAAACTGGCCACTAAGAAATGATTCAAATAGGCAATTATTCTTTCTTTCTTCCCTGCAAAAACCATTCCAGGAAACACAGAACATATCCTGCAAAGAAAATAATGACCTGCAGTTCTTAAGATCTCAAATCATCGGTGCATTATGAACTTTGCTTTGCTATTTCCTCCCGATGTCTGCCTTCTACAATAATCAGGCAATAGATCGTGTTTTCGCTCTATTTTCTCTGAAACACAGTGTAACAAAATGAGATTTCTTTGTCCTTGCATTTAAATAATTCTCAAGATAAGATCTATGTGTTAAAGTCTATCCTGACTGTATAAGAAATAAAAGCAAATCTTGTTGAAGTTTTTCTTTGTTTAGCTAAAATGAATCACTTTTAGTACTGAGAACTGTTCTTAAGAGTGAAATATAGGAACTGGTTCATGAGATAAATATATTTCCCTAAAAGGTAGGGATATTTTAATAAGATACTTAATCCCCAGAGAAGTAAAGAAGGAAAAAGAGAAAGCAATATAAAAAAATCCAGAGAGATAATTCTGAATAACTCGGTGAAATCTGCAATGTAGCTTTTATAGAATTAACTCCTGTGTCCTGAAATATTTGGTTAGTGGGCAATAGTTTAGTATTAAAAAATGTGTTTTAGTTTTGTCTCAGATAAATAGGATAGTTTGCATTTCTATCTATAATTTGTTTCTCTCTCTAATATGAAGACTGGCCCTTTACAGCTATGGAATGAATTCTTAATCAATTCCAATTGTTTCCTCGTCCTTCACTGCTTTTTACCATAACTTTTAATAACTGTACATTTCCCTCCAACCTGTGAAGCAGGTTATGTTGGGTCACAATCAGCATCCCAAAGGTTAGTTTGAACTCTGATAAAACTATTTTAATAAATGTAGTAAAATTATAACTGCAGACCAAAGTTAGTTGAAAAAATACTCGTCATCATTAGAGTTTAGCTTTAATGAGGTACTTTATACTTTAAGACCTATTTTTTTATATTAGTAAATACCAAACCATGTTTCTTTCAGTTAAGTTTAAAGAATTTAATTTTTGAGACAAGTACACAAAAATCACATTACATAATTATGATAATAAAAATCTCTAGTAAATGTAGATGGAATATACTTAGTAGATAAACTACTTACTTGTGAGGTTTAAAAAAATCCTTCTCAGGTCTGAGAATATGTGTAGACTTTTATGTAAATTCTTTTTAAATATCCTTAACAGAACAAAGTTAACTACAATCTGTGCCATTAGTAAAATAATGTGGCATTGATTGTGTCAAGTCCTGAAATCTAAAATAACTAATCATAATTACAAGGACAAAATAGTAATTAAAAAACTAACTTAATCAACAATAATAACATTTATTTCCTCATACATTACAGTATGGGACAAACACACAAGTATAATCACTAATGAAAAATCTTAACATCATTTTGTTGTTACATCTTGCTTAAAAGAACTACCTTTAAACCCTTATTGAAGTACACAGTTTGCATTTTTATTTAGAGAATGGAAGCAAGTCTTAAAATTATTCCAAGCATTAATAATATTTCAAGCATGAAAAATTAACTGAGATTTAAGTGGAGGAGTAAAACTTTCCAGCATGGATAAACACAGCAGCCTCCCTTTTCCGTGGGGAATATATTCCCAGACCCTAGTAAATGTCTGAAAATACGGTTAATTCTTTACCATTTATATTCTATGTTTCTCTTATTTATACACATCAATAGGAAATTTTAATTTATATTGACACAGAAAGAAATTAAAAATATATAGATAAAATCTAACATGTATTGCACTATACTGCAATAAGAAATATACACAATCCTTAAAATATTTTGCATTATATTTACTCTCCTTATTTTGATGACATGAAACAAGAAAATATCTCTGAAGAGTTGAAATACATTTAATAATACAGACATTGCAACATATTATTAATATAGTACATAAGGGTTACTTGAATGAAAGTGTGATGTTACTATAACATTTGATCATTTGATCAAGAGGTCTACTAATAACTAACCAATGAGAGGGTAGCATATACATCATGCATAAGTCGTTTTCCAGGTAGGATGTAGCAAGACATTTTCACATTATTCAGAATAGTGCATAACTTAAACTTTATGTCTTGTTTATTTCTTCAGTTTTCAACGTAGTGTTTTTAGAATTTGGTGGACTCCAACTGAAACTAAAAAGCAACACCTCTGATAAGGAAATCACTATATATAGAGTTCTGTATGGTTAGAACATGCTTGCTCAAATAACTAATTGAATTAATGAAGAATGTTTCTCACCAATATTCTTTTTAAATCAACTTTATCTCCAAAGAGAGCATTTTAACAAGTTCAGTTATAATGTGATTTTCTAAAGAATCTCTCTTTTTTCTTTTTAATGTTAGCTTGTAATTTTGGAGTGCTAATTCACACCATTGAAAGCCACATGGAGCTGTACCAGTTTATCTCTAAAGTTTACATCTTATTTAGTTAGATATAAATAAAAAATTCTACATATTTGAATCAATAATAGATTTCAACTTTGATAAATTACAGATAGAATAATAATTTACCTCATCCCAAAACCTCCAGATTTCCTTTACTGTCACTTGATTTCTGTCAATAACTGTTTTTATTTGTTTGTATGACTGTTCTTTTATGATTGCTTTGTATCTGTGATTATGAGAATGAATTTCTCAGGGCCGCTGATTTAATCCAGGCTCTCAGATCCTCTAAGAATAGATTTTAAAATTATTTTTGCATAATGTAATTACAAGAGGAAAGAACGGTTATGCAGGATATTATCTGTCCTTGTGTAATTACGCTTTTGCAATGCTGAGCATATTTTCTTTCACTCTACAAGCAAAATTTTACAGGGATTACATAAAGCACTAACTAGCACAAATTCTAACTCTGCTGCTATTTCTGTTCATAGTTTATCATTCATTTTCTCTTATCTATGGGGTTAATCTGTGTGCTGTCTCAAATGTCCCTTTCCAAGTCTGCTAACTGCAACATCCCATGCATTGTGCACCAAAGAGATCTTCTTTAAATCAAAAACAGCTGTGGAAAACAGCTGATATATTTATAATTATCTTCTCCTTATCAAGCAAATAGTTATAGTTAGGCCCAAATACTTTTAAACAGTTAATGTGGACTTATTTATTTATTATAGTGGATTCAACCTTAGACATTTAAAAGTTTAGTTTTTCAACTCTAAACATGTTTTTTCTTGGTTGTTGTTTTTAATGTACTACGAGAAATCATTCTTTTTGCTTTCATTCTTTTTTATTTCCTATGGTTTATCCCTTCATGTGACCTGCTTTTCTTTGTGTCTGGCTTACTTCACTTAATTTTTTTCAAGTCTTTCCATTTCCTTATAAATGGAACAATGATATATTTTAGGCAAGTAAGTGAAGGTTGCACTGAATCAAATGATGTCTGAGCAAGGAGCTGAACGAAAGCATAGAATTGATCTTGTATTTACTTCAAAGGATCCTTTCAAGAAAAGGTAAGTGCAATTGTCCCAATGCTACAGCATTTTTGGCTTGGGCAAGGGGCATGCTGTTGTCAAGGAGAATTAAAGTAGCACAAACAAACAAAATGTTTGTAGTTAATCAGATGTGAGAAGCAGCAAGGAAGCAGAGTAGGCAGTCAACTTATACCTGTTTGAGACAGGGATAAACACTGGAGGTTTTTGATTAGATCAACTTTGATTTTTATAACAATGAGTTTTATTAATTCATGCAGAATGGATTGAAGAGAATAAGGGCAAAAGACTGGAAACTGGTTTGGGTTTGGTAGCTGGAAAATTAATATTGATGGAGTACTTGATCAGAAGTAGCTTTTAAAGATAGATCCAAGAAGATTTGCTGATATTTTGTTCATAGTATATGAGACTTGCCATGCGATTAGAAGGATTATTCAGAATTTTGTTTGGGAATAATTTGGCCATTTCCTGAAATTTATGGGAAAATTATTGTGCTATGAGATTCAAAAGTATAGATTTGAACAAGTTCTTAATTTTCACTTCATTTATTGGAAAGAGGAGAGAGGAGTAAAAGGAAGGGACTAAACTAAAAGACAGGGAGAAAGGGAGAGTATGACTTAATGCATTCAATAAAACCATATATTCTACAATTAAAAATCAAAACCACAATAGGAATGTATGAGACAAATCATTATAGTTTGAGGGATGATAAATCTTGTCAATCATCAATCAAGTCAACATTTTTTTGTACAATTAGAATTCCATATGTAAGGCAAGTTATTTGAATTATTTGAGTCAAAAGAAATTTTTTACAGTAGAACTAAAATTTATTTTGAAAATATTAGGATAGTACTTTAGTCAGTTTGAACCAATACAACAAAATACTTTAGACTAGGTTTCTTAAGAGACAAATTTAAGAAGCTCAAAAATCAGAATGCATTCATGGCCAGATTCTGGTGGGGTTTCTGCTCTTGGCTTGCGGAAGGCTACCTTTATCCTATGACATCATATGGAGAATGGATGGAAGTCTCTGTGTTTCCCTTTAATTCTTATACAGATAGGAATCCCACCATGAATTTTAGATACTCATGAACTAGATCTAAATATAATTACCTCCCTAAGACTCCATTTTCTAATGCATCCATATTTGGGGAGAAAGCTACATTATATGGATTTTAGGGACACAAACAATCCTTAATGCATGGCTATAATCAATAACTCTAACAACAACAGATGCTGGAGGGGATGTGGACACAAGGGAACATTACTTCATTGTTGGTGGGAGTGTAAACTTGTTCAACCACTTTGGAAAGCAGTATGGAGGTTCCTGAAAAGACTTCACATAGAGCTCCCCTATGACCCAGCAATCTCACTTTTGGGCATTTACCCAAATGTTTACAAACAAGACCATACTAAAGCTACCAGCACAACTATGTTTATTGCAGCATTATTTACCATAGCTAAGATATGGAACCAACCCAGATGCCCCTCAGTAGATGAATGGATCAAGAAAATGTGGTATATATACACAATGGAATTCTATGCCTCCATCAGAAAGAATGACATTGCCCCATTTGTTAGGAAATGGAAAAACTTGGAAAAAATTATATTAAGTGAAGTAAGCCAGGCCCAAAGAAACAAAGGTCCCATGGTTTCCCTTATTTGCAATATCTAGTATATGTGTGAGTCAAGTGGAAAAGGTCAGATAAAGTGATGTTAAGAGAATGAACCCTTAGATATATATTTTAATGTTTTTTTCTTTCATGCATGTGTTTCTAACGCATTTATAAGATTATTTCGTGTTGCTTTGTATGTCCCTCCCCCACAGTATAACCCCTGCTTTCACTATATTTGATGTCAGTATAACTTGTGGAGGAGATGGGGAAAAACAAGTCGTTTAAGGATACAGGTGGACCTGTTGCAACAATGAGAAGTACAAGTTGTCATGTCCGAAATGAGCTTTACAACGTCGGTGAGGGGTGAGGAAGGATTGGGATTGGGATTGGGATTGGGATAGGGAGGGGGGAGGCTGGGAAGGGATGTGAAGGGTAAACAAAGGAGGAGGCAGCAATGCTTGGTAAGAAATGTACGCATTATCCTGCCCATGTAATTGTAACCCCTCTGTACAGTATGTTCACAAATAAAATAAAATTAAATTAAAATAAAAAACAAACTTTACAACTTTGGTGTGGGGTGGGGGAGGGGGATGGCCGGGATTGGGGGGGGGCTGGGGCAAGGGGAGGCTGGGAAGGGATGTGAAGGGTAAACAAATGAGGAGGCTACAATGCTTGATAAGAAATGTACTCATTATCTTGCCCATGTAATTTCAACCCCTCTGTACACTATATTCACAAAAAATAAAAATTTAAATTAAAGAAAAAACACTGCCAATACCTATAGGATTCTTATTGTCCTGATTTTGTAAAACATTACATGGATAAATATTTTAGAAAACACAGCATAATTTGCAAGGGAACTTATGTGTATCTCAGGTTATTGTTAGTTTATTTTTTATTAAGTGTCCCTCATTTCAAAAGGAAAATGGTGGATGTGAGAAAATAGTATCTAAAAATTTCCTACCTTACAGCTATCTTCAAGGTGACTGATTTAAGGAAAACAGGAGCAGTGATATTTGAGGTTATATGTTGTATAAATTTATTCACCAGTAAAGCAAGCTCCAGTGGACCTCAGTTTTACTAACATCCTTGAAAAAGGAACATGGTTTCACATAAAGGATTCCAGCTGCTTTGCTGAATTTTCAGGCATCAGCTAAGTCTAGCACCCCACTAGACACAGGTGACAAATAATGCTTGCACATCTGCTTGCTAACAATATAATCTGGCTCATTTACTATCACGAGTTTCCAAGTATTGTGCTCACAGGAGATGTTCAATAAATACTGAATGAAATGTTTCTACCTGTTGAGAAAAATAAATAAACCTATGGGGTAGAAAAGGATAGACATCATAGTTGTTCTTATTCTTTAAAGAAATAGTTGCAGGCCACATGAAATGTGGGAACTACATTAGGCCTGATTACATTTTGATAATACTATCAAGTGATCAGAGTTCTGTTAAAGTCTAGTACAGTTTACCCATGAAATCTAAAATAGGTCACTTCCCCTGAGAATGTGTCTTTGGATTTAGGAGAAAGATAATTTCAATTTCTGCTCAGTTTGTTTCCCAAGCAAGCAATGATCCAAATGATTAAACTTCTACCAGTGGGAATAGTTAAGATTCAATGTTTCAGCTAGCTATGAATGAGTCAACAAATTGCAAGCTATTTGGTATGTTGCCCATAAGAACTGTTAGTTTTAAATGTTCTCAAATAAGCCACTGAAAATCCAATAAAATAAAACACACTATTTTTCAAAGATATAAGGACAATAGAGTTCATATGAAAATACATAAATTTCAAAGTGTTTTTAGTTATGTTATATTTTAAAAACTTACTTCACTGTAATATAAATATTTCTTTTAAAATCTACTAAATAGAACTGGGAAGTTGGCTCAATGGTAGAGTGCATGCCTCGCATGCACGAGGCCCTGAGTTCAATTGCTTAGCACCATATAAGCAGAAAAAAGCTGGAAGTAGCGCTATGGCTCAAGTGGTAGGGTGCTAGCCTTGAGTTGAAGAGCTAAGGGACAGTGCTCAAACCCAGAGTTCAGCACCCATGACCAACAAAAATAAACAAACAAACAAAACAATCTACTAAATAAAATCTCTTAATTGCCATTTTAATTGAAAAAGTATAAGAAATTTTCTATGGTCCTGAAGATTGATTCAGGGCTATATCATTGAGGTATGTCTCCGGGTCTTAATGAAAACTTAGAAATCTGAAAAATGGCAACATAGAATGCATCTCCTGTCTCAAACATTTTTAAATCTATATTGTATATAAAATAACCTCAACAAATATTGATTTCTCCACCTTTCCTTTTCTTCTTCTCATACATCCTCCTTCCCATATCAACTCCGTTTAAATTTCACTGAGAAAACAAAGAAAATAGCAAAAGAGATTGTTCACATTCTTCAATACTCAAACAGGTGATTAGATCTATATTGATTCATTGTTTTCCTTCCATGTCTTAATGATCTTTAAAGCATGGCCAACACCATCTCTTCATCAATGGCTTTCATTTAGCAATGGAATATTATTTGTCATTGAGGATCCTCTTACCCCTTTCTCCTCCTTGCTACATGTTCCATTCCATAGGCATTTCTAGATTTGATGGGAAGGGATGGGAAGCAGAAACAAAGGAGGAGGCAACAATGTTTGATAAGAAATGCACTCATTACCTTGCCCATGTAATTGTAACTCCTCTGTATGGTATTTTCACAAAATAAATAAATAAATAAATGGCTACATTGGTTAAATAAGGAATCCTCAGATCATCTATCTTTTAGTAATTCAGAGTTGACAGAAGCAAATTAAATTAATGCTATCAAATTTATTCACAAATATTAACTCCAGCAATAACAGGGACCAGTACAAAGAAGTAAAATAATTATCCTAAATAATGCATTTACTAGTTAATTTTTTAATTATATTACAGCACTAAGTTCTTAACATGTTAATTCTATGAAAATGTTCTAGAACACTGCTGACTTTACAGTAGAGTCACCCTTGATTTTCATGGACTTTACAGTCTTCTTTTTTGTATGTGACTACTTTTTTAAAAAGAACATTTTAATTAGTTATGATTACAGGGGCCAAATTATTAGAAAGAATATTAGCCTTTAAACCATGAGATAATTTTGTTTTTGTTGATAAAATGTTATTCCCTTATTCAAGGGTTATTAATATTGCATTAAGCTAAATTAATTAATTTGCAAATCCATATATAGTAAGGAGTAAACATTCTCTTTATGATCTTTCCTTTTTTAAAACCCAGATGAAGAAAAAATATCTTCAAAGGTTACAATAAAGCATGGAAAGCCCTCATTACATGCTTTTCTATGTTCCTAGAAATTTTTATATGTCAGAAAGATGGCATTTGGCCAGCAAATCCCTGAAACTTATATGTGTTCACTAGAGGATTTCCTGGAAATATTTTCAGTGAGTGCAGAAAGAAGATCCTTGTTCATGACAGCTTTTGCACCATAAAATCACAGGAATCAGAAAATTGTACATGGAAAGGTAATAATAAGGTTAACAAGGAAAATGTCACAAGCTCTCTTCTGAGAAATAATTCTACAAAATTAAGAATGATGCAATAAACCTGAACTTGTAAACCACTGAAAAGAGGGGTTGGCTACTATTTCCTCAAGGTTTTATTTATAGCTTATTTTTTTATGCTTCTGTTCCTTAGTATCTCTATTTTTCCTTGGAATCTCTAGAATTATGATTTACTCTCTAGAATTGAGCAAATTATGAGTTTCTTGAAAGTGATGTTGAATAGAAATGAGATAATGAGATAGTCATACTTATATATACTTCAAATATATTTATACATATATATATCCATATATAACTATTATATGCCCATATTTACATATAATATATATTATACATATTTTACATATATAAATATACATATATTTACACACATATTTATCTGTATAAGTATATGTATAGATATATATACACCCATATATACCTATGATATACCCATACATATATACCACTACTGATGTAATATATATATACATCTATATATACATATATAGATGTATGCATATATGCATATACATGTATATATAAATATATATAGTGGTATGTGATATGATTTAAAGGTGATAGCATCCTCTCATACACATCCACCACTGTGATATTCTGACTTACCATGGCCCCAGGTCAATGGAACCAAGGACTATGGGCTTAAAATCACTGCAACCATGAATTAGAATAAATCTGTCCTCCTTCTAAGGATTTTTTCAGCTGTTTTCTTCAGTACATGAAAATGAACTAATTCCTTGCTTCCTGCCCCATATAAATACTTGCACAAAGAAAGAGAACTACTTAATCTTATACGATTCAGACTCACCTAGGAATATTGGTTAGAACTAAGGCTATTTTTTAAAAAGTCATATAGATTATGTGTATATTTGGAAAGCATTTGTTTCTCAAGTAAGTCTGGGAAATTTTTTGCCTATTTGAAAACTGTGACTTCTTGTTTCTCATGGGATAAGAGCAAGCTGCTGATGGGGTTTATTATGAATCCTTGAAAACAGGTCTACAACGGAAACGCTCATGCAATCCTGTTTACCAGACCCACACTCGATGGTGTGAAGTGGTGACCTTTTTTTTTCATTATCCTCCTCTTTTTCTCTTTCTCTTTCTCTTCCTTTTTCTTCCCCGTTCTTCTTCTTCTCCTTCCCCTCGTCCTCTCTTTCGCTTCTTCTAAACAGCCTCAAAATCATTCCCCAGTTCCCCTTTCCCACTTTCTGTCTCACTATTTGTAACTTATTTGAGACTATCCATGATAAATTTGTTTGGCATTTTGTCCCTTTATTTCACTCCTGTATGATTACTAGCTTCTGACAACAGCTGTTTCACTGTTCTAACCGTCGAGTAAAGTTACATAACCACTTCAGATGCTCTGGCCGGTCAGGCTCCTGAGGCTCACAACTAGCTCCCTATACTCATCTACATTCACTGACAGTAGTTTTCCACCACTATTCCCTTCCTGTCTAGAATGAGTTCACTGATGAAGCCTTCATAACCATATTTAGACGATCGAACTGTGACTATCAGTGTAAGGCAATTGCCCTACCACCAGGATTACTATTTACCAGAAGACTTGAAAGATGTAATAGACTCCTTGTGCATAAGATGATACCTTCCTTATGGCTGGCATTTTGTATCTGACATTTTCATATCCATGGATTCAACATAACACACATAGAAACATCAGAGAGAAATTTTTTGTCTATACAGAACTTGTGCATAAATAGTTTCTTATAGTTAATGTGTAAAGTATATAGGAAGATGAGTGTCAAATATCAACAAACAAATGCAATTTTACCTAATGTACTTGACTGTCTGCAAAATCTATTGTCCATAGGAGTCCTTATAACCAATTTCTTATGAATAGCAATATATAGTTTTATATCACAATGCAATTATTAGTATATCATACCAAACTGTAACATCAACTTTTATAAATCAAATGAATATTAGAATTCATTATAATAAATTGATGATTAATTTTGCTTTAAATTCATTTATAAAATAGTTTGTAAATACATTGATGGGAACATTAATAAGCAAAGGTAATTATAATAATTTTATCAATATGCTATGTATTTATGAATTCATATTATGGTAATGATTATCCAATATTTCAAATATTCATATAGCTAAATGTGAATATCTCAAAAAAGAGTTTTTGACCTGAGTCTAGCTCTTAACAATTCCTAAAGCTATAGAGAAAAATAAAATGGATAGAAATATTATATTGTAAACTTGATAATACACAAAATTTTGTGTCATAAAAGAATGCAAATAAATCTTAATTTCCATAGAAGAAAGGAAAGATATGAATATCATCTCTCAATTGCTTTGGCATTGTTTACTCTAGTTTGCTTTGGGAGTGTATCTTTTTCTTCTCTTTATTTTTAGTTTATATAACAGAATTTCAAAACTGGGAAAGACAGGAAAATAAATTGATGTAGCTATAACCAGGTGTGGAGGGTCTATTATCTAGAGAGTTTCTAAATGGGTTGCTACATGCATTTATCTATCTCTCCATTTTTATCTTTACCTCAAAGTTTCCTATTGCAGTCGGCTCAAGTAAGAGGTCAAGTCTTGATTGAATACCTTTCTGAAATGGGCTGGTCTAGGGTCATCCATTGTTCAAGTATTCCTAGAGAATTTATTCTTGTCTGATATGAAGTCTTGCCCTCTTTTATATGGTCGAAGCCAAGGTGATGCATTCTGCCTCACATAAAGCACATGTTGACTTTTTAGAACTAACTCTCCACCCTATAGGAGTTGTTTCCTGCCGTCCTTATCTTGAGATCAGGTTAGATTATTTGGTCTATCGTCACATACTCCTTGGCTTCTTTTATTCCAGAGCATTTAAATTGCTATGATTTATTGTTTAGTCTTTGGCTGTGCCACTAAAGTGAGGTCAGTTTTTGTACAAAGTATTTAGTGTTTATTAACTCAAACTACCTTATGAAGTAGTAATTTTAACAGTTGAGTAAACTGAGGAAAGATGTGTAAAATTATCACCAGCATGATAATTAGTATGGTATTTAGTTCGTTGGAACTAACTATCTGGGGGTGGGTTTTCTCTGACCAGATATGGAGTCAAGAGGAATCAGGGATGATGCCTCCTCTGACAAGTCACTAGTCAAAGATCTTGTACCTTGCCAATTGCATCTCTGTCAAAATGCCTCCCTTGTAAAGATAGAAATGCAGACACAAATAGAACTTGGCTTAGAAGCTCGTAGAAATAAAAATATACATTATATCCCAGATAGCATTTATTTCCAAATAGTATTCTGTATTATTCTTGCTGTTGCATACAAAATCATTCATTTCTTGTTTCCCTAAAATGGTTAAATAGTTGCTTTGGGTTACCTTTATGTGCCAAGTGAGGTAGAATTTGATACTCAAGAAATGTGTCTTTGGGAAGTGGCACCATAGCTCAAGTGGTAGAGCACTTACTTTAAGCTGAAGAGCTGAGGGACAGTGCTCAGGCCCAGAGTTCAAGCCCCAGGACCGACAAAAAATAAGTATCTTTGGATATTTAGTGTAATTGTTTACTCATTTAATCTAAATGTTTCCCAAACACTATTAAGATACTTTACTGTATTATATAATACAGATATTCTTGATTTTCACTGGAGTACCAAAGAAAGCAAAATAACCTCCACAGACGATATAATGTAGCAGAAACACAATATGAATATTAACTAAAACATCAGAGACAAAGGACTAGAAATATGGGAATAAATTATTTTTGTTATCAGTTGTGGAGCTTGAATTTAGGGCCTGAGTATTGACTTTTTCTGTGGTCAAGGCTAGTGCTCTACCACTGGAGTCACAGTACCACTTCTGGTTTTGGGGTAGTTAATTGGAGATAAGGGTCTCTCAAGGACTTTTCTTCCCTGGCTGGTTTTGAACTGCAATCTTTATATCTCAGCCTCCTGAATAGCTAGGATTACAGATGTGAGCCACCAACACTGGGCTAAATAAATTTTTAGGTTAATAAAAATTTACAGTAATAATGGAATAATGCAATGCAATATAGAAAAGGAGGAATAACCATTCTAAATAAAGTTCTATAAGGAAACAGGGTCTGATCCCTAGGGTCTTATAATTTATACAAATGCCTTTGACATTTATTTCAAATGCTTTGAGATAACACTAAGGATGCTAAGTCAGAAAGGAAACCATGATGTGTTGACAATTTCATAAATTCTCTACCTCCCTGGTTAATCTTACACAGTCCCTTTAACAAAGCAGGAAATAATCCCCTTTTTATTAAATGGAAGCACATCTCTTTTTTTTTTGCTTTGTCAATAATCTTTCTCTAAAAAGACATAGTTTGTGTTTTGTTGTTTTTGTTGTTTTGTTGTTGTTGTTTTTGTCAGTTGTGGGACTTGAATGATGGGCCTGGGCGCTGTCCCTCAGCTCTTCAGCTCAAGGCTAGAACTCTATCACTTGAACCACAGTTCCATTTCCAGTTTTCTGGTGGTTTATTGGAGATAAAAGTCTCATGGACTTTCCTGCCCAGGCTGGCTTTGAAGCACAGTCCTCAGATCTCAGCCTCCTGAGAAGTTAGGATTACAGACGTGAGCCACCAGCACCCTGCAAAAAGACATAGTTTGAGTTAAATGTGTGTATATATATGCAAATATATATCAAAGAATATATGTGAATTGTCTAAAAGTCGTTCATTTTTTTATTCATTTCATATCAAACATAACAGAAATGGAAATTAGCCACCAATTTTTACCCAATTCCTCAGTCAATACCATCAACACACACATTCCTGGATATATTATCGATTTCTTGATTTCTGATTTCTTCACAGTTCAATGTCCAGGTTTCAATGGATCTTCAGTTGTCCTATTGCAAATTAAGTGGTTTCCATGATTTATGACATAGAGCAATTTCTGCCCTAGGCAACATCTCCTTAAAAGGTCACATATCTATATTCTTCACTTCAGTCAGCAACAAAAAGAACCCTCCAGTTGCTAGTATTGACCCCTTGACAGCTACTGAAAATTATAAATCACAAGTTATTGTACATACAGATGCACACTCAGGCACAAACAACACAAACCTGATTTATTTTCCGTACCATCAAGATGCTTACATTGTGTCTAACTAGAAAACAAAAGAATACCTTCTTCCTATGAGTATCTATTCAAACATGAACATTAGAATATCAGTACATATTTTCTATGAATACCTAATATTCAAATAATAATAAACAAATACATATTATATAATATAACATATAATATAATATATTGAATAGTAACATATAATAACATATAATATAATATATTGAATCGTAATAATGCCTGTTCAAATGACAATGATAGCTACTGGGATACTAGAGAATGAAAAAGAACCTGTATCACTCTTTTTCTTTTAAATTAATCTCTTGGTATTTTATATTTACATTTGTTTTAGATTTTAATTGAGAAATAATGAAAAGGAAATATTGTCCTGAATTGCAAAGTCTCAGAACACCTGAACATTCATAAATATTTGTGAGAAGGATTTTACTTAAGCTACTAAATCAGAAGTGCTCAAGAGAGGCTTTAGGGTCTGATACTGGCATTCAGAGGAGCAGCACTCTGCCACAGCCCTTGGCGACCATGGATTAATTAGTCTATACCTAATTGCTCTCTTCCAATAGTTTGTTTTAGGACTATCTTATGGATTTCAAATGCTTGTTAAAACATTTCACACAAAGCATCTTTTCCTTAAGTTTCAAGATGTGTTTCCTTGCATTAATAATAAACTTATTATAGAAAAGAAATGTGGTTTTATCCAGGGAGTTGTGAAAAACAGTACAGGGAATTAACTACAAAGCAGATGCCCCATTAATCCAAATAGCTTTCATTCTAGCTACACAGAGATGCAGAGACAATTATTTCAGAAACATCAAATTTTAAAATGCCCTCAATCTACAGTAATGGCAGAAATGAGATGATTCTTCTCCCTGAAGAAACTTGGAGCTCAGGTAAAACATAATCGTGAACATTTTTATTTGTATCATTAACCTTAATATATAGAGAATCTAAAATAGTAGCAAGTTATACTGAGTCATCTTTCTTTTTGGAAAATAAATATGCTCATATCTCTACTATCATTGAATGCACAATGACTAAATACGTGTGAGCCTGTCCTCCTTCCCATCCCTTTAGCTACTTTCATAACTTCCTTTCGCTGGATCTCCAACTTTGGTGATGGCATGTCATTGTGTTCTCTTTCTTTTTCTTCCCAATCATTCATCAGATTCTGATGTTTTGTTTGTAGGAATTCCAAAAGGAATAAAGAACAATGGGTATAGCCCACTAAGACAGTATATGCTTAGCCTGTGAAAAGCCTTAAGTTACATACACAGCACTAACATGGAAGAGAGAGAGAGTGAGAAAGACAGACAGACAGACAGTCAGACAGACAGAGACAGAGAGACAGAGACAGAAAGACAGAGACAGAGAGAGACAGAGAAGAGAGACAGAGAGACAGATTTCTGAGAAACATTTTGTCCAATTTAGTAGATCACACAAATCTTCCTCAGACTGCTCCAAAATTCACATAATCTTCCCTGAAACTATAAAATGTCTCAATTCTTTCATCTTAACTCTTTTCTTCTGTTATTGTCTTTCTCTACATTCTCTTTTCCCTTATAATCCCACTGTACTACCTTCATTTTCTTTTTATAAATGTTTACATGATTATCTAAAAATTAGTCCTTATATAGTTGTTATTATTCAATTTCCAAAAGTAATTGCCTCAACTGCCCTGAAAATTTATCACAAGAGTCTATTCTGTTCTGGATACAGAACTTTCTACTCATTACAATGGCATCTATATAGAGACCAGACATCCATTTAAGGATACTTTCCTATTTCTCAAAGAAAATACTATAGTACTTGATACTATTTTCCATCAGTCTAGGATTCTTTTAAAGAATACAGATAGCATAATAAAATTATTTAATCAAGCTCTTTATATTTGCATGTATGCAGATCAGCTACTTTTCTCTACTTTTATGTCATTTTTCTATCCATAATAAGCCATAATTGCATCATAGGAAATTTTCTCTGTAATATTATATCCAGTCTTGAATTGAGCAAGTTACCTAGAAAATAGATGATGACAAAGTATACAATGTATGTTCTTCTTTTGGGGTATCCTTAATATACCAGATCAAAGATGAAAAACGAATTGACAGTTAATATACAGAGTGATAAGAGTTATAACATACATAGCATACAGATAACAGGAGAATTTCATTCATACTGGTCTGTGCTGTAGGAAATTCCTAAGAAGAGGAAGTACATGTCAGAGACTTGGAAAAAATTATAATAAGTGAAGTAAGCCAGTCCCAAAGAAACATAGGTCCCATAGTTTCCTTTATTTGCAATAACTAGTATATGTTTGAGACAAGCAGAAAAGATCAGATAAGTTGATGTTAGGTGAAATGAACCCCAAGATAAAGATTCAAATGTTTTTGATTTCATGCAATTGTTTCTAACACATGTATAAGATGATTTCTTTGTTGCTTTTTATGTCCCTCCCCCATGGTATAACTCCTGCTTTCACTGTATTTGATGTTGGTATAATTTGTGGAGGGAAGGGAAAAAACAAATTGTTTAAATAGGAATACAGGTGGACCCATTGCAATGAGATGTACAAGATATTATGTTGAATAATAAACTTTACAACTTTGGGAGATGGGAAGGGAAGGGAGATGGGAAGGGAAGGGGAAACAAAGGAGGAGGCAACAATGCCTGATAAGAAATGTGCTCATTACCTTGCCCATGTAATTGTAACCCCTCTGTACGGTATTTTCACAATAAAAAATAGTGATAGAATAGAAAACAGAAAAAAATAAATTGAAGAATCCAAATAGAGAAACAAAGCTAAAATGAGATATTTAGGAACAATAATTAATTTTAAAAAATTGTTCATATAATCATCTAAACATGTGTGCTGTTTTTTTTAAAGCCTTACCCTTTTCCTGAGTGTGACATTTGCTTCTAACTACTTACTCAATACCTATAGTTAGTTTTTAATATTAATATAATTATTTTAATTATCCCTTTCCATTAAAATGTGTTACACAAGAACACTAATATTTGGAAAAGATATATTTGACAATTGTCACATAAACAATGTGATTTTAGTATAAGATCATATTTCTTAGCCAGGAGCAAGTGGCTCATGCCTGTTAATTCTATAGCTACTCAGGATACTGAGAGCTGAGGATTGTGGTTTAAAGCCATCTGGGGCAGGAAAGTCCATGAGACTTATCTGCTATTTACCTCCAGAAAACCAGAAGTGGAACTGTGGCTCAAAGCAGTAGAGCATTAGCCTTGAGCAAAAGAGTTCAAGGATAGCACCCTGAGTTAAGGCCTCATAGCTAACCCCTGCCTCCCAAAAATCATGTTTTAATAAAATTCTATGATATTGAAAAATAAAAAGTGGATGGATTTGCTAACACATCTTTGTAATCCCATGTACTTGGGATATGGGACAAGAGAATCATGACTAATGGCTAGCTCATACAAAAGTTATTGGGGCTCTATCTCAAAATCAAATCATGCTGTGGTCCCAGTACTATGAAGCCTGCTAGGCAAAAGTGAGAAACTTTATGTGAAAGCAAACTAGAAGCAGAAAGCCTATAAAACATGAGGAACTGAGTTCAATTCACCTCACTGCCCCAAAATATGTTTAAATGCAGTATAAAACAACTTTCCAAATATTTCAATGTAGCTCAATAAAGATGCTAAAATTATCTGGGTACCATGTTCAATAATTAGGTATATCAAACACAATTCTTTCAACTACCCTGTAAGATCTATGGCTCAATTTAAGATGTAAGCCGGGAGCCGGTGGGTCACACCTGTAATCCTAGCTACTCAGGAGGCTGAGATCCCTGGACCGCAGTTCAAAGCCAGCCCAGGTAGAAAGGTCCTTGAGATTCTTATCTCCAATAAAGCAGTAGAAAGCCGGAAGTGACGCTGTGGCTCAAGTGGTAGGCCGCTGGCCTTGAGCTGAAGAGTGCAGGGACAGCGCCCAAGCCCAGAGTTCAAGCCCCACGACCAACCAAAAAAAACAAAATCAAAATATAAAAAAAAATGTAGAAAGCTCAAAAACTATGGCTTAATTGATATAGTAGTAATTCAGACCCAAGCTTTCTGGCCCCACTATATCTATTTTAAGACACTTTCATTTTACATAGAATTAATTTTATCCTCAAATTAAACTACTTAGGATTCTTGCAAACTTTTGGGCCTTTAACCAAATATCAAAATAACCAGATTCTTTTGGAGCATGGGGTCTTCTTTTGGGTAGCAAATTAAAAAGGTGAATATTTTTAATGACAAAATTCTATTTACTTTATGTTTACACTAACAAGCACTCAATTATAAGTGTTGGTCAAGCCAGGTAGACTGATACATCTCTTATCCCCAATATTTGGAAGGTGGAGGCTGAGGAATAGCAAGCTCAAAGTCTTCCTGGAAAAGTCCTGAGAACCTGTGTCAAAACTAGTCCATGAAGCAATGCGACTAAAGGTATTATTGACATGCTAGAGTTTTTACCTAGCAATCTAGCAGCTTTGGGTCCAATAAAATGTTTGTCTCTACTAAAGTCACAGTAATTTCTTTAGCTTTCATGAAATAACTACAACTTTATAGAGTATTTATGATTTACCTCTTAACACAGTACACAATTTATGTTGCGTTCATGGTAAATGAGTCTTATTGAATCCGTTTTCCCCAGTATATTCCATCTATTCGCTACCACTACAGTTATTGATATATAATAGCCCTAATCTTATTTGACCTACAGTTTTGAGTTAAAGAAAGATGTACTGGGATGACATACAAAATAAATAAATGTTTTCTTCACTCATATTTTTAAAAACTGAAAGATGTCTTACTTAAAGTTAAAAATTATATATGAAGTTATTCAACATTTTTCTCATTGTATTTCTAATTCACCTTCATGAATACTTAAATTTCTGGTAGAAATGTCTATGGAGTTCTTTTTAAAGTTTGTTTCAAAGAGGTAAACTAGTAATTAGATACAAATATAATTTCTAATTCTAATGAAAATGGTTTCATAATATTTTATCCCTCAGGGAATGTTTTAATATCTTCTATTTCTCTGATTGGCTAATTACAATTTGATTTGACAGTTTTACTTTTTTTTTCCTTCTTTTATCTTTTTCTTCTTTCTTTCTCCCTTCCTTTTTCATTCTTCCTCATTTTTGATAGCTTAAATGAAAACCTGATTCTTATTCCAAACATATGAAATTTCACCTTGCTTAACTCCTTAAATACATTTAATAAACATGATTCTGCTTGTTCTGCCTGAATACGATTCTAAACTTGAATACTTCAAGAGCAAAGTTCTAACAAAACCTGTGTTGAGCCCCTTTAACCTTTATATGAATTTCTTGGCTTCAAATAAAATGTTGCTTTTTTTTCTTCCTCTTCTTCTTCTTTATTTTGAGCCAAGCAGATTATTTTCCTTTGTACTAAATTGAGTCTGAGGGAAATGAGTGCCAGAAATTTGGTCCATACAGCATTCTGTTTCCTTGTCAGTGTCTTCCAGACAGTTTTGGCAAAAGCTAAAAGCAACTGCAAGTCATTTTGAGTAAAATGTGCTATAGTCATCAAAGGGGAAAATACCAACACATTAATTTTTCTCCTAAATTGTTAAATTATAGACACAACATAATATAGACTTAGAGCCCTACTTTCTAACAAAGTCTTTAATAGTACTAATACTTTACAGAAATGTTGTAACCACGTTTGTAATTACACTTCTGTACATGCATTGAATTATATTCCATTTATAAGTAATTTAGTCAATTGAGCTATTTCTTTCCAATCCTTCTATGGTAGAAGACCCTAAACTATGGGTATGTACATGCTCAAGCTTTGTTTATGAAGCCAGGCTAAGATATTCCTATCACCACCCACCCACCATTGCCAAATTTGGTGGGCTCATTGCATTGTCTTTTAGGCTAGCTCAATTGTTCCCACCAAAGGACAAATACTGAGAATGTTTTTTTTTGTAATTTAATTTTATTGTCAAGGTGATGTATGGATGGGTTACAGTTATATATGTAAGTTAGTGAATACATTTCTTGTTGAACTTGTCACCCTCTCCCTCATTTTTCTCCCATTTTCCCTCCCCCTAAAATCTTCCCCCAAGTTGTAGAGTTCCTTTGAACATATTGTCTTGTGAGTATCACTGTTGCATTTCCCTCCCCTAATTTAGGTAAGCATATATACAATACCCAGGGTACCAATATCAAACACAGTGACAACAGGGGATAAGCCAAAGGGGGGAAAACACAAATGAAAAAAGAAATCACGTAGTACATTAAAAACAACTACAAAGAAAAAACTCTCTTGTTAAAATATCTTAGAGTTCATTTCACTTAGCATCATTTTATATTGTCATATGTATATAGCTATTGACCTATTCTGCTCATCTGCTAGGGCTATCTAAGACATCCACTAGTTATTACAAATGAGGTAAACTATGGGACCTATATTTCTTTGGGTCTGGCTTACTTCACTTAATATGATGTTTTTCCAAGTTTTTCCATTTTCTTATAAATGGGATGATGTCAGTCTTTCTGATGGAAGCATAGAATTCATTCTTATTGTTCAGTTAGAGGAATCCTTTGTGGCCTCCAATCAAGTAAAAGTAGGGTTATTCTTCATGATTTTTCAGAAAGTTTGGGCAAGACTTGAACCAACAAATATGGGATGGTATCAACAAAAATGCTGTCAACAGAGTGGGTGATGTGATTGCTTACTTAAATAAGAAAACCACTATAATAATCTTGTCTGTTAGCTTTTGATTCCCCCCACCAAAAAAAAGAGAAGTTCTCCAACATTTAGTTAGTACCTTTAGAAAATAATTTCTCAGGTCACAGTTCTGTTAATTGTTGATTTTTCCTGTATCATAAAAATAGGGTTTCAGATTTCACCTTAGTTTATTTATTTGTACAAACACAGTGATCAAGTCCACAGTGGCCTGTCATGGCCTAATACGGAAAGCATTCTGTCTTCCACTTGGATTCGAATCCGAAATTGGCTAGCAACTGTGTTGTCGAGAACAATAAAAGTGTAAATGATTGTACACCTTCCAAGCTTTGAACATCATTATGTTTCCTGACACACTTTGCCTGACACAAGTCATCTGGAGAAATGTATTAGACATGGAACTGTGTGATTTGTGAAGATACTATATCTATTTCAGTTTTACTATGACTTCTGTCTCCCTTTGACTCTCCACTATGAAACTTATCAATTCTCACAGAGTTCAATGAATAATTCTAGTCCACTAAATCTACAAAGTAGCAAGATTTTAAATAGTTCTATGAGTAATATGTTCCTTACCTTCTTTTGTTTTGGGGCTTTAGTAGTACACTTTGAAGCTCTAACAAGTGTTAGAGCCCTAATGGGGGTAAAAGAGATTCATAAGAAATTTGTGTATTTCAGAAGCACATGTTCAAGCACTCAGATGACAAGACATTTGGACCTCACCAGGTTGTGATCCTATACAGAGTCCATCAATTTACCCCAAGTCCAAATGACATATTATCTAATGTTCCCAAGCGTAAAGGAGATTCCACCAAAATATTGTGGAATTCAGGGTGGTAAAAGAACTTACAGAAATGAGGAACAATACTTGTAAACAATAGGCATCTTGATAAAGAAGTATAGACTTCTTCAAATTTTATAGACCATAGTTGGGCTGTGTGTAGTTATTAGATTAGTTTTCCTTCCACAGTTCTATGGTTTGGGTTTCACACCTGGGAACATTTTCCACACTTAGCCCTCATCTTCTCATTCCATGTGACCCGTGGCAATCTATTTAAAGTATAAGTCCTACCAGAGGTCTTTTTTTAAATCAACATTCCCCTCTCAATGAACAACAACAAAAAACATCTCATTTATATGGGGCTTGGGCTATAGCTTCCGGGAACTGCTTCAAACTGGGCAGGACAGTAGAAATGTCCTTACACATTTATTTGTTGTTTGGTCAGAGGTCTGTGAAGCATTCTTCAGGAGCCTGGAAAGGCCCAATTTAATACTAAAATATAACTGTGTGGAAATATAGCCTATGGGTCTGAGGAGTACTGGGATGCTCAATAGTATTAATTCAAAGCAGTGCTGTAAAATCCCTGGTAGCTTAATGGCCTGCAGGTAAGTGGAAGTAAATTTACTAAAAATATTAATGATGCAGGAAAAAAGTGTGGAAGAGAAGTAATAGAGAAGCAAAGATCCAAAGAAAGGGGGATGATAGAAAAGCCACATTCAAGTATGCTCATTCTGTATGACTTCACAACTGATGAGTTGCAAATCAATCAGTGTTGCTTTAAAATTAGGATAAATGAAAAAAATAACAATCAAATGAATTGACTGAGGACTCCAGGAACATACCTAAGTATCAAGCCACATTCCAATACAGAGAAGAGAATGCAGTCACCTATGAATTTAATTCATATTAAACAGTGTCCTCATTTGTAGCTGTGACTGCTGTGGAAAGTCATCCTTAGTATCTTATTCTCTTAATCAAGAGTATGGTTGTTTAGTTTCCAAATGTAAGTTTAAATTTATGTTGATTGAGTAACTCAAAAGCAATATGTTTGAGCTCCTTCCATTCTGCAGGAACATAGTCACTAGAGAAAAAAATGTATCAATTGATGAGTGTTTGCACCATGGAATCTTGGGTTTAGGTATAGGTTTTCTATTAACAGGAGAGAATTTGTCCAACTCCTGTCCATATTCCTGATGTAATGATGAGGCATATCAGTAGAGGGATCAGATGTCAATGCATAGGGAAAGACATCTGGGTTTCTCCAGAAATATAAAAAGAACATATAATAGGAAGGAAGAGATGTAAGTTTACATCCAGTTGGAACCTGAAAGGCATGGATTGTAGTATCAAGTAATCATGGCAATGAACACTTCTTTTTTTAAAGTTTTTTTTTTAATTGTGAAAATGCCGTACAGAGGGTTTACAATTACATGAGCAAGATTATGAGTACATTTCTATCAAGCATTGTTGCCTCCTCCTTTGTTTTTCCCCTACCATTCCTGCAATCCCATCTCCACAACAACACTTCCCCCCCTCAACAAAGTTGTAAAGTTCATTTGTCGACATTGCATCTTGTACATCTCATTGTTGCAATGGATCCACCTGTATCCCTATTTAAACGATTTGTTTTTTCCTTTCCCCTCTCCAAATTATACCAACTTCAAATACAATGAAAATAGGGGTTATATTGTAGGGGAGGGACATACATAGCAACAAAAAATAATCACCTTATAAACATGTTAGAAACAATAGCAAGCAAGAAAAAAAAACACTTGTGTCCTTATCTTAGGGTTCATCTTGCCTAACATCATCGTATCTGTCTTTTTCTGCTTGTCTCAGACATATAGATCTTTAGCTTTGGTTATTTTAGAAATTGTTAACAAGCGCTCCATTTAGATTCTGACTTATCATCACCCTGAGGAGATTTTATCTCAATGTTTTTCTCTGCATAGTTTTTCCCTGATTTTTTTAAACTTTAAGTAGTTGTACAAAGGAGTTACCATTCACCAAATCAGTTGATTAACACAATGCATCTCATCTCCATCAAGATTATCCCTTTCAACATTCTTCTCTATCATTCCCAACATTTCCCATCCCCTCAATTTTCTTAATTTTGTTAACATATACCATTATGTTATATGACTGTATTCTCCCACCTCCTTTTATTCTGAAACTGTCTGCTGATTGACCACTCTGTGATTTGGCTTTGTTGGACCCTAATGTATTCTGATTCCTAAAGAAATATTAATTTTGCTCAAAATTATTTTGTCTATACTTCCATTTGAATTTCAGGGCTATATTTCTATTTCTGCAAAGAATGATATTTAGGCTGGGAGGGCAACTACACTGGATCCATAGATTGCTCTCAATGGTATAGCCACAATATTTCTCAAAATAATTATTTTTCCCAATAATTCTATCAATCCAGGAACATGAGAGGTCTTTATATCTTCTTATACTTCTCTCTACAGGGTCTAATAGATTTTATTTTAGTAGTATATCACCTCATTATTTAAGTGTATGCCGTTTACTTCTTTTTACTTTAATATTATGAAAAGAATTATTTTTTTCTCAAAAGACTCATTGTTAGTATGTAGAAAAGATAATAACTTTTTTTCTATATGTAAGATTTTGGTGGGATATTTATATTCTCTGTATATTTATATTCTCTGTATAGACTCACAAGTAGAATTTTTCCTTCCATATTTGGATTGATTTTATTTAGGTATCATACCTGTGATCTGTATTTATTAAGTTAGGTGCTCAATATGTTTGATGACTATTGAAGATAACAACTGGGGAGTTAAGAAATTATTTACAATACAGTCAGAGGTAGGAATACAGTTTAAATGTTGTATCTTAGGGATTCCTTCTATTTCTCCACTTAAAAAAAAGTAATCAGTAATACTACCAATAACACAACAGGCTTGTAAAAGTCTTGTTGAAAAAAAAAAACAGGACCAGTATCCAAAACTTGGTTCCCCGGGTAGTGCTGTGGGAAGGTGCTGTGGAGGTAATGGCGTTCTGAAGTCTTACATGAAGTGATCAGACATTTGATATTGATGGGACTGCTGAATCTCACCCCTTCTCTCTTCTCTTTGTTCCTTTCATAAAGAAAACAGATTGCCCTGTCACAATCTGAATGTGATACGCTGCTTCTCCATAATCCTCAAGGAGTGGTTACAAACATCCAAATCTAGAACATTCTAAAATACAAACAAAAACGAACTTTACAACTTTGGCTCAGGAGTGGGGGGGCCAGGGGGGGGGAAGTGGGAGATGGGAAGGGATGGGAAGGGGTAACAAAGGAGGAGGCAACAATGCTTGATAAGAAATGTACTCATTACCTTGCTCATGTAATTGTAACCCCTCTGTACAGTATTTTCACAATAAAAAAGTGTTAAAAAATAATACGACTTGAAGACAAAATAAAATAAAATAAAGTAAATCCACTTTCCTTCTTTATAATTACTTCAGGTATTTCATTGTAGTGATTGAAAACTAACCTAAAGAGTATACATTTTAGGGTTTTTTTTTTGTTTTGTTGTTGTTGTTGTTTTGCTGCCTACTTATTTCCTAGCTGCTGAGTTTATTTCCTATTAATTGCAAAGTTTGCTCTCTATTGATAGCTGACAGCTAATATGATTTGAATTGAAATGATTCTTTTTGAAGAATCAAATTATTTTTAAAAAATCTCAATAAAAAGTTTTGAACCCTTGATCTACATAATCTTAAATTCCTCATAAGGATCAGCTAACAAAGTAGGATAAAATGAAGTTGTGGGAGGAAAAGTCTATGACTTGATTTCATCTTTTTAGATACAAATAAACATAAAAGAAAATTGCTGCAAGAGTTTAGAAGTTCATGTATAATTATATTACTATTTATTAATATATGACAGATTCATTGCCAAGATGTTACTTTATAATTGTTAATAATGAAAAAAATGCAAGCTAGAATTATCAAAATATTTTATATTTTGATAATATTGCAAATTAATTATATGCTTTAACCAAGAAGATAAATTTCAAAACAAATGCACATGAATTTAATTTGCTAAGTGTTAAAATAAATACTGTACTGACTATAGAATTATTATGTGAATTCAGAAAAAATATTCAGCTCAGTCAACATAAAGCATGAATGTTTGCGTTTTTGTGACAAGAATGCTAGTGGGTAAAGCTGACCTGTTACTATTAATAGCTAGTTTTGCAGCTAATACCAAAGTTTGTTAATGTCCTTTTCTCAAATCATAATGTAGACTTATCATGCTTATCCTTTGGGGTAGATGAAGTGCTGACATAACAATTCATTTAAAAATCAGTATGCTCAAATCTAAAAGGACAAACTACTTCAGAAACATGGCCTCTTTAAAGGCAATTTTCAGAGCTATTATTGCTCTAAAACTTTTTGCAAACTATTTTCCCCTCTAAGAGGCAACTATAATTAAATCTACCCAAGACCTTCCATTTTCATATCCAGTATATGGAGTTAGTTCTTAAAAAGAAAAATGACCCCTTCTAAAACTTAAAAATGTATGCAGATATAAAATTATTTATTACAACTTCTAATCAGATTTCTAAAGTTATTTTGCATATGGCCTGCTTTGTTAAATAGGCGAAGCAAAATCAAACAAAACCTGCATTTTACTGCTTTGAGGGAAGGTAAGATTACTTAAAAATATTCTACACATACAGAGAGAGAGAGAGAGTGTGTGAGAGAGAGAGCTATCAAGTAATATATATTTAAGTAACAATTATATGTCTATCTGAAGAAACAACTTTAGAAACGATTTTACTTTTCAGTATTGTAAATCAATACACTGTAATTAAGAACACAGGAAGATAATGTAACCATATTGCACTAATAACTTTTAGTGTTTGTTAGAGGTCTACCATGGTTCATAGATTTTTTTTAATATAGAACTCATTATAATCTGTAACATGTAAAAATAAACTTGCATTCACTACTACGTGGGCTCCTTGAATATTGTACTTATCAATATAATGCTGACATGTGGACCTTAATAAAGATTTAATAGAACTGATTTTATCTTTTAGTTACAATTTACAAATTGCTATAAAGAGGAGATACAAAGTCAATGGCAATCTGTAGCACAATCCTCAAAACACACACACACACACACACACACACACACACACATACACAAATAGTTGAAAGTAGCTATGAAATTGCTTAACTATATTTGGTATGAACAGTTAAGTGTAAGGTATAATGAAATAAACGAAACTTTGCAAATGATGATACACACCATTTGCAATACTATCATTTAAAAATGTTTTTTTTCTTTCTTGCGATTGTTTCCAACAGATTTATAAGATGATTTCTTTGTTGCTTTGTTTGTCCCTCCCACCCCACTCCCGTTTTCTCTGTATTTGATATTGGTATAATTTGGAGAAGGGAAGGGAATAAACAAATCATTTAAATAGGGATACAGGTGGACCCATTGCAACAATGAGATGTACAAGATATTATGTTGAAAAACGAACTTTACAACTTTGGGGGGGAGGGGGAGGGAG
>NW_012267224.1:16019018-16022636 GCF_000151885.1 Dipodomys ordii
GGCTGGGAAGGGATGTGAAGGGTAAACAAAGGAGGAGGATGCAATGCTTGGTAAGAAAAAAAAAGAAATGTACTCATTACCTTGCCCATGTATTTGTAAACCCTCTGTATGGTATTTTCACAATAAATAAATAAACAATAAAATAAAAATTAAAGATTAAAACATACCTCACACCATGGATTATGTCTAAAATCCCATACATTCAAGAAACCAAAAAAGAAGGCTCACAGTCCAATGACAAGTACGGGCAAAATATGAGACACTGCCTAAAATAACAACAAATAAATAGATTAATTAGTTAATTAAGACTAACAACAGAAATCACGAATCAAATTATTTTAAGGTTTCTTAATCTTAGCTAGAATATTTCTAATACTCAGTTACACTGAGCTTTTCACTCAACGTTTTAATTTAGAGTAATGACAAATGCTAAAAAATGAACATTTTAAAGTAAATCCTTTTCCATAGGAGAAATCTTTGTATTCAAAACTAGTACTTAATTTGCTTCAAGTTCCTTAATTTTTAGTTTCTCAATAGACTCCCAATATAGTCAAGCAAGTTTCTCCTGACCTTTAATAATAATGTAAACCTAATTAGACAAATTATTTAGTAAGATAAACATTCTCATCCATGAGAAAAATGTCATTTCTGAAAAATTTTCTTTAAGTCATGGATATTAATGGACTCAACATCATTGATTCTCTTTTGAGCCTCAATAAGGCAGCAAGAGAAACAAATATTCCTGATCAAGATGATATATTTTATTCACTGGAAATATGTGTCACATAACATTTTCTACCAGATATCCATTTGCCTTTTAATGTTTGTATATGGGTTCAAAATCCTTCCTCTTCTTACTGCAGTTTATGTAAATGTTTGACTAAAGTGTTTTGGTATTTCTATCTTATTGAAAAATCATTCTTTATTCCTCTTATGAAGTATTTTGGCATATATATTGTAAGACATTTGAAGGCAATATATGTTTTCACTCATACTGATACACTTAACATTTTAACAATAATGACAAATTTGGAGTTGAAGTTTAACCTACATACTGTATGATTTATCAGCATATGATGAATATTATTTGTGTATGTGTGTGAGTGCCTGGGCATTAATTCAAACAAGATTATCATAAAGCCATTAGCAAAACCATATTCATTGCAGCATTATTCACCATATCCATGATGTATAGTCAGCCTAGATATTCCTCAATGGACAAATGGATCAAGAAAATGTGATATATAGGGGCTGGGAAGGTGGCTCAGTGGTAGAGCGCTTGCCTTGCATGCATGAGGCCCTGGGTTCGATTCCTCAGCACCACATAGGCAAAAAAAAAAAGCCGGAAGTGACGCTGTTGCTCAAGTGGTAGAGTGCTGGCCTTGAGGTGAAGAGCTGAGGGACAGTGCCCAGGCCCAGAGTTCAGGCCCCACGACCAGACCCCCCCCCAAAAAAGAAAATGTTTATTTATATATATATATATATATATATATATATATATACATACATATAGATATATATACACATACACACACAGATTGGAATTTTACTCATCTATTATAAATAAAGATATTGTACTCCCTGTAAGGAAATAGAAAGACTTGGAAGAAGTATATTAAGTGAAGTAAGGCAGATCCAGGGAAACAAAGGTTACATGGTTTCATTCTCTAGGGCAGGTAGAATTACCTATTAATAATTGGGTAGGTATGCAAGTGTTAACAAATAAACTCATTGATATGCAATAGACTCTATTGAAAGCCCAAATAGATTAATCTTTTAGAAAGTCTGGGCCTAAGCCCAAAAAGAACATCACAGGAAATGGGTACATATAAGAAATCAGGGGGAGCCAAAGTGAAATAGGTAGACAAATGAAGAGAGAAAGAGAGGGAAAATGAAGTCAAGAATTAATTGTACATACCACAAAATTAAGAAAAGGAAAGGGTGAGTAGGAAGGGCTGGAGAATGTTAAGGGAATGACATTGATCGAGATGCCTTGTAGTCATAAACTGCTTTGTTAAATGGCAGATCCTTTGCACAGCTACTTAAACAGAATTAAAAACTGATTTTTTTTTGAAGAAGAGTCTCTCAGATTTTCTTGCCTGGGCTGACTTTGAACCATGTTCCTTAGATCTCAGCCTCCTGCGTAGATAGGATTACAGACATAAGCCATCATCATCCACTTGTTTTAATTATCATGTGTATTCATATTATTATTGTATTCCTATTACTAATATTACATTTTTGATTCATATACTATTTGCCTTATTTCAAGTCTACAAAATCTTCATTTTCTTAAGAAGTGATATTCTATTCTTTTTTTGTTTCCCTTTTTAAGTTAGCTCTCCACCATCAACCACCATGGACATGATAAAGGGTAGTTTTCGATGAGTGCTGCAACATAGCAAGAAACCTTGTCATTGTACTACATAAACTATGCACAGTTCGTTTTCCATAACTCCTTTGAAGTTCAAAATCATATTTCATATATCCTGATCCCAATTGTCCTCAGCAACCACGAATCTCCTTGTCAATCATTTCTGAAAAGAGAAAAGGGAAGTTAATGTGGAAAATTTTCCCAGTCTAGGCTTTCAGATTGTTTTCTATGTAGCATAACATTAAATCTATCATTTCTAAGACTGTTCTGAGAATCTCATAATTGCAGGACTTAGATTTAAAAGACATAATTTATCATTTTGTTTGCAATTGCAGTAGTATTTGTCAATTTTAAAAGTACTTTTCTAATTTTGTTCCTTAAGGTTATGTTGACATTTCCTTGATGTTGAATAAATAACCTAAGTTCCCACCATCATTTAAGAAATCTAATGTGTGTTACAAAGGGCTATGGTTGCAATTTTATTTCTGGTGTTACATACATAAGCATATTTACAGGCTGCTAAAAGAATATTTTCTGTTATTGCTCCCTTGAGCATGATGCACAACTATGGTAAAATAAATAACTAAATAAATACCACATACTCTTCAGTCTCTTCCCTTAAATCATCTTATTACAGGTCTAGATTTGATCACATGTGTGTAGTTAAGTAAATGCTTAGTTATGCCTGTAAAAATTTACTTCATATTGCACAAGCTAAGTTCTAATACACAGGCTAGAAAAAAGTATTGCTTTACTTTCATTACTGCATTACATTAAAGACCTAAATAAGCCTCAATTTTTTTATTGTGAAAATATTGTACAGAGGGGTTACAATTACATGAGCAAGATAATGAGTACATTTCTTATCAAACAATGTAGCCTCTTCCTTTGTTTCCCCTTCCAGTCCCATCCTCCCCCATCCTCCAATCCCTCCTTCCCCCCCACCAAAGTTGTAAAGTTCCTTTTCCACATAACTTGTATGTCTCATTGTTGCAATGGGTCCACCTGTATCCCTATTTAAACACTTTGTTTTTTCCTTCCCCTCCACAAATTATAACAGCATCAAATACAGTGAAAGCAGGGGTTATACCATGGGGGAGGGACATACAAAGCAACAAAGAAATAATCTTATAAATGTGTTAGAAACAATCACATGAAAGAAAAAAACATTTGAATACATATCTTAGGGTTCATTTCCCTAACATCAACATATCTGACCTTTTCTGCTTGACTCAGACATATAC
>NW_012267224.1:16023216-16035716 GCF_000151885.1 Dipodomys ordii
GCATTTCTTCATGTGTCTATTGGCCATCCTTCTTTCCTCTTCAGAGAAGTTTCTCTTTAAGTCTTTAGCCCACTTATTTATTGGGCAGTTGTTTCTTTGAAGATTTGTTGTTGGAGGATTTAATTTTTTGAGTTCCATGTATAAAATTTTTAATAGATTAATTCTCTTTAAAGTTGAAATAGCTAGTCTTATAACTCCCAATATATATTAGTTTTATGTACATATAGGTTTATGATGTCTGTTTTAATTATGAGAATGCACTAGGCAAATTTGTATAAAGATGTGCAGAAAAGAATGTAATATCTGTATTACTTTACTGTCTCCAAAACCAATTGTATATCTTTTTTAGACTTTTACTCATATCTGATTTTAATTGTCATTATAACGTTCACCATTCCAACTTCTTTGACTATTACTGTCCTCCAAATGAATGCCTCAATTCTTTTTTATTTCCATGGATTTACTAAGTAAAGTTAATTCTGGTTTCTGGGCACTGGTAGTTCAAACTTGTAATCCAAGTGGCACAGGAAGATGAAATTCAGAGTATTAAGGTTCAAAGTTATCTCATGCAAAAAGTCACATAGACTTTTCAAAATAACTAACAAAAAGCCAGTATGCAGGCATGGCTCAGGTGGAAAACCATGTGCCTAAAAACCATGAAGTCCTAGGTTTATAATCCAGCATTGAAAAAGTAATAAAAGTACTCTTTGTCCTGAAGATTTAGCCACACTACTCAATAACAAAAAATTGCTTTATTCACTAATCCTAGTGGAAAAGTAAAAATCAAAATTCTTTCATGAGCCAAAGAGCTTGAAACATTTGTATTGTACAATTTTTAGATTATCTGCACTAATTATTTTTTCTTTTGAAAATTCTAAGAAAATAAAATTTTACTTCACCCTTAAAGGTACTTTAGAAGTACATTTTCTTTTTTTACTGTTATTATCAAGTAATTTTACAAAAGGTTGCAATTCTATGAGTCAGGTTATGAGTACAATGCTTTTTGAAAATGTCATGCCTTACTTCATTCTCCCCACTTTAGTTTATATTACTCTATTACCTAGGAAGTATCCTTTAGTCAATATTTATAATTAACATATCATTAAGATTTATCTTATTCCGCGATACCTTCATGATTTTATTCAAAAATTTCAACTCCAAAATATTACTTGCTCATATGGGAAAACTGCATCTCACAATGTTTCCTTTTCCTCTTTTGTGTTCTACTTTGCTTATGTAATCATATCATTATGTACTTACTGGTCTTGGTTTATGTCTACCCTTCCACAGTACTGAGTAGAATAAAAGCAGAGGTTCTGGTTTGTTGCAGCACCCCAGTGTATACAGCTCTTACTATAGGATAACAGAGACTGAGGCATATGCGAATGTGTGCGTGTAGCATAGTGTGTTTGTTTACATGTGTGTAGATGTGTTAGAAATTAGTAGAAATGATTTTCAGCAGTTAGGCAGAATCTCTAATAAGCTATGCTGCAATTATAATTAACCATTACCATGAAGAGGAAAAATGAAAATGTTTTCATTACAATAGTCAGTTCATCTTTAGTTTAGAAATATGTATATTGAAGCCATTTGAAAAAGGGTAGCCTGAAACCACAATTAATGATATACTCTAGTTTAAATCGTAGTACTTAGTAAGAATTATTGATGTAAGAGAATAAATATGTTTCCAAATTAACTTGTTTTCTGATATTGCTCAAGAAAATTTTATAAGAAGGAACATGAAGTCTACAGTTTTATTTAACACCCAGCCTGGACAAGCTTACTCATTTTACATTTGAGTAATTTGGTTGAAAGGCTCTGAGTAACCAATAGTTTATAAGTAATTTGAGAGAGGCCATGTGTAGTATAGGATTAAACTTTTGAATATTAAGAACTTGATGCTAGTATTCCCGACAATATAGAATTTATACATTTGATTTTCTGTCAGTCTCTTTCCCATTCAAGCTTTACAACAAACTTTAAAAAGAAAAATGTTTTATGTCTTATCCAATCTGTAAAATCACAAGTTTGATCAAAGAAAGTAGAGATAAAATTTTCTCCTGAACAAGGAATTATTCTGTTTTAGCCAACCTGTAACTATAAACTTGCTATCTTTGTCTTACCTAATGTATGTAATGCAATTACTCCCAAAGAAACCCCTGACTCATAATACATCCCATTAGCAAACCACGCACTATTTGTGTGTAGTAGGCTACATTACTAAGGGGAGAAATGGATGCTTCATGATTCTCACAAAGAACCGTATGCTGGGTTTTGCTTGTATGCTACCTCCACACATTACCCTTAAATGATTTGAGAAAGTGGAAAATGATATTGTTATTACATGTAATATGGATACTTAAAACATTTATCTCTAATTCATATACTATAATCCAGTGACAAAGGCAGAAAGATCTTGAGCTGTATGCTAGCACACAATGAAGATGAGGCAGGCAGGACTACCCACGATGACACTAATCTTGTGCATAGGTTCACAGAAACAACTGTTACTAGTGTCAAGTAATCAAACATCGCCTTTGTCCTACAATTCCTTCCTTGCCCCATCTCCATTAAGAGGAATAAGGCAAAGGAAGGAAAGTGTTCCACCATGAACAGACCTGGACACAATACTTCCCTATCCTGTAGATGCAATTTCAAAGCTTGAATTTAACTTTGCATTAGGTCACAGACAGGATTGGTGGTGTTTGGGCAAAACTGACTTGGATCTAGCATTTAATTTTATCTTATTAGCATGGACCCTTGACAGTATCAGAGGCAGTTGCTACTGATAATGCAATTTCAAAACTTCACAGCTAAAATTTGAGGACACCTTAAAAGTTTTCCAGTGTCTTGTCTGGCTTTGTTAAATACTAGTGCAGTGTTTCACAGCACATGGAGCAATTGGTGACTTGCTTATCTGCTGTTGGTACCACTTCTATGAGATTTCCCCAATCCAACTTCTCCTAAAGTCTTCAGGTAAAATGGTTTAAGCCAACTGCTCATCCCAGCAAGGCACATAGTGTATGCAGATAATTACAAGACACATAATCTACTTTCTAACATCTGATTGGAAATACATCATCATTCTAAAAGAAATGGAAATGAGTATGGAATTTCTAATGCAAGACCACAAAGATAGAGAGAGTATTTTTTTTCAAAAGAAATGCATACTAGATTTTTACAAAGAAACCATTAATATATGTTGTAGTTCTTCAGCTATAATGAAAATATCTCAATCCAACATAGGAAAAAGACTCTTATACAAATTGTTAGAGTTGTATTGTCATGAAATATTGGTTTGGGCTCATGCTAGTATACTTTAATTTGACATCCTGATGGCTAATTTCCAAATACATAAAGAGAAAAATGTGGATATGAGAATGAAATGCTATAACCATAGTAATGAATCAGGTCTCCTTTATGCTAGTATCCAATAACAAGTTGGAAAAGACATCATTTTGCACCTATAAATTTTATTTTGCACAAGTACTTGGGGAATGTCTCATTTAGGTTGAAATAGAATATCATTCAAAATATTTTACTCTAAAATCGGACTCTATTCTTATTTCCCAATCAAAATATCACCGTACCTCTCTGGGATACAAGTACTATCAGGACCTAAGTTGTGTAGCTGTAGTTATTAGCATTTAGTGAATGATCAAAAGCTAGTGTGAAATGGAAAATGTTGCATTTACAAGTGAGTTCTCACTTGGATAATTCGCATGCTTGATGTGGCCTGTCCCAACACCACTCATATTAACTTCATAATACAAAAATGTCTAATTAGAACCAACTTGATAAGCAGCCAGTTATCTGCATTAAACATATGTGTTACTATTCATTGTTTAAGTAAACCTATTATTTTCAAGAAAAATCAGAGTCATTAGATCAGAAAGGCTTACTAAAATAGAACCATGCTAAGCAAAACTAAGTACTTCGATTTTAGAAGAAAACATACACATCATTTCAGAGTAAATGACACATTAATAGACATAATTAGCACTATAAAGTGTTCAAGAGTCTTGAGGAAATTAATATAAGTATTGAGCTTGAATGAGGTAGATTGCTGCAGAGGCCATCTACATATTCTATTATGAAGAGGTATTAAGCATATTAATGCTTTTAACAAGCTAATAAAGAAAGAGATTCTTTGAAGCTGAAAACTGGAAAGTGAATGTAAAGCGAGAACTGGATTCCCAAATTAATAAAGATTCTATTTAATAAGCTTTCTTTTTTTTTGAACTGTGACAAATTATTGACTTACGTTTACATTTTCTCATCTGAAGTTGGGTTTTGTCAGAATTGCTAGTTTTTCTCAGTTTCATGGGTATACAATGCTTCAGTTTTTTATAGAAACTCACTGGCCTGGTGAGCACAAGTTTAGGAGAATGGATATCCGTACCACCATCCATACTGCTCTCCATAGTGAATGGGATCTGCTTGAGGATATCATTCTTTTAAATATCACCAATTTACTGTTCTCACTGGTCACTGAGTACTATTTCATTTTCAAGACAAGGCTCAAGATGTGAACATATTAGACAAGCTGCCATACCATTGTGTGTCTTTCTTCTGTAACCTCTGTTGCAAGTTTATTTCTCAAGTAGTAAAGTGCCATTCATTTCAGAGTTTCTGAATGTCTAGTGGATTAATTCAAAAGATTTCTGTGACTTATCCTTTTATCCTTGAGCTCCTTTCACTGGTCCTAAATTATTCTACTCAGTCCTGTTTTGTTGGAGATTTTTTTTCAGCAAAAATCTCAGGAGTTTATTAAATGTGGTTCTTTTTCCCAATTACTTTTATATTTGCATTGTTACAACACTAATCAATCCAGTGTTAATTCCTAATTTCCATATTTGTCTCTACCTTTATATTTCAAAATATTTACAGAACACATAGGAGTTTAACTTTGCACTCTCAACATTTTACATGAGTTGTGGTTTGATGTATGCGTGCTGATTTCTTTTTGAAAATATAAACTTACTATTATTAAATGAATTACCCAAAAACATCAAATAATATCAGCACAAGTCATCAAGATAACAAAGTATTGATCTTAATTCTTCCAATATGAAATGCTAAAGTGACATAATTCATGGAAATTCTAAGCTTATAGATTTATATTTTGTATTTATTTAGTTCAGAATTGTGCTATTATGACCTGGGCATGTGCCTAGCACTTTATAACAACATTTAGTAAAATAGATCAACTTTAAAGAAGCCAATAGATCCACATTTTCAGATTACCAAAACAAAACTAAATCTTGCAAATAAAAATTTAAATATGTTGACAGAATTACATGCTTTCAATATGCATTTTATATAATAAAAGTGTAATGTTCTCTATGGAAAAGTGACAAAATGAGTTCACACATCTCTAACAGGAGTTCCTATTTAGCCAATTGCTTTGTGCAATTTTTTACTATGTTTCTGGAAATCTTACCTTGTTCCAATACAAATTGACTTTTTCATTAAATTCAGGAGTCTTTGCTGCAAAATATTATTAGCCTTTGTTCCACATGATTTTAGTTATTTTATTTCTCCTTAGTTCCCAATAATTCTTAAATGAAGCAGTGATTCTAGACCCCCAACATTTTAAGTTAGATTTTAAATTATGTTTGCTAAGGGAGTTAACAGTTGTTAAAATGGAGTGGAAGGCTATGGAGGTTAGGTAATGATAGATTTAACTGAGTGATCTTGGCAAGTCAATCAACATTTCAGAGCCTTAGTTCATTCCTCCATAAGACAGAGAAAAATTTTACCCCATGAGATACTGAAATAATTTAACTAGTTCATTCAAAATCTAGAAATCACTACTGGCACAAAGCATATCCTTCATAAAGGGTAATACCATACAGATATTCATAAAGGAATGGATAAATACATAATGAAAGAGGTTACAGAAGACACAGAGAAAGAGAAATGTATACATTTGTCTGATTTCGTTAAAAATATTCTGGATTTTCTTCAGAACTTAAGTGAAAAATTAGCAGGATATAAAGGCAGCCGTTTACCAAATTAAACTCAAATCCACAGGGATTTGAGTCCAACTAGAAAAACGAATTACTCTTAGATTTCTGAAGACATTTAAGAAGTACAATGACATTTAAAGGTGGTAAAAACAGAAAATATAACTGGGTTTTAAGATATACTCTCGTGTCATCACCAATTTATAAAATTATTAGTAAAATGTGTAAACATGTTAAAAAAATACCAAGGCCTTTAAGGTTAGAGGATATTGTCCAAATCAAAATGTAACTCTCAGGGATTAAGTCAGTCAAATACTGTGTTAGCCACACTGCTTGCCTGTTGCATGGTCTTCCGCCACTGGCCCATGTTGCCTTCGTGGCCACAGGTTCCCTGTGTGATGGAGATCATGGTCCTGAAACAGCCTGCAACACGTCTGCGCAGGCATTCAGTTAGAGCTGGTCTTGACTTGCCCCTCACCCCAAAGTGGGCAGGGTGGAGAGGATAGGGTAGGGGCATCAGGAGCAGCTCTTATCATGACTTCACCCATTCTGTCTGGACCACCAGGATCCAACCACATCCTTTTACTCATTGTTTCTTTCTGACCAATAAGATACAAGGATTTAGGCCACACCTTTATTCCATGCTCCCCAGGATCCCTGGCTTTCTTTTGGCTCCCACCATTGCCTGCAGTGGAAATAGAGAGAATGGCGGTGATTTTGGAAGTCAGATAGGAAATAGACATAGTTGGTAGTGATTTTGAGAGCAGAGGTGATTTCAAAGATCCTGGGCCTCTGGACCTATGGCCCTCCTACCTTCCCTGTCCAGAGAAGTTTGAGCAAACAAAACAAAACAAACAACAACAACGGCGGGGGAGGGAGGGAAGCCTTCAGGCAAGAAACTACTACAAGCACTCCTGCAGAGGAATTGTCCTGATGGAGCCAACAAGCCAACAAAAAGAGGAAAATTTAAGAGGTAAAAATTTAAAAGACCAAAACCACTAGGGAATGTAAATCAACCAAGCATGAAACCAAAAACCACAGGTTGAAAAAAAATACACATCAGGAGGAGAAGCTGGGCCAGCTAGAGAACATAGGAGACATGAATGAGCCAACCCAGCCAAGTAGCTCAGAATTAACTGGAACAGCATGACCAGTACCTGGCCCAACTGCAGCAGCTCAGAGCCACCTGTGAATAGCACCGGGCCTTCAATCAGCAGCTGACCTCAGAGGAGGAGGCCCTGAAGCAACATCTGCTGAGGCAGAGCCGCTGCTCGACCAGCTGAGACAAGAGCAGGTGCAGAGCAACTTAGAGGCCCAAATAGTCTATCAAAATTTACAGGCCGCCCTGAATGGTCTGAAAACCACCAAACATCAAAAGAGCAGCTTGGAACCCAGCTGATTGTCCTAGCTTACCCTAGGAAAGATGAAGGAGTAAGTGAAGAAGAAAAGGGTCACTGTCTCAGAGGATGTAGACAACCCAGAAATCCTGTGGGACTTGTACCTTAGAGCCCTACTCACTGTCAAATCAACAATAGTGATGCGCAGCTGGCAGCTGCAAGAGTAACAGCCCTGCTATGGGTGCCTGGCTAACCAGGCCCTCTTGCCCCAGAGCTGGAACCACAGCCTGTCTAGGGAGAGGAAGTAGGACATTCAGGCACCCAAAGAAAATCTGAAAATCCATTTCACCCACGTCCTTCCTGACAAGATAGACTTCTAGAAGCAAGAAGATGAACTATAGCATCAATACAGCAAGTTCTCGGAACACACCACCACCACTGACGTGTCCATTCCATAAGGAACAGATGGCAGTCCTGCATGAGCTGTAACATAAGAAAGAGGAAAGAGCTGCAGGTGCTGTTGTTACACCTTTCAGGTGAAAGCACAGAGCACCAGGATAAGGTCCTGGCAGTAACCCAGACACCTGCTGTTGAGGCCCACAAACATGAAACTTTTGGAGGAACAGCAAACCTTTGAAGAAGTGATACTTGAAGACAACCTAGAACCTGTACAAGGAGGAACTGGGTGGCTTGGCCACTGGAGTTCCCCACCACAGAGCAGATTGTGTCTTTGCAGCCCAATATCCAGCACCTACAAGGTTTGGGACATGAACCCTGCTTCTGTTTCTTCTAGAAACAGACTGATGCAAATCATAGGTTGGAGATAATTATTATCGAAAGACTTGGCAAATTCTATCGGGACTCCTGTCCTCTAAAATGTACTTTTGGGCCTGGCAACATGTGACATTATCTCAGGCCTAATTACAAGGAGGTAGGAGGTGGGGAGGGGAACTGCAGGCCTGATGGAGCAGAGGCTGGTGGGAGATGGTCCATATTCAAGGGACATATAATTGTGCATCAGATGCCAGGGAAGGGGTCCAGGTGAGGGTTACTACAAAGAGTTAATTCTTAGAAAGGAAATGATGGAAGACAGCACAGTTTCATGTTCCTATTTTATAGTAGTGATAGTAATTACTTAGCAGAATATTTATATACCCTATTACTTCAATTTCATGGCACAGTTTAATAATTGTCTATGATCTTAATTTTACATTATACTTTCTTAACATTTATGTAATACTTTTATATGACTTTTATACAAGGTTTATTTATCCTTTCATGCTGGTACATAGTAAAGTTGCTTGTATTTCTTAATAATTTTATTGTTATTGTAAAGGTGATATACAGAGGGGTTACAGTCACGTAAGTCCGGGAATGAGTACATTTCTTTTTGAATAGTGTCACTTCTTCCCTCATTTTCTCCCAGTTTGTCTCTCCTCAGCCCCCAAGTTGTATAGTTCATTTTCAATATAGCATCTAGTGAGTATTATGGCTGTATTTGTTCGCTCTTTGTCCCACTATTTCTGTGCTACCTCAAACCCTCCCCCAAACAGATAAACTTATATGTAAGACAAAAGGTACAGAAATAAAAAACAGCAACAGAGAAAAAATAAAGGAAGATAACAAAATCCTCTTGTTTCCATTTTTTGGAGTGCATTTCAATAAATATATTTTTATGATCATATGTACAATAGCCATTGAACCTTTGTGATCCTCTCCTGAGAATCTTCTTTGGACTCACTGTGTGAATGTTTAGAGTCCTGTATCATTTATCATGTACAAGGGTAATTTTTGCCTTTTACCATCCAATGTGTTTGCTTATAGATTTACAGGTACCTTCTAAGTACAACAAATGAGGGAAAACATGCAGCTTATGTATCTTTGAAAATGTATTGAACTCTGTAATATTATTTTTCATGCTTGTATGTTAAAAATGTCACAATTCAGATAAGAAAATTATATTTTAAAACTGTTGAAAAAAGGAAAACATTAGTGGTGAAATCATGGAAAAAAGGGAAAAAATGTGAAAACAACTGAAGGTGTGCTGTGATCAAAAACTATGCACTATAGAATACAGAATTTGGGCTGAAAAGGTGGCTCAGTGGTAGAGCGCTTGCCTTGCATGCATGAGGCCCTGGGTTTGATTCCTCAGCACCACATAAGCAGAAAAAAAAGCCGGAAGTGGTACTGTGGCTCAAGTGGTAGAGTGCTAACCTTGAGCTGAAGAGCTGAGGGACAGCACCCAGGCCCAGAGTTCAGGCCCATGACTGGCGCCCCCCCAAAAAAAAAAAGAATACAGAATTATCATCAATTGCCTATCAGACATCATGTACCACAATATATTTTATAGTGAAGCATACTGCAGTAAAATGTATTAGATATTATTTGTTAAATAAAAAACTAAAATAAAACCATTGTGTTAATGAAATTCTCAAAGACAGACTGAAATATAAAAATATAATAAATTAATCCATGTTTATTTTGTAAAATAAAACCGACTGAATACAGATATGAAATTTTGTACCATGTTAATTCTGCTTTAACTCCTCAACATTGTGGTAATTATATGACCAAAACCTTTCCAAACAAAAAGTAGTATTCTCATCAAAAAGTGTAAAAATCTTCACTTCTTTGGAGAAAATTTGATTATAGATATTCATTAGGACAATTAGTATAGCCAAAGCCATATACAGCATGCGTAATCATTTTTCCTTACATTTCATAAAATTTTTTTGCTTGTTAAAATGTTCAACTAATTTATCTATTGGTCTGGCTTTTTTCAGCCAAATACAATTTAAGCTGTGTTTCACCTAACAGTACACCATTCATTTTTCAATTATTTTTTAAAAGTATTTGTGCATGATCAAAATAGACAATATTTATGAGTCTTCAATAGCAGCTAGATCTACTACTTCCATGCTACTTATCTCAATTCAGTGGTCAAAATTTAAAGTTTTCAATACGATATATTCTACTCCCCAAAATACTTAGGCTTGCAAAGGTTTTGATGCTTTTTAAAGCTTTTTGATATATCTAATATCATGCTAAAATATCAGGAAAAAATACATCTACTGATAATATTTGAATTGAAAAAAGAATCCTTATTAACCTCTCAAAAGATCAAATGAGAAATTCCCATGTTAGGAGAAGTAAAAATATTTAGTTTATCATTATTTTATTCAATAAGGAAATATGTAATTTTAATTGATCCCTAAAGGAACTTTCTCCATCATGTGGCAAAAATTAGTACTGAAAAATTTGTGCTCACTGTGATTGAAAAGAGAAGTAATATTTAAGAAAAAACATTTAAGAAAGATTTGTCTTTCAAGGTTTTGTATATGTTCTCATTTTACATTCATTTAAAAAATAAATTGTATATTTGGAGCAGTTTTCACATCATAGGATTTTAGTTTTACTTATTATGAAATGAAAATGTAAGTATAAAATATTGAACACTATGATTAAATATGGTGAATTTAGGTGAAAAAGTAAAAGAGGTTGCATAAAAACTAATTTTTAAAGGTACTTATAAGTAATTTTTATGTATTTTTCATTTTGATATATTTTAATAATCAAATATTTTTTCTTCAGATCCCAGGGTCCCATATAATTTTAATGTAAAGTTTCTGTTTGATATTAAGAAAGACAAGAAATATTAGTTTCTATTGCTTCCAAGTATAGAATAAATACCAAATGACAGGTGAAATTTTTAAATTTCTTATCACCATTTAACAATTCACTTTGGGACATGAAATCCAAGGGATATACTTTTTATTGTTATTAAAAATGCTTCCTTGAATAGCAGGAATATCTCTTAGCAAATGATACTAACATTTTCAAGTGACATTTACAGTAAAAATTCTCTAATATTTATCTATCTACAGTATTTATTTTAAAAGTTGAAAACTATAACTTCACTACTTTCTCAATATCCTTCTGTTTCAAAAGCTTAGCAATTCTTTTTTTTTTTTTTTTTTTTTTGCAGTCCTGAGGATTGAACTCTGGGCCTGGCCTGGTCACTGTCTCTCAGCTCTTCAGCTCAAGGCTAACATTCTACCACTTGAGCCACAGCACCACTTCTGGTTTTCTGGTGGTTTATTGGAAATAAGAGTTTCACTGACTTTCCTGCCCCGGCTGGCTTTGAACCGTAATCCTCAGATCTCAGCTTCCTGAGTAACTAGGATTAGAGGCGTGAGCCACTGGTGCCCAGCAGCAATTCTTGATAATTCCAAAAATTAGAATTTTACTTATGATATAGGAAAATTGGAAGTTGATTTTTGGAGGGGAGATCATTAAAATATATATATATTTTTGGGGGGGGGGTTCGGTCGTGGACCTGGGAACTGTCCATTAGCTCTTCAGCTCAAGGTTAGGGCTCTACCACTTGAGCCACAGCACCACTTCCAGCTTTTTTCTTTTTTCTTATGTGGTGCTGAGGAATCAAACCCAGGGTCTTAAGCATGCAAGGCAAGCGCTCTACCACTGAGCCACCTTCCCAGCACTAAAATATTTTAAAAGGGTTTATATATATATAGTTATACTATGATGACTTAATTTTATACCAAAATACTATAACATTTATTAAAAAGAGTATAATACTTATTAATTATTCTTCAAAAACTTTAAAAATAATATTTTCAGCATGCCAGTTGTGATGCCACAATCCTGTAATTCAGTACTAGAGACGCTGTGAAATGATAATGCAGAGTTCAAGGCCAATCAGAACTATAAAACAAGTTCTAGATCAGCTTGTGCTTTGTACTGATATATTGCCTCAAAGTAGTAGTAGTAGTAGCAGTAGCAGTAGTAGTAGTAGCAATGCATGAGGACAGAACATTGGGAGAGATAGATATACAATGTATGATAGATGATAGTTGGTAGAAGGCAGACAGATAGATAGATAGGAAGGTAGATAGGTAAGATAGGCAGATAAACATAGTAAATCGGAGAAGAATGTTAAGAAATGAGAAGCTGGATGAGTGAATGAGTTTATCTTGTGGATTGACCTCATTGAGATGAGGTCATCTCAATGAAATTAACAGGGACTTCATAAATGACCATCCCCAAACCATGAATATCTACTTTCTGATATTCCTCCTGTACCTTTTTTCCATCCAAAGAGACATGCCCTGAGACAAATATTTTATTAGATATTTATATCTTTCTTTTTGTCAAAACAGAAAGTACAGCAAAT
>NW_012267224.1:16038216-16097157 GCF_000151885.1 Dipodomys ordii
CAGCTAAGTGAATAAATTAAGGCCAAATACACTTGAAAGATGCTTTGATAATATTCCTTGTGAGACGATGTTCTTACCAATTTATGTTCAAGAATGAATTCATGTAGTTTAAATTAATTTTCAAAATGCTTGAAAAAATATTGTCTTGGACTGAAACTGTCTTATATTCAAAACCACATTGTTCACAGGAATGAACTACTGGATTTTCTTTTACACTTACAGGATTTTAAAATAAATAAATAAATATATATAGTAAAACTGTTCAGAGGGGTTACAGTCACATGAGTAGGGTAGTGAGTACATTTCGTAGCAAGCATTGTTACCTCCTTCTTTGTTTTCCACCTACCATCACTTCCCTCCCCACCTCCCTAACTCCTCCCACCACCACCCCACATTGTAAAGTTCATTTTCAGCCTAGTGTCCTGCACATATGGTAGTCACAATGGGTCAGCCTGCATCCCCATTTAAGCGTTCTGCAATATCTCTTCCCCTTCCCAAATTACAAAAATGTATATACAAGATGCAAAACACTGGCATCAAATCCTGTGAGAACAGGGTTATATCGTGGGGGAAGTTCAAAAGAAACAAAAGAATCACATAGTGCATTGTAAGTACATTAAAACACTAGCAAGAAAGAAAAAACCACTTTTGTCCCTGTCTTGTGGTACATTTTGCTTAACGTTGTCTCATATAGTTATATGTACATAACCGTTGATCTTCTCTGATTGTCCTAGACATGTATTAGTCATTGCAAACAAGGAAATCCATAGGATGTATGTTTCTTTGGGCCTGACTTACTTCACTTAGTATAATATTTTCTAAGAATGAGGTAATATCATTTGTTCTGGTGGAGACATAGAATTCCAATATATATATATATATATATATAATATTTTATTTTTTATTTATTTTTTATTGTGAGAATACCGTACAGAGGAGTTACAATTACATGGGCAAGATAACGAGTATATTCCTCATCAAGCATTGTTGCCGCCTTTTTGTTTCCCCTTCCCATTCCTTCCCATACAACCCCCCTCCCTCTACCTGATCCTCCCCCCAACACCACCAAAGTTGTAAAGTTCGTTTTCGGCATAACAACTTGTACATCTCATTGTTGCAATGGATCCACCTGTTAAATGACTTGTTTTTTTCCCTTCCCCTCCACAAATTATACCAACATCAAATACAGTGAAAGCATGGGTTATACCGTGGGGGAGGGACATAAAAACAACATAGAAATCATCATCTTATAAATATGTTAGAAACAATCACATGAAAGGAAAAAAACAAAAACATTTGAATGTTTATCTTGGGGTTCATTCCCCTAACAGCAACTTATCTGACCTTTTCTGCTTGAGTCAGACATATACTACTTATTGCAAATAAGGGTAACCATGGGACCTATGTTTCTTTGGGCCTGGCTTACTTCACTTAATATAATTTTTCCAGTTCTTTCCATTTCCTAAAAATTGGGCAATGTCATTCTTTCTGATGGAGGCATAGAATTCCATTGTGTGTGTATATACCACATTTTCTTGCATCCATTTATCTACTGAGGGGCATCTGGTTTGGTTCAATGTCTTAGCTATGGTAAATAATGCTGCAATACATACGATTGTGCTGGTAGCTTTGTTATGTACTTGTTTGTGATCATATGAGTAAATGCCCAAAAGTGGTAATGCTGGGTCATAAGGAAGCTCTATGTGTATTCTTTTGAGGAAACTCTATACTGCATTCCAGAGTGGTTGAACAAGCTTACACTCTCATCAACAATGCAGTAGGGTTCCCTTTTGGCCAACATCCACTCCAGCATCTGTTGTTACTAGATTTCTTAATTATAGCCATTCTAACTGGGATGAGATGGAATCTCAAAGTTGTCTTGATTTGCATTTCTTTTATGGCTAGAGAGGCTGAGCATTTCTTCATGTGTCTATAGGTCACTCTTATTTCCTGTTCAGAGAAGTCTCTCTTTAAGTCTTAGCCAATTTATTAATCGGGCCATTATTTGTTGCTGGGGGATTTAGTTTTTTGAGTTCTAAGTATATTTAGATATGAAACTCTTGTCCGTTGTATTGTTAGTGAAAATCTTCTCCCAGTCCCTGGGCTTTCTATTGATCTTGCTAGCTATGTTCTTTGCCTTGAAGAAGCTCTGCAGTTTCATGCAATCCCATTTGTCCAACCTTTCTTTGATTTGTTGTGCTTCTGGTTGTCTATTAAGAAAATTTCAGCCTCTGCCAAGGAGACCTATGGTTTCTCCTATACCTTCCTGTAATGTTTCAGGATGTCTGCTTTGACTTCTAGGTCTTTAATCCATTTGGAGTTGATTTTGGTGCAGGGTGATATATAAGGATCTAGCTCTAGTTTTCTACAGGTGTTTAACCAATTTTGCTAGCACCATTTACTGAAAACGCTGTCTTGCTTCCATTCTATTTCTTTAGCTCCCTTGTCAAAGATTAGGTGGCTGTAGGTCTGTGGGTTTATTTCTAGTTTTCAGTTCTATTCCTTTGGTGCTCAGGTCTGTTCTTATGCCACTACCAAGCTGTTTTGATTACTATAGTTTTGTAGTAGAGATTGAATTGTAGAATTGATATTCCTCCAGGGCTGTTCTTTCTACTAAGGATTGTTTTTGGTATTTGGGGTCTTTGATTGTTCCATATGCATTTTTGATGGCTTCCTCTATTTCATTGAAGAATGAGTTTGGGATATTGATAGGTATCGCATTGAATTTGTAGATAGCTTCAGGCCATTTTGCCATTTTCACGAGGTTAAGCCTCCCAATCCAAGAGCATGGGAGATTTTTCCACTTGCTTAAGTTCTGCTTTTACATATTCAGTTTTTAAACAAATTATTGATTAGAACTGTATTGGGCACTAAGTTATTATAACTTGACAAATACAAAAGTCTTTTAAATCCTCCCCATTTTAGAACCTGAAAATGTTTACACCTAATCAAAGGGATAGATGAAATAGCACAAAGATTCAAGGCCTAGTAATAGTATAATATTTTAAATCTTTTATTCAATAAATGAAATGTCTATATTTTTACTCCAACCCCAAAATTGTGCTACTATTCTCTACCATCTCCCTATATAGTAAAAAGTAAAGTTAGATAGAGTAATAACAATTAGTCATAAAATAAGAATATTCCCATAATTATGGTTTCAAGGGCATAAAACATTGACTGCACTCAAAAGTAGATTAATTCGTCTGAAGGAAACTACTAATTTCTATGAATAATTAACTCAAGCATCTTTTAGAGCCATTTACACTGCATCATTTTGAACAAATGTTACTTACATTAATCTCAGATGGCATGAAATCATGTCTTCTACCTACTTAGTTGTAGACTTGTCAGAACCTTCATTGACTATTTAATCAATACTGCATATTCAATCAGTACAATCATTCTGATGAAAATTAAGTCATTCAATTGAAATTATTTGGCCCTCTTCATCCCAAAAGAGTAATTTTTTGTGAAAGAAAAGGCTTCTATGAACACATATTTTCACTGCTGATGAAATTATCATCATGAATGATGTGGGAAAGTTTTAGAGTCATAATTCCCAGAAAATGATGCTCTTTATTTTGAAATTGATAAGTTGGCACTTGATTTTTTTAGGATAATGGCCTGGACATTAGTACTATAAGCATTTCACTGTTCTGCTTCTATATTTTTATCTCTGAAATTGATCTATTAATAATCATTTATGCATTTCAACAAAGTAATCAATGCTGCTTAATGTAATGTTAAAATTGGCATTAATCATTTCGGCCCAGGGACAGCATAATTAAATCCAAATTAGGTTTAAAAATTGTATTGTGACTCTTACAGATTAAACAAGTATTTTAATATCATCTTTTTAAGCTGGGCATCGGTGGCTCACGCCTGTAATCCTAGCTACTCAGGAGACTGAGTTCTGAAGATCTCAGTTTAAAGCCAGCAGGGCAGGAAACTCTGTGAGACTCTTATCCCCAATAAACCACTCAGGAAACTGGAAGTGCTGCTGTAGCTCAAGTGAAGAGTACTATCCTTGAACCAAAGAGCTCAGGGACAACGCCCAGGCCAAGAGTTCAAGCCCCACGTCAGAGCTCCCACATCCAAAAAAAATAGTCTCATCTTTTCAAACTAAAGTTTATCTTTTTAATTTCTTCCAATTCAGGAGAGAAAGCAATAGCTATGAAAACCATCACCCCCAATCATGTCCATTGAAATGACAAGGTGTTAAAGTCTGGCTACTCAAGCAGATAAGTCATACACACAAAAGTTAAAGAACATACATATCCAACTCCCAATAATTGCATAACACTTGCTTAAAGTGTTCCTGTACAAATTCAAATAACTTTCTAGCTCACGTTTACCTTTGTTTACTAAAATTTACTGTAAGTGAAATATTGTAACCCACTGTGAAAGTCTGAAATTGAAAAAAAATACTTAGAATTCTGGCGATAGGTTTTCTACTCCTGACAGTGTCAGAATAGCCCATTTTGTACTTTTCATTTACTTCCAAGAGAGATGTTTCTCATGAAGTATAAAACTAATGGTGCAGGGATTCTGAAGTATTCTTTTACAAGCCCATAGATTCATTGAGCAAAGCTCGTTAAAATGACTGGACTGCTTTGTAGAAAGTAGAGTGTTCACAGTATTTACCAGAAGCACTTCTCAGATAAAACACCTACAAACATTGATTATATGAAATTTAGTCCACAAATACCTAGTACAGAAGAGGAAATTCAGTACATTTTTCATATTTTTCTTTAAGGAATGGTTTGGTTTTTGCAAGGTGTGTCTTCAAATGTTTAAAATATTAATACAAATTAGAATATATTGTGTAAAAATGGAATGTGTAACTATGAATAATGAAAAGAGGGAGGGAGAGAGAGAAAGATTGTAGCCCACTGGAAATCAGAATTTGTTACTTCTGCAGCCATAAGCCAGATTTGCTGTTTGCTTTGATAACAACTAGTGATATAATAACAAAATTGCCAAGGTTTCCTATCATTTAAAATCACATAGAGGTCCAGAATTAATGAAAGTAAAAGATAATATTGATTAGGTCAAATTACTTTCCAGAAACTATGATTCAACCTATTATTTATATCAAACTCACTCACTCTTCTGTACACTTTAATGTAATATGCCTTCAAAGTATTCATGTAAGTATATGATATCTTGTGATGTGAAGAAGAAGTAATTATCTTCTCCTTTGGTACTAACATTAATTATTCCAACTTATTAATGATTCAGAATAACTAATCTTTAGGAGTTTGAGAGAAGCCAGTGAAAGTTGAATAATATTGGAGCCTCAGAAAAGATGCCAGCTCCTCATTGTAGGAAGTCATTCATTTGAAGGCAGAAGGCACAGGACAATTAAAACTTTAGTTCAGAAAACAGAAAACAAAAATAATTTACAGTATGAATAACAGTCTTCCAGATCATGTCATTAGGCATTGGTAGTAAATCCTCAGAGAGCTACCCAAACAAGTCTGAATTAATAGTATTCCACACAAATATAACCATTCGTAAAAGTAGGCCTTCCTTAAATACAATCATTTCTTGCTACAGGATTGTAATCTGTAGCTTAGTATCTAGCTAAGGAATAAAAAAATGTTCTTCCACTCAACTGTTTCCTATTCTTAAGGCAGAAATGGCAATGGTAGAAAAAGTAATACAAAACTGTTTATAGCTGTTTACAGATACTAGATTAATATCAAAAATAAGAGTCCAAAAATGAAAACATTCTCTTAAGTCATCAATTCAGGTTAAGATGTTGGCAGATAGTCAAGAATAAACACATTGGAGAAAAATTCATAATTAATATCCTAGGACTCAATATATATTACCTATTTAACATTCTGGCATAATTGCAATTTTTATATGTATTATATTATTATATATTATAATAATTTATTCTTTATTCAGTTGATACTGTTTTAATTCTCTATGCTGCAAAAGATTGTGTATTAATCTCATTAGTAATGATTCTTATGTATATGTGTGTAGTATTGGAGTTTGAATTCAGGATCTTGCACTTGATGACTGTGTTCTACAACTTGAGTCATGTCCCTAGCCTAACAATTTCTTTTTTTTTTATCGGTCATGGGGCTTGAACTCTGGGCCTGAGCACTGTCCCTCAGCTCTTCAGCTCAAGGCGAGCGCTCTACCACTTGAGCTATAACACCACTTCCGGTTTTCTGTTGGTGTATTGGAGATAGGAGTCTCATGGTCTTTCCTGCCCAGGCTGGCTTTGATCCGCGATCCTCAGATCTCAGCCTGCAAGTAGCTAGTATTACAGGTGTGGGCCACCAGCTCCCGGCTTTAACAATTTCTTTACTTGAAAGATTTTTTTCATCTTAGAAGTTGATATGGGAAGATACATTTAGCAAATGATGATCCCACACCAGCATTAGAAGAATATGTTTCCTTAAAAGAAAGTTGATTTAACTTATTTCCAATACTAATATATCACTCTGCAAAAGTAATTAAAATGTTTTTCTAAATAATAAAGAAAAAAATTATTGATTCAGGAAGTCATTTGTCAAATATTTCAACAAAAGCATTAAAGTGTGTTCATTAAGGAATTACATCAATATCATAAAAACTGACTTTGTGTGGTTAGTCATATTCTTGTTATTTGAAATATTCTTCAATCACATTGAGCTAACCATCTATACACGTGACTTCTTAAATTGTTGCTATAAATATTATATGACAATCTTATCTACTCCAGAAGCACAAATTATAGTATAATGATTGCTACTTGAAATATAGCATTAGAGGCTGGTGCCTGAAGATAAATCACACTAAAGTAACACTGATTTTTTTTTTTTTTTGCGGTGGGGGGGTTCCTTAATCTTGGGGCTGGAACCATTGGCTTGGGTGCTGTCCCTGCACTCTTCAGCTCAAGGCGAGTGCTCTACTGTTTGAGCCACAGTGCCACTTCCTGGTTTCTGGTGTTTTGTTTTTGTTTTTTTAATTGGAGATAAGTGTCTCATGGACTTTCCTGCCCAGGCTGCTTTGAACTGCGATCCTCAGATCTCAGTCTCCTGAGTAGCTAGGATTACAGGCATGAGCCACCAATGCCCAGTGGTACCATTGATTTTTATGATCTAAAATTTCCTTGTATGTTTAAGAACAGGGGAATCCATATATATATATATATATATATATATACAAATATATATATATATATATATATATACAAATATGTATATATATATATGAAATGTATAACTTTTGTAAGCTCTTGATTTAGTAAACAATAAAAATTTCAAACCTGGTTGTAGAAAATTATGGCCACATCTCAAATAGAAATGAATAAATTCATTTAACCTTTACTTTTCACTTGAATTCCAAAACATGGTTATTATTTCTTTGAAAATTATTGCAGAACACATTATGGCATGAAATCTGAAGCATTTATCTATTGTTGAAATGAGAACAGGGGTCCTATGGCCAGTTTTGAATGGATAGGACTTTGACATTTGCCATGATGATTGGCATTAATAGGTTTCTTAGCTGGCAGCACTCCAATAGATGCATAAACTCCTGTCCCAATACTGAGTACTTGCATACAGGACTTTGGATTGGCCCAGAATGCAGGAAGAAAATTTTCTGTAGTTTATACTATGTGAGTCTTGACCCTAGAGTATCAGTTTTCTGTTAGCCTTCCTACTGGAGAAATCTAGCTGAATATTTGAAATGTACACAATATTTATACAACTTTCAGAGATTTGAAAACAATGTCACTTTTAAATGCAATGAACAAGGCACAGGTTAGACAGTAACAAACATTATATTATTATAATACCTAAAGTTCCATTATTTGAACTATGTATAATTGAAAAAGCCTTTGCATTTATTCCAAATCAAGACCAATAACATTTCTTGAGAATAATTAAAATAATGTTGTTACTTTTCTTATAAATTAATCTTTTTTCCTACATAATTAAAATACTGGGCCTCACTCATAAATACAGCCATCTGGAGAGTCTTTATCTGTTTATTTTTTAGAAATAACCCATACTTTTACAAAAACTGAAATTGTCTTATGAAAGTATATGGATAATTTAAACTGGTAGAAAGATCAATTAGACTTAATCTCCTCACTCTTTCTAACATGTAGGCCTATATGCTATTTTAGCTCATGTAAAGCATTTGATGATGACATTAAACCTGAAACAAGGAAGCAAGGAACACACTAGTAGGTGATGGTGCAAAAATATATTGAAAGGGATGGATTAGAAATCTCATGCAAACAAAGGACAAGAGAGCCATTTGGATAATGGGAGGGTATAGATAGTAAAATTCAGTAGAAGAACGTATAAATAGCACTCTAAATTGGAGGAGAATTTTTAGTGTTGGAAAGGAGAATATTATTTTCTTTCTATAGAAAGCAATTTTATTCATTATGTTTCTTTGGTTAGGCTGGCACTGTATCACTTAAAGCCACTCCACCAGCCCCATGTCATGTTTTCTTTTTGTTTTGTTTTTGGTATACATGTGAACTACGTTTTAAAAAAATACTTAATAAACAATTGTCTTAAATTTGCTTCTGGATTTTTAATGAGTTTCTGGACAATATAGTATTGAAATACATGACTTGTGAATATTTATTTTCTATCTTAGTAGTGGAAGTATAGGAAGGTAATATCTGGCATGAATTGAAATTTGGAAGACACACATTCCTTTCTTGAAGAATATGTGTATCAGGGGGTATGGGCATAGCTCAAGTGGTAGAATGTGTGTGTACAAAGTATAAAGCTCTGAGTTCATATCCTGGTGCTAACAAAAAGAAATACAACAAAAATTTTGGTTCTGTTTCCTAACAAATGGTGCAATGTCATTCTTTCTGATGGAGGCATAGAATTCCATTGTGTATATGCCCCACATTTTCTTGATCCATTCATCTACTGAGGGGCATCTGGGTTGATTCCATATTTTAGCTACGGTAAATAATGCTGCGATAAACATAGTTGTGCTGATAGTTTTAGTATGGTCTTGTTTGTGATCCCCCAAAAGTGGGATTTCTGGGTCATAGGGGAGCTCTAACTGGAGTTTTTTGAGGAACCTCCAGACTGCTTTCCAAAGTGGTTGAACAAGTTTACACTCCCACCAACAATGCAGTAGGGTTCCCTTCTGTTCACATCCCCTCCGGCATCCAGGCCCAAAGAAACATAGGTCCCATGGTTTCCCTTATTTGCAATAACTAGTATATGTCTTAGACAAGCAGAAATGGTCAGATAAATTGATGTTAAGTGAAATGAACCACAAGATAAAGACTCAAATGTTTTCTTTTTCTTTCTTGCTATTGTTTCTAACATGCTTTAAAGTGATTTCTTTGTTAATTTGGATGTCCCTCCTCCATGGTATAACCCCTGTTTTCACTGTATTTGATGTTGGTATACTTTGTGAAGGGGAAGGGAAAAAACAAATTGTTTAAATAGGGAAACAGGTGGACCCATTGCAACAATGAGATGTACAAGATGTTATGTTGAAAATGAACTTTACAGCTTTGGCGAGGAGCGAGGGGCGAGATGGAGGGCAGATGGGAAGGGATGGGAAGGGGAAACAAAGGAGGAGGCAACAATGCTTGATAAGAAATGTACTCATTACCTTGCCCATGTAATTGTAACCCTTCTGTATGGTATTTTCACAATTTAAAAAATTGGTTCTACTTTAACTTTCTTTGTCACACACTTTTGTATTCATTAAGAGAAGCTATACTGATCATGTTTATGGACATGAATTATGCCAGACATCTTAGTTGAAAGAGTTATGAGCTTATATATGTAAAGTGCTTAGAATCATATTTGGTATACAACAGGTACTACACAAATGTTAATTTTATCTTCTTAATTTGTTTTCTTTTGCTGGTACTGGCCTTAATGCTTGCTAGGCAAAGGCTATATCACCTGAACCCATAATCTAACATATATTTTTGCCTGGTACCAGTATGAGTCTGTGATCTATCTAAAACCTATACATTCTCTGGGTTCACAGTCACATAACATAGGGCTCATTAACTCTTTCTAGCCTAGCCTTTAACAAAATATTCCAGATATCTGCCTCCCAAATAGCTGAGATTGCAAGTATAAGTCACTGTGCCCTGTTAGTAAATTATTTTACCTTTAAAATTTTATTATAAAACATCTACCAAAGACAAAGTCAAAAAAATTCAAACAAGGAAATAAATCCAAAAGTAAATAAGCAAATAAATCCTTAAGCCAGCAGTCATAAGTTTCTTTTCTTCCAAGAAAATTTTAAAGTTTTTTTAATTTAAAAAATGAGAATTTTTGAAAAATCCAAAAGAAGTAACTTTACCTGTGTTTCCTGTTCTAAATCAATGTTTATTTGAGTTGTATAAATCACATGTATTATGAGCCAAGTTAGATGAACCCAAGTTACAATGGTAGCATTTTTTATTCCAAATCTTTGTTTCATAACCCATAAATCAAGTATCCCCTATAATGCTTACCTAACAGTAGTTCAGTAATATTTATATATTGTATGCCCTGACTTTTTCTGTTCTCCTTGTTTGTTTGTTTGTCGTAAGGCTTGAACTCTGGGCCTGGGCGCTGTCCCTCAGCTCTTCAGCTCAAGACGAGTGCTCTACCATTTAAGCTACAGCGCCACTTCCGGTTTTCTGGTGGTTATTGGAGATAGGAGTCTCACAGTCTTTCCTGCCCGGACTGGCTTTGAACCGCGATCCTCAGATCTCAGCCTCCTGAGTAGCTAGGATTACAGGCGTGAGCCACCAGCGCCCGGCTTCCTTGTTCTTTAATAATATCAACATTCTAATTTATTGCTTGGAACATAAATAGACACCAAAGTTCAATTTATCAAAACCCTTCTATATGGTTCATAATCATTGTTGATAAAGGCTGTGGTGATATTTTTAGAAATTACATTTTACATGCAAAGCATTACTTTCTGAACATTTTCCTTAAAAAAAGGTTACAGCAAATTGGGTATAAGAAATGTTGATAAAGGTCAAGACCTAATGTAAAGTAAAATAATATTGTATTTGTGAAAAGAAGTTGGCTACAATGTTTAGAATATAGTTAAGATTTTAGAATATTAGCCAAGCTTTAAACGAATCAACCCTATCCTTTTCATAATGCAACATAATATGTGTCTATAGTTTAGAATATTGCAAATTGAAGAAATTTTCATTTCACGGGTATACCAAGTTACTGCTTTTTAAACAATAGCACATTATAGAAGAAACATTATGCTTACATATTTTAGAAGTTTTAAGTGACTTAAAAATCATGTTGCATATATTAAATACATTCAAGCAAAAATAAAAACAATTTACTTTTGCCCAGGAGAGAGCATATACTACAGAAGTACTGTGATATTTATGCTTAGAAATTTAAAGAGAAAGTAAAAAGAACCTTTTCTTACATTCATTTAATAATTCCTTGTCTAGAATGTCTACTTCCCTGGAAAACACACACATATAGAAATACTACTATATATAATGTATATATTACTTTACCATGTAACATATATTTTAATACATTTATATATATGTATTCATTATATGTATGTATGTACATATATGAGTGTGTGTTTGTATGCAATAGTACAATTTATGAGTGGATGTGAAATTTGGAATGAATATTCCTTGTGGAATATTTTCTAATGGTTACCTATATGTATCAAAGGCCATAGGAATACTGATTTATCTTAGAGCTGCCTTGTATTTTTCAGAAAAAAAGTTGTCTGCATGAGATGAGTGATTGTTGAAATTTAGTCAAGTATTTCTGGAGGAAAAGAATATATTGTTTATCAGTTAAATCCCCTCACCCCTTATGTTTTGAAGTATTGTACTTCAGGGTATCATGTTTGCCTATGTGACATAGGTTAAGCTCACAGAACTTCCCTTGCTTATGCCAAGAACCTCCAGATTTGCATTCTTGGTTTGATAGCTTGTTTGTTGAATTGTTCATTCCCATTAATAAGTTGTAAGCAAATGCCTATTAATTGAACATTAAGACCATCCCCTTTACTAGCAGCTTGAACATGACCTTCAAGCTGAGCAGGCAAATAATTTTGTCAAGCCCCTCTGGAAGATGGACTAATCTCAGGATATGACATTTATCATTCCATCATACAATCATGTTGTCCAACTCTACCTACTTGACTATTGCATATTTTGTCTGGTCATAGTTACTCCTTCTCAGAGAAAAGAAGAAAAGAGAAAGAAGTATCGTGCTCTCCCTGACTTTGATAAACTTGCAGATTGCAACAGTCATCCTCTTCCATTCCCTCTTCTCTACCACAATAATGCCTTCAGTCCCTCTTGCAATAAAAATCTCTGCTCACTCATGTTCAGAGCTGTTTTTTTGTTATTTGACAAGGGAAATGTGAAAACTAAAAAGAAAACAGGGAAGCCACATGGGGACACAAAGCAATTACTGAAAATATTAAGGTAAGTGCTTGTGATTGCTTTGATCACAGAAACATAAACTAGGAACCAGAAAACCTGAAGACATTTATTTGCTCAGCGCTGCTTCTTAACAGTTGGTGTGACCTTGGGCAAGTCATAAAACTTTGAAAACTTGAATTTCTTCTTATATGAAGTAGAACTCAAATGCCTACCTACAAGAATATTGCAACATTTGAAAGAGTAACACACAAACACACACAAGAGTTAAATAAATTGTAAGGTCCCTTCATTTTGCATTTATTACCTATAAACTAGCTCTCTTCTGCATGCTACTAATCTCTCCAAAGTGCTTCTGTCTAGAAGGGTAGTTTAAATTGTTTGCAATGATATTGATTGTGGTTAGTCCCATCGGGAATAATAAAAGGTGAATAGAGAAAAATATTTAACTTGGCAAGAAGTATTTTCTGAAAAGACATTCAAACAGCCCGAAGAGGATTATCTAAAGGGCAATCAACCTTTAAGAGAACTCCATGTAATTAAGTTGAACTATTTCAAGTGTTAAATAAAATTTGTTTTAAAAACATGATAATTTATGTGATTATAAACAATCTCATGTCTTAGGAAAAGTTTTCAAATGAGGAGAAAGCTTCACATCATAAACAGAAGCTGAAACCAGACTTTCTGGTGATGTTTAGCAAAAGTATACTATTTAGAGACTGTAAAATTGATCTTCCCATATGGTAATCTTTTGGAGTATTGTTTTATTCTCTTAGTAATTACTGATCTTTAAGATTGAAAACATTTTAATTTATGATATATAGTGCAAAGAAGGAACAGTTTGATTTTTCATTTATCTTTTCAGACACAAGATGTTAACTTCTTAAGGTTTGTCCCTAGAGACTAAATTATTTCTCTATCTGTTTTATATCAAAAGGCCTCTCCTTACTTAAATATATTTTGTGAATTTTAACAACATAGATTAATTTAATTCAATCATCATTTTTCTTATTTCATGCATCCCAAACAACAGGAAAGTAATCGTTTAAGTTCCAAACCCATTTGTATGATTCATTTTATTCAGGAAGATTTTAATTTCCCTGATGACATATACATATGACCATATAAGATGATGCTAAGGGAAGTGAACTCTAAGATATGGAAACAAGAGGGGTTTTTTTTGTTGTTGTTTTTAATACACTATGTGAAGTTATTTCTTTTTTCTTGTGTTTTTTTTTCTTTTTCTCTCTATGGCTTATCCCTTATTGTCACTGTATTTGATTTTACTACCCGGTGTATTGTATGTGTGTGTGTGTGTGTGTGTGTGTGTATTTATATATTATATGTGTATATATATAAATGTATATATATATATATATACACAATACACAGGGTAGTAAAACCATATGTTTATGTGAATTACATAAAGGAGAACAACAAAATGGTGAGACAAAAGACAAAGGGTCAACCAATGCAATAACAATACTCATAAGACAGTAGGTTGGAAATGAACTTTACAATTTGTTGGGGGGCATTCGGGGAAAGGAAAATGAGACACAAAAACTCAAGGACTTTATGTAGATTTAATTTAATGTCATGCACATGCTTTCCTCTTTGAGTGATGAGTACTCATTTAATTAATGAATACTCATTGCATTGGAGATCAGATTGCTGTTCTTGCATAAGTCAATGACTGCTGTAGGTTTTCATCTAGGTCCTAGGTGGTTTGGAATCATAATCTTGAATATACAGAACTTTAGAATAGACATGCCTGGAACTCTATATACTCAGGTACAAAAAGAAGTATACAGGGGCTGGGAATATGGTTTAGTGGTAGAGTGCTTACCTAGCATGCATAAAGCCCTGTGTTCAAGTATTCAGTACCATGTAATCAGAAAAAGCCAGAAGTGGTGCTGTGGCTCAAGTGGTAGAGTGCTAGCCTTGAGCAAAAGAAGATTAGTGACTGCCTGGGCTCTGAGTTCAAGCCCCAGGACTGGCAAAAGAAAGGAAGAAAGAAAAGAAAAGAAAGAAGGAAGGAAGGAAGGAAGGAAGGAAGGAAGGAAGGAAGGAAGGAAGGAAGGAAGGAAGGAAATGCACAGGTCAGATATTCAACAAGGTCTTAAAAAGTATGATTTAGTTAAATACGTGTTGAAAGTGAGAGCTAAGATTCCCTCATGTATTGAATATTCTATTGAATATTTTTTCTACTAAATGAAACTAATTTCTGAAATATAGTACTTCTAAGTTTAATTTACTAATTTTTATGTAAGACTATAATAGTGACAGAAGAACATAATAGTGATCAAAATAAATCCTGCATAACTCATTCTCTATTAAAATGCATTGTATTTTTTAACCAAATAAATGATTCAACAATCTTCAAGTGTTTAATCCTCATTTTTCCTATACTATCATTCATTTACTGCTATCTTACTATCCTGTCAGCTTTCTAAGGTATTTCTTTTAACTTAACAGGATTTATTGTGTCCAAATTTTATCAAGCATCACCCTGTGCTACAAGGATTAAAAAGAGAAAATCAATGAAAAAAAAGTTAAAAGTAATGAAAATAGACAGAATTTATAATTGGACATTGTCCAAAAAGAAATGTATTCTTTACCTAGCTTATGAAACTGCAACCCCTCTGTACATCACCTTTATAATAACAGTAGAAGTTATTTTTTTAAAAGTAATCAAAATAAACAGGATTTATATTACACAAATAAATGAGTATTAAAGTAAGGAGGTCCTGGAGGTCAAAGTCTGATGTATTCATTTTTTATCCTCTATTACTTTTTTATTCTCAAGGTTATGGACAGAGGGCTTATAGTTACATAAGTAAGGTAATAAGTACATTTCTTGTCAAACTTGTTGGGTCTTTTTATAATGATAGAAGTACATTTATAAAAACTCTGCCCTCCTGATCTAATCACCTCTCCAAGATCCTAACTTCTAGCACCGTTTCTTTGGTGTTAGCAGCTCCACATATCTATTTAAGGGAGAATACCAACGTTAAACCATAAGACTTCCACATTGTGACTTATCTGATAGTTTTAACACCGGTGGAAGTGATATGCAGAGATTTGAAATACATCATTGCCCCCTATAAACAGTAAATGTACCTAACGGCTTTTGCAGCTGTGCTGAGTTCCATGTAGGACTTACTGCAATCCCATTTTGATTTTGTTTAGTTCATAAGCCTAAAATAAATACTTTCCAAATGAAAGAGTTCTTAGTCAAAGCAATGCCTTGGGTAGCAGACCTTTTGCACTGGAGAGTTCATGTCACATTGAGCAAACTGCAGGAGAGCTAAAATCCTGAGCTAGGTTTTCCTTTGACACCAGCAGCGCTATGCTTCTCTGTAAACCAGTTTGTTTTTATGAATCATTCTCTCTGTATTTGTAAAACACAGATAATGGCCTTTGCTTTGTAAGAGTTATGGGATTACTCTTAGGATCAAAGAAACTACTACAAATCAAAGTGACATGTGAACAGTAAAACAGAAGGGATGGCTAGCCAAATTGAAATCTCAGCCTTTGAGTGCCCTGTCATAATAACTCAAAACATTTGATTTACCTGCTTTTTCTTCTCCAGAGATCAGATTAACATCCTGAGAATTTAAAATGTCTGTTCTTAAAAGTTGTATCTGAAAACGTTTTTCTGATTCAAATATCACTCTCTTCAGTAATCATCTTTATATTTTCCTGCCACGCATGGTTTATTTGTTCTCACTAAACTGTAGATCACAGAAAAGTAAGAAAGTTTGATCAAATGCAAATTTGTAAATGATTATCTGAGAGTCACTTTGTACAGGTAGAAAACTTTAAGTATTTTTAGAGGAAAATTATGTCCTATGCTTCTTCAGGTCTTTTAGTTGTCATACCATTCACATACACCTGAGGCTTCTTCCTATAAACAAATGACCAAATGTTAGAGCTACACAACTATTCCTTTTTGAAATACTGAAGAGTAAAATTAGATGGAAATGGATAATCATAAAATAAGCAGAAACAATCACAGGGTGAAACTTATCCTTGCTTGTTGCTTATTGGGAAGTATAAATACTAGGTATCCATTTAGGTAAATGTATTAAACAGAATAGGTTTGTTTAAAGCCAAGAATCATTCAATATGGCCAGATGCTAATGTGCTAGAACCAACAATTGTTTCATAAATCACAAATATCCTCAGCTTGGGGAAAACACATGTAATTCATTAGAATAACTAATTTAATTGCTCACACAATTTAAAGTTGCCATTCTTTATCTAGCATTTCATCTCATCCTGCTTCAGAAGAACTCTACTAAGTGCTATCCTTATTTCTTATATGTAGACATAATTTTGTTTCTCTTGATTGATCCATGCCTTCAATTTGAAGTTACATCACCACCACTTTCTCTTCTATTTCTCATCCCATTCATGTCAAGATGAATAACTACAGACGAAATAAAGAACAATATAGACACAATATTAACAATATTACCCTCAGAAGCTAGAAAAAGTGTATTTTTCTTCCTCAAAATAAATGTCTACCTGTTGCTTTTTGGTCACCGTATAAAATAATCTTTTCTATGTTCCTATTAAATTTTACTAACTGGGGTAACCACCATACCCTTGTAAGAGAATGTCTACTCCTTATCAGGTGGGAGTTTCCCCAAATTCCTACAAATTAGTTTAGAAGCATTATTGAAGTCTAAGATGTTTATAGCACATGGACTAGAGAATTTCCTGTTTTAGATAGTGAAACATCTGTTTTATTGAGTGTATATTTATTTGTAAACTAGTGGCTGTAGAAAAGTCACCAAAATTGAGTGACTCTAGTAAAATAAATTTTTATCGATTCTCGTTCCAGAGGCTAAAAGTCTGTGATCAACTAGTAATAAGATTTTTTCTAAAGACTATTCACATGGGGTTTCTTTGGCATTTAGATCATCACTCCCATCTCTATCTTCATTTTACATAGTTATCTCCTCATGTAATACTGTCTCTAAACTCCTTTTCTTACAATGGAAGAAGATCTATTATTAAAGCCTTATTTTACATGAGCAAAGACACTATTTCTAAGTAAGGCCATATGTGCAAATACATTATCTCTAAATAAGGAGGGAAACACAATTCAACCATGACTCCAGTAAGTAAATCTTTTATCAGGACAGGCACTATTAGGTCTTATCTATAATCCTAGCCACTCATGAGGCAGAGATCAGGGGGATATTGAGTAGTCTTGGCAAACACTTTGTAAGACCTCATCTTAACAGAAAAAATGTCTGGATATGATGACATGCACTTATCATCCAGATACAACAGGAAGAGTTAAGAAGACAATCATAATCTAAGCCAGACCAAGCAGAAAGCAAGGTTCTCTTTCAAAATAGATAGAGTGGCTGGCCACCAGTGGCTTCTGACTATAATCCCAGCTACTTTGGAGGCTAAGATCTCAGGATCTTAATCCAAAGCCAACCCAGACAGGAAAGTCCATGAAATCTTATCTCCTGGAAGTGGAGCTGTGGCTCAAGTGGTAGAGCATTATCCTTGAGATAAAAACTTCAAGGACAGGGCCTAGTCTGTGAATTTTCAAGTTCCAAATCTGGTACGCGCATGTGTGCACGTGTACACACACACACACACACACACACACACACACACTCAAATAAAAGAGTACAAGGGGGCTGAATATGTGGTAGACCAGCTGCCTGGAGAGCAGAATCCCCAAGTTCAATAGCAAGTTGTAAAAAATTAATAAATGTCTTTCACTTTTCCATTTGTTAGATTCTTGTTTACAAGACTGAAAGCAATCAAGCTAATACTAATAGAGAAAATTCACCCAAAGGGTAATGAGTAGAGGAAATGTTCATCATCCCTGGTGGTGAAGGAAATGCAAATAAAGACAACCCTGAGATACCACCTTACCCCAGTCAGAATGTCCCACATCCACAATCAGCCAACGACAAATGCTGGAGGGGATGTGGAGAAAGAAGAACCCTATTACACTGCTGGTGGGAATGTACACTTATACAACCACTTTGGAAAGCAGTCTGGAGGGTCCTTAGAAAGCTAAAGATTGACCTCCCTTACGACCCAGTCATACCACTTCTAGGCATCTACCCTGAACAACAGGAACCAATATACAAGGACACGTGCACCTCCATGTTTATTGCAGCACTGTTCACAATAGCTAGGATATGGAAACAACCCAGATGCCCCACCACAGATGAATGGATCCAAAAATTGTGGTATCTATACACAATGGAATATTATGCAGCCATTAGAAATGACAAAATAATGGCATTTGCAGGGAAATGGATGGAGCTAGAAGGAATCATGTTGAGCGAGGTAAGCCAAGAATGAAGAGACAAACGGTACATGGTCTCCCTGATAAGTGGATGATAAATCCAAAATGTTAGGTGATACGACAAAACTAACAGGACTTAAGAAACAAAGAACTCCTGCTCATCTGGTTGAACCACTACTAAATATCCCCACGCTGCTGATCACATGTATGGTGTATAACATGTGAACACTGTTATATATTACAGACTGTGATAGACAATTTGTTCCAGGAAAGTTAGAATGAACTTGTGACTTAGAAACTATGTAATCACTTAATCACAATCAAAAAAAAAAAAAAAAGAACTTCGGGGAAGGGAGGGAGGGAGGGGATGGTAGGGGGAAAACAATGGAGGGGCTAACAATGTTCAAGAGGAAGTGTACTCATTACCTCACTCATGTAACTGTAACCCTCTGTATAGTATCTTTACAATAAAAAAAAACATAACTCAATACTTCTGCTGCTTTTCAAAATAGAGTTTTCTCTTTGAATTTTAATAGATTAATTATACTGTCCCATGGTGAGGGTCCCTTTGGCTTGAGTCTGTTTGAAAATGGTTGAGGTTCTAGTATTTGGCTTTCTGAACTGCTTTAATCTCTAGGAAAGTTTTTAACAATTATTTCATTAAATAAGCTTTCATTCTGTCCCCCCGAAACAATCTCTACTCCAAGGTCTCTGGTCATTTTCTATAAATCTTATTAGTTATCCTCACATTGTCTTTTTTTTCTTTTTCTTATTTTAGTACTTTCAAAACATCTGTCCTAGAATTTATGATCAATTCTCTGCTTGATTTAAATTGCTGTGAAATCTCTCATATATTTTACTTTTTTTTTATTGAGTCCATCTGTGCTAGAGTTTGTGCTTGGTTCATTCAATTATATTTATCTTTGTTAAATATCTTATTTATTTATGAAACATTTTCTAGCCTTAATTGACGGGTCTGGATTCTCTTGTACATTTCTCAGTTGCCTTAAGACTGCAATCAGTTGCTGAAGAAACACGTTTTTGGCAGTGTCATGCTTCCTTGATTTTTCATGGTGTGCATGTGTGTATGTGTTCATGTGTGTTTGTGTGTGTATCTGGTTGAATGTGTTCCTGAAATACTGTCTATGCATCTGATTGAACAACAATACTTTCTTAACTTTACAGAAATGCTGTTGCACAGGAAGAATTTCCCCTGAGAATGGGTCTCCATGTATTACTTGAAGGTGTGACTACTGCAGCCCAGTGGACAGCATACCTTAGGCTTACATTTCTTCAGCTTTGATCTACATCAGTAAGGATTATGGATGCCCCGGTGAAATAAACCATAGGAATGTGTGATAAGCAACAGCAGTGTAAGTTGATAGGGTTCTAGGAGAGCACAAAGAAGAAATCAGAGGAAGAAAATCATTCTTAGTATGAGATCTGGAAAGGGTTATAGGCCTCCCTGTGTTCCAGAAGCAGGTTGTCAGGACCATCTGTTGGCAGTGCCTGAGTTGCAGAGTCCAAATTAAAACTGTTCCAGCACCGGTATCTTTGAATGAGTTCCACTCTGTGAGGCAGCCATGCAACCAAGGTCTGTGACTCTGCAGGTTGATCAAAGCTACAAGTTTAGGTTGTGGCTGTCTTTCTAATTTTGGAGGGCAGGGAACAGTACTGACCCTACTCAGAGGAATTTGGGGCAGAAAACTAGTTTTGATAGCTGCTATTGGGGAATCAGAGACAATGTGCAGCAGTGGCAATGGAATCCTTGGGAGATGATGCCTGATACCTTTCATGACTCAGGACTCCAGAAGTTGAACTGTGTGAGGGCAGGTACAGCACCAATAAGAAGACCAGAATGATGAGTGAGGTTGGACCTGGGTTAAATCAGATAGAAGGATGACAATATTCTTCTGTCTGAAAAGGGAGTTGTCTCTGATTCTAATGAGCTAGCTAGCCTAGAATTGTTTGTTCTGTAAAGTATCATTAGCTCCAGAAATTCTATGTCTCTAAGATGACGTCTGTCTTGTAAGCCCTCTCATTGGATGAGAAGCTAATCATCCCCACAAAGGTATCTACTGAGAGTGTATGCACTGTCACATTTCAGCTCAAACACAGTGGACATAATTGCTCTGTGTAGCTAAGAAACCATTTCCTGGGAGTCAGGTGCTGTATTCTACTCTTGCACGGCTGATTTTGCTGGTCAAGTGCTCAGGCCCTCCTGGAGCACAGCAATAACTTGGAGAGACATGGGGTGTTGTACACTACATTTTGGCTTCATGGAGTAGGACCTAACCACAGCTCTGTCTGGGTTCTAAGTTACTCGGTCCTGAAGCAAAGCACACTCCAGCAGTAGTCCTTCTAAGGGGAAATCACAGCTGTGAAGATGTCATGTCACTTCCTACATGGGGCCTAGCACTTGAGAAATACAGGGTCCCCAGTGGTGAGAAAAGTAGGCACCAAGCTGCTGAGAGATGAGCTGATTCTCCATTTAACTATTTCCATGAGTGCTGAAAGAATTTGCTTCTGGTTCTGAGCTGATCTTTGCAGAGAGATTGTGTGACAGAAAGGATGTTTTTACCTCTCTGTGTGCTCTAGAAGGTTTTTGCTACTCCCTTGATATTCTTTGGTGTTCTCTATTAGCTATACTCATCAGTATGAAATTATTTATTTATGTTTTGTCATTCTTTGTGGGAGGAACAAATGTTAAGAATCATATATAGAATTAAAGTATTTCAAAATATGTTGTACTCAATACAGTTGTACATTTTCATTTCAAAATTTCTCTTAAAGTACATTTTTAAAAGAATTTCAATCTTAGGGGATAAGGGAGATTTAGAAATTTAGATTCATATCTTTTTAAAATATAATCATTAATATGAACTACGTAAAGAATAATTTTTGGAGTTGCCTATGTAAAGTACAACTTGGTTTTTTTAAACAGTTGATTTGTCTAATATTCTGTTTAAGTTATTTTATATTTGTAATTAAAGTTTGCCAACAATTCTGGGTTTTCATTTTTTAATATATATTTTATTGTAATATATATATTTTACTATTAGAAATAATATATATTTTACTGTACAGAGGGGTTACAGTTACATGAGTAAGGTTATGAGTACATTTCCTATCAAAGATTGTTAACCCTCCTTTGTTTTTCCCATACCATCCCATCTCTCCCACCTTTCCAACTCCTTTTTCCCTTCCCACCCCAAAGATGTAAGGTTCATTTTCAACATAGTGTGTTGTATGTCTCATTGTTACAATGGGTCCACTTGTATCCTTGTTTCAACATTTTTTATTTGCTTTCCATTCCCCAAATTAGGAAAATGTATATACAAGATGCAAGGCACCGGAATCAAATACAGTGACAACAGAGGTTACACCATGGGGGAAGAATATACAAGAGAAATGAAAAACTCACATATTACATTAAAAATAACAGTGACAAAGATAAAACCTCTTGTGTCCCTATCTTGGGGTTCATTTCACTTAGAATCATCTTATATGGTTATATGCAGATAGTTTTAGACCTTTTCTGCTTGTCTAGTAAGATTAACCTAGACATAGACTAATTGTTGCAAATAAGGGAAACCATGGGACCTATGTTTCCTTGGGTCTGACTTACTTCACCTAATATAGATTTTTTCCAAGTATTTCCATTTTCTAACAGATGGGGTGGTGTCATTCTTTCTGATGGAGTCATAGAATTGCATCATATATACATATATATATAGAGAGAGAGAGAGAGAGGGGGGGGGGAGGGAAGAAAGGAGAAGGAGAGGAGAGAGAGAGAGACAGAGAGAGGGAGAGAGGGAGAGATGGAGAGGGAGAGCACATTTTTTTGATCCATTCATCTATTGAGGAGCATCTGGGTTGGTTCCATATCTTAGCTATGGTGAATAATAGTGCAATAAACATAGTTGTGATGGTAGCATTGATCTGGTTCATATATAATTCCATTTGTAAGCTCAAAACTGTATCATGCAATGGTTCGTGTAATGGTCACTTAATCTTCCCTAGAACATTTTAAATGCATTTATCCTATCCTGGATTTAGGTAAATATTTAATTCAGTAAAATATTAAAAGACCATGCCTTTTCTTTACTCACAGTGTAAAAGAAAACCGAGAAATCTTATTGCCATATGTATGTATGTATGTGTATGTGTGTAGGTGTACATGTGTGTAAATATATGAGAGAAACTTTCAGAAAACACTCAGGAGAATATGTTACATAAATGTGACTATGTGTGCCAAAACAAAAAGGACTCTTTGGAAGACACATAGTTGTTTTTCCTATCAACCTCAAGCTACCATGTTCTGCCAGAATAATGGACTTCTCTTTGAATGTATAGTAAAATATTCTTATGTCATAAGAATAACTTAAAACAAAACTTTCTCTAATTGTCTCACCTACATAAAAATAATTTCCTTCTTAATCCACATTTATATAACCTTATTGTAATCCACAACTAAGCCAAACCCATTTACCTAATTTTGTTTCCAAAGCATGGTTTTCAGAAAAGATAGTGACCATTGTATAAACAAAGTAATAATAGAGATTAAAATTTTCTTTTTTTGGGGGGGGTGTCCAGTCGTGGGGCCTGAACCCTGGGCCTGGGCGCTGTCCCTCAGCTCTTCAGCTCAAGGCTAACGTTCTACCACTTGAGCCACATGGCCACTTATGGCTTTTTTTCTGCTTATATGGTGCTGAGGAATCGAACCCAGGGCCTCATGTTTGCAGGGCAAGCGCTCTACCACTGAGCCACCTTCCCAGCCCTTAAAATTTTCTTTACTGAAGAAAAAAAGCCATTATATAACCCTTCTTGATAAAGCAATCTTAATCAATTTTCAGCATTTAGGTATCATTTTCAGACACATAAATAAAGATGCTAGTGCTGCCCTTGGGTACACTTTAAAAGTTACACTCATACCAACAAAAAAATTACTTATCCGTATAATTTGAGTTTCAGTGTTCATTTATAAGACCTAAGTAAACTGAAATTCTGTCTTCCTTTCCATTCCTTTTGTCTGAAAATAGACTAAGGAATTCTATTTTCAGACTCTGTAACTAAACTAAATTTAAAAGACTCTGTCCTCACATACAAGACACAATTATTTAGAAGGTACATTAGTACTAGCCTCAGTAATCTAATTAGGATGAATTAATTATATGCATTTGATTTTAGTTGATACAAGAATTCATCAAGGCTTCATGTTCCTTGGGAAATGACAAGATCATGACTTGTCTGATGGCTACACTTAGAGACACATGGGTCCCTTTAGACATCAAAGAACCAAGCAACAATAAACACCAGCAGGAAGATTTATAAAACCCTTCCATATTTTTATTTTACTTAAAATGTAATCATTCTCATAGTTCCCTGCGAGATGCTGCTCCTTGCTCTTTCTCATCATGATAGATTATTTTGTCATAGAAATAGTCATTTATTTTTGAGCAGATGTAAAATGAAATATGCAACTGACATTCTTATTTTTATTTTATTATAATTTTTGGAACAAAACCAACTTCTAATGAATTTGACAACTGCTCATCATTTTTTGCTTCAGAGTAGGCATAAAGAATACATAGATTTTAACATATTTATTGACTCAAGATAAGAAACCATTTCTTATGTAGTAGTGGACTTTAATATATGAAATACAAGTCATGATACAGGAAAATTAAAATTCTTTATTATATTTTTAGTTCCTGATTTTGGATAGATATAAGTTTAAAAATGTTCATCAAATTGTTAAATGTCATTTAGTTCATTTTGTTAACCTTTTAAAAATAGTTTTGGTAACTTCATTTATTTATTTCATTTGCCATTGAGGAAAATTTTTGTGATGAAACCATTTATAATAGTATTTTTTAAAATCAAGATGATAGTTTTAAAATGTTTAAATAATTTAGTTTTAACAGAGCATTGTCTCATGTATTATTACTCTCCATTGTTTTCTTCAGTCAGAGTCACAAATAGTGAAAATTTTGAGCTTTTTAAAAACTTTTAGGCAATCCAGGCTAACCCTACTTTTATTTAAAAATGTGAATTGTTGGTACGTAGGTGGGTAGGTAGATAGATAGATAGATAGATAGATAGATAGATAGATAGACAAACTATAGATTGTTGTAATATGTTTGTACACATAATCATATTGAATTTTTAATTGAGCACTAAAAATACTGTTCATAAATATATATAAAGCTTTGAATCCAGATATTTACAGGCTTCACTTTTACATAGTTTTTGTATTTATTTTTCTGTAGCTTACTATTTTCTTTATTTACACAGCTAATAGTCATAAACAGCAAATAACACCTGTATGCTTCATAGTGAAAATAGAAAACTAAGAAATTATATTTTACTGTTGAACCTGTGTGTGTGTGTGTGTGCGGGCCCGTACATGCTAGTCCCTGGGCTTGACTTCAGGGCTTGAGCATTATCCTTTAGGTTTTTCACTCAGGGCTGGTTCTCTACCACTTGAGCCACAACTTTACTTCTGGCTTTTTGCAGGATGATTGGAACTAAAATAAAAGTTTCAGTCTTTCCTGCCTGGGCTGGCTTCAAACTGTGACCCTGAGACTTCGTCTTCCTGAGTAGCAAGGATTATAGATGTGAGCCACCAACTCCAAACTCAAGGAACTCTATCTTATGTATGTATATATGTATGTATGTATGTATTTGTTTATTTTTATGCTTGAACTCTGGGTCGGGCACTGTCCTTGATGTCTTCTGCTCAAGGCAAGCACCACTTGTGCCACAGGGCCACTTGCAGTTTTCTAGTGGTTTGCTGGAGACAAGAGTAGGGAAAAAGAAATGTGGGGGAGGGGGGGCGGTAACAATGCTTGATAGGAAGTGGACTCATTACCTTGCTCATGTAACTGTAATCCCTCTGTATAATATCTTTACCATAAAAAATATATTTACAACAAAAGGAATCTCATGGACTTTCCTGCCTCCGGTGGCTTCTAACCATGATCCCCAGATCTCAGTCTCCTGATTAGCTAGAATTACAGGTGTGAGCTACCAGTGCCTGTTTTCTTTTTTTTTTTAATCACAGAATTATTCACCATTATTAAGATATGGAACCAACCCAGATGCCCCTCAGTAGATGAACGGATCAAGAAAATGTGATATATCTATATCTACATAGATATATTTAGATCTATCTATCTATTTAGCTATCTATACACATGCACACACACAGACACACACACAATGAAAGTCTATACTTCCATCAGAAAGAATGACTTCAGTTTTAAGGAAATGGAAAGACTTGGAAAAAAATCATATTAAGTGAAGTAAGCCAGACCCTAAGAAACATAGGTTCTATGATTTCCCTTATTTGCTATAATTAGTATATATCTAGGATAATCTTAGTAGATAAGAATAATACCTCAATAGATATGTATATATGACCATAAAAGATGATGTTAAGTGAAATGAACTCTAAGGCATAGTTTTTATATTTGGATAAGATAACTAGCCTGTCTGAACAGGTGTATTTGATTTTATAAACTGCTGATAATCATATCTACCATGTATAATGTTTTGGGGGGGGTCTGGTCGTGGGGCCTGAACTCTGGGCCTTGAGCTCTTCAGCTCAAGGATGACACTCTACCACTTGAGCAATAGCTCCGCTTCTGTTTTTTTTTTCTTTCTGCTTATGTGGTGCTGAGGAATCGAACCCAGGGCCTCAGGCATACAAGGCAAGTGCTCTACAACTGAGCCACTTTCCCAGCCCCCATGTATAATTTTTTGAGAGCTCTAATGAAGAACTATAATATAGAATGTTTCTTTCCACAATATTTATTGCCTTTCATATGTTCAAGTTAAAGTAATCATTATTCTAGCAATTATTTTAATAACTGTCATCAATACTAGTCATTATTTGTGATGAACCTAGTAAAAGGTTTAGAAGAAGTTTAGTTACTAATTTTCATTCAAAGATAGTTCTTCTGACTTACGAAAAGAAAGACAAAAATATACAGTGAAATAAATGATTGTCTTTTAGCAATACTAAGTGACAATGAATTCATAAATGAGTTTCTGAGTCAAATTTGAACTTACAACGTATATTGATTCATGGAGGTTCTTGGAGTTGCACTGGGTGTGAGTAGAATGTTCTGAGAGAATCATCACTGCCCCAAAATAATCCAGGAAATTTAACCAGTTTTTGTTAAAAAATAATATAATTTTGCAGGGATAATTCAATATTGAGATGTCTTCATACCATAATATATAATTTATGTGCCTTTAGAAATTTCAAATTAGGTTGATCTCATAAAAATGGGCATGGCTTTCTCAAAATTTATGATAAAGTAATTTTCACTTATATATAATTAGTTCTTCAATATAGAACAAACACATATGAATAATAGTTGTGTTTTCCAGTGTAAATATACTTTTATGAATTGAGGTTTGCTCCATTTGTGTGAAAAGAAACAATAAAAGTAGATTATACATCAAAGGGAAAACAAGTAACTTGGTTGTATAAATTACAAAAAATTGCCATGTCCATTGGATCAAAGAAATGTCTAGATGTCAGGAATCCACTCTCTCTTTTCCATGTTTGTATGTAATGACAGCTTTGCTCCAAACATGTATTAAACTATATAGAAATGATCTGATTTTGTTTCAATTCTACTTTTATTAAACATTAACCTGTACTTGCGTTCTGCTGGTTTATTATTGAACTAATTACTATTGGAGAAAAAGCTCTTTGTTAGTCATCTCTATGTGATACACAGATGTATTTCATAGTGTCTAAGTTTTGGGAAACATACTATAGTGTAACTACACTGAACACTTTACAAGGACACATCAAGATAGATCCTCCATTCTTCTTCCATTCTTCGATTCTTCTTGCAACTAGCTACCATTATGTGCTATGACAAATGTTTTTCCACTTCTCTGACTGTTGGCTGTTGAAAGGAAGCTACAGACAGAAGAGTCAAAGACAATAGAATGATCTCAAGGGCTAATTATTGTTCTATTTCCAGCTTCATCTCCAGCATTTTTTCTGAACATATTTATTAGCGTTACAATTTTTTCATGATTGTGATGCATTGTTGCTTTGCTCATTTTTCATGCAAGCTAATTCAAAGGTGTCAAAAGTAATTATTTTCTTATATATGTAGGTCCAAAATATGTACACTCATATAACTTTTTACCTAACTTTTTAGCACATACATATTTATAATACAATCATAGCTACTCCTCTCAAGATTAGAATACTTAAATATCTTGCATTACCATACTATTATATATTTTTGCATGTTGGAACAGAGATGACTAGAAGTCAACATTTATCCACTTATATTACATCAAGGGTACAAAAAGTTATTTCTAATCATGTCCATTTAATAATTAAGCATTAATTAGTTCTTAAATACATTACAGACTAAATGAGTATAATCAAAATTTCCCTTCAAATTCATAACTAAATACCTGTGTATATTACATGTATATTATATAATTTTAGAGCAGTACCACTGTTGACTCAGTTTGATTAGTCCAAATTCAGCTTACTGGCTGGGCTTCTACTTGACTTCTGCTTCCTGTCACTGTGTATCATCCTCTTTTCTTTATAGAGTGATGTATCAGTTATTCCTCTCCTTTCATTCCATGATATCTTCCTTCCAGAGTTAACTTTAGTTCCCTGCCAAATTTCAAAGTCAGCTTACATCTTCTCACCTCTTCCAGTGAATTTTTTACACATCACTTCCATGAGTTTGGAGGAAACTTACAATAAAAAATAAAAACAAAACTCTATTTAAATTTAAATTAAAATATAAAAATTAAAAAATGTGTGGAGGTGCTACATATAATAGTAAACGTTTTGCCAAAATCTGCATAAAGAACCATGAGAGAGCTTTCAATTGAAATGTAGCATGGTAGTAATAAGAAACATAAAGGCTGTATTTAAATGCAATGGCAATATGGTTTTGTTTCATCCAGTTGCTGCACAGTGTGAAATGATTTATTCTTCTCAATGCAATGAAAGCTGATTGAGTGGAGGAAACGGAATGCATTTGTCATATTATGTGGCAGCTATCTGTCCAAACATCACTGCCTGACTTGTTAACTAATTAATAGAAACTTTCATTCTGTTCACAGTTGTAACTCTGCATTTTATCATTTCTATGATCAGTTTGTCTTTTGGACCTTTAAATTTTACCTTTCATGAAATCTGTCATTCCATGTTTTTCCAGGACACCTATGTACATCTTCCTGTGGAAGAAAAAATATACAATCAACTGTGTCAAATACTAATAATCAAACATATAAAGCTAATAAGTTTCTAAGAAGGGGAATCTCATATGCGTGCACATGGGATAACAAACACAATCCCAGACGATTTATTAGCTATGAACTATAAAGAAACACACCACAACCCAACACAGAAAATACTTCTGCAAAAGCATCTGCCCAGCAATGACCTATCGTTCTTAAACTGATAACCCTTTGTTTTGTTGAAGGATTGTCATTTCAAAACAATGGATGCAATATTCTGCAAAATATCCTTTCCCACAATCTCCTTTTGTACACTCATAGTATAATATACCATGGATATTCCCACTGTAATATTTATTCAAATAAATTATTCCAATATATATATATATATATATATATATCAGTACTGGAGATTCCTTCTGTTATTTAAATTGACTCTCCCAAACAAGCATAGATTCTTATACTTACTTGACCCTTAATTCTCATTTTCAATGTATGCATGTAATGGAATTTAAATGGGGGGGATAATAATGATTTTGTTGTTTTATATATATTTGTATGTTTGCATAAATGTGATGGCCTTATTATCATGAGATTTTATAAGATTTAATAGGGAGAGAGCTTATGTTAGCAGCTTTCTGACACTATGGCTGAATACCTGATGTATAAGCCCAGCATTCGGGAGGAAGCACAGGAGGATCATGAGTTTGACATCAACCTGGGATACACAGAAAGACTCTGTCTAAAACACAATCACAAAACACTTGAGATAAGCAACTTAAGGAGGCAAAGGCTCTGATTGCAAAAGATTAGTCCATGATCACTTGGCCAGGTGGCTTTGCACTTGTGGCAGCATAGTACTTCATGGCAGGAGTAGCGCACAGAGGACCGGCTGTTCAGCAATGTGTGAATGGTAAGCAAAGAGACGGACAAAACAGCCTTCTAGGACACAATGTCAACTATCTCAATTCCTCCAACTAGGTTTGACCGTATGCTGGGGAATAAACATTTACCACATAGACCTTCAGGGAATGTCAGTACCAAACTAAAGCAGAGTCCTTCGGCTGTAAAATCCTAAAGCACTTCAGATGTAAAAGTCCATTGGTGTACTGACTGAAGCTAAAACTAAGGGATGAAGCAGGACTGATGGCAGAAACTAAGGGATGAATGCAGAAGTAGAGTAAAAGGGAACACAGCAAAAGGGAAATCAAGATCAGAGAATCTCCTCTTGGTTACAACTTTGCTACTACACAGCAGTTAAGTATTGTGTGTTTATATTGAATATTTATGATATATTGGTGATTAAATGTTTGGAAACTATTGGAATCGATGTTACTATTCTACAGGCACAGAACTTTTAGGCCTTACCATGTTTTCTTTAATGAAATCTGCCTTTTAATGTTTATTCATAAGGTCCTAATTAATTGTCAAGTGTAATCCATCAAAATAAATTGGGATGCATTTGCAGAACATTGTGTAGAATTTGACCTTCACGTAAAATTTACCTACCTAAATCTTCCCCATACTCCTTGACTATGACCTCCTAAACTTTAATCCTTTTCCCAAATGTCTTGTATGTCATGGGGAAATACAGCTGCAGAAAGTGAATAATAGGTTTAAATCCCTATAATTAATAATTTGCCAGACCTTTTCTACTCAGCAGCCAACTTAGGCAGCCCTAACTATATTGGGAAAAGAGTCACACGAGCAGAGGTAGCATCATTTGCTCCCTGAAGGTATCACCTTCTACGGGGAGCAAAGTCAAGTGAAAAATAACTAGATTAGGATTTGTGCATAGAATATAAAGGTAGTTCACACTTCTGATATAACCACAAGATTAGACAGAAAATTAAGAGGGGCAGAGGAGTGTGGACATTTTCGATGAGATCTTCAAAGAAGAAGAAAAGTTATAGCAGTTGCCGTGATGTAATAATCATATTTGCTCATGATGCTGTATGATCAGTAGCTGCTAATCCAAAGAACAACTAAGGTAGTTTTAGGATAGACAAAATTAATCTTACCAACTATTAGAGAAAGCTAAGTCTGTGTTCCAAATTAAAATATGTGATCATAAACTAAAAATTCAAGTATTTACCTGAAACTTTCACCTACCTACAGTGCTGAGTTAACCTGTAAAATATAATTTACATGAATTTTTGCTTTATGGTCAATGAAATAGTCACTAGTAGTCATTAAGTACTAGAAAATGGAAAAAATAATATTTGACATATTTGTACAAATTAAAATTCCTATAGAGAACACATCCTAGTGTACAAATCTATAGATCATATTTATAAGATTTAACAAAAGAAAAAACAACCATGTTTGAAACTCAGATCACGGAAAGTTCTATAACTTAGGGTTAAGGAAGTATTTCATTGAGGAAATGGTATACAAAATTGAACTTTGTGGGGCTGGGAAGGTGGCTCAGTGGTACAGTGCTTTCTTCACATGCATGAGGCCCTGGAATCAATTCCTCAGCACCACATAAGCAGAAAAAGCTCGAAGTGGCACTGGATTCTAGTGGTAAACTGCTAGTCTTGAGCTGAAGAGTTGAGGGACAGCACCCAGGCCCAGAGTTCAGGCTCCATAACTGACAAATAAAAATAAAATATTAAAAATAAAAAATTGAACTTTTTAGCTGATTCTATCAGCAAATCTTTGGTGGCTGAGACAGAGTCTCAAGCCAGTTCATGGAGAATAAGATTCTAGAGAACATAGAAGATTTGGTTTAATAATATTAAATATCTGGGTTGAGCTCACATGTTCAAGGATTATGTATACTAGAGCTATTAAAATTTTAAACCAGACTTACTAATAAACATTACATTATAGAAGAGTAAGATTTCCACTGAAAATCAGGGACTGGATTAAATGATGTTTTCTTCACAAATGCTATAATTATCTTTCTATAAATGTAAAAAAATATAGCTGATAACATCCAAGTTAAATACTAAAAAATGACTTTCTACTTAAACAGAAAAAAATCGTGGCAAGACAGAATAGCAGAATCTCTTTTAGCAACATCTATTAGAAAAAGAAAACAGAAACTAGCAAAGTATTCAGTGTGCTAAGTGAGGAAAGACAATTACTCAAATGAAAATATCCTTTGTTTTCATACGATTGGACAAAATATACTATTTTCAATATCAAAACTAGATTTGTATAAGATGAAATAATTTCATTCTTTAAATTCAGAAAAAGATATATTAATGTTAATTTCTGTTGGGAAAAAGTATTCTGATAAGTAATTATAATTGTGATATCAATTAAAATAAATGTTTAAATTTATATTTTTAAGGGGTTGCAGTTTCACATGTTGGATTATGAGTATAATGTTTCTTTGGTAATGTCATGCCTCTTATTCCCCATTTTTCACTCTGATCTCAACTGACAAGTTACATAGATCATTTTTTACACAGTTTGTATTAAATACAATAATTACACTTGCTTACCCTTCTTTCCATAAAATAAATTTTAAGAAAATAATAACTCATGTAAGGAATCAGATTCTGAATGTGTTTCTAATTGTTCAATAGAAAAATGAATATCTATGAAAGAATTCCAATGTCAGGCTAGCAGTAAAAGGGAAGTCAGCAGAGTAAGATTTATGAGCAGAATGAGAAAGATCATCGACAGGAGGGCAATGGAAATATAATTGTGCTAGATGGCATAATAATAAAAATATAATAAAAAGATCAAAGGCTTATAGACTCATAAAACATTTTGAAAGGAGAGCAATTCATATTCTATTAGCCAGACAGGGGGAAACAGCTGTGTATGATATAGATACTGTGGACTAAATATGAGATTTGTTAACTCATTCAAATCTTAAGTGATATGTGATTTTAAATAGAAAAGAAGGCAAAAATATTTGTACATAGATGCTAAAAAGGAATGTTCCCATTTAAAAGTAAATGAACAAAGGTCTCTGTAATTCTGAAATAATGTTTACCATGACAGTAGTAAGCAAAAAATGTTTATTTTACTACAAATTAGTAAGAGGGGCAATTTATTTTTTGTTTGTTTTTGTTCTGATTTTGGATCTTAAATTCAGAGCCTGGGGACTGCCCCTGAGCATTTTTTCTCAAGATTAGCACTCTACTACTTGAGCCACAGCTCCATCTCCTTTTTTGTTTCTGGTTGTTAATTGGGAATAAATGTCTAATGTGCTGCTTGGGAGGGCTTCGAAGCCCAATCCTCAGAACTCAGCCTCTTGAATAGCTAGGATTACAGGTGTAAACCACTGGTGCCTGCTTTAGACCTGGGACGATTGTAAAGAAGACTTGCCATCAGTGTTAACACTTACATGATGCTAAATAAATTTATAAATAAAATTTATAGAAGCATGGATGGAAGTAGTACAAATGAAGTAATGTGTTCTTAACTCCCCTAACACACACACACCACACACACACACACACAAACACAACATTACAGGCTCCTTACATATATGTTGTTTAGTATTTGATACAGAATATATATTGAAATTAACATATGTCAGCAATTAATATTAAGTATAGAAAACTCAAAGCAGTGATACAAAATATAAGCCAAATTAAAAAGAAAACACCAATAAAAACAACTGACAAAATAGGAAGAAACATCAATTCACAAAACATGAAAGTAACTAACTTCATTAGGAGTAAGAGGCTTCCTAATCAAAATTTCCTTAAAAGTTATATTTTACATTGATGAGACAGAAAGTTGACCATACAAAATGTGAAAAAAGATGTACTTCAGTGGAACTATTTAGATAGTCTTGATTGTTGGCTTTCATAATACAAACCAAGTCCATTAGAAAAATGTGTGATTACTGCCACAAAAATATACTTTACATGCTGATTTTATTTCAATTATGTTAATTTTCAACATTTGTGTATTAATTAGAGATGGAGAAACTACATCTCTAGTAATCAACATCTTCAAAAACTGAACTTCACATTACACAGTTCTAAATGCTAACTATCTATCCCTAAGTATTTATAAACAGAATCCTTCAAAAATTTACCATGTGAAGTAAAAGGCAGTGTTTAATACAGCTACTGCAGACACCCACATCTTTTACAATAGTTATTTTAGAGTAAATTAGAGAAAATGCAGATAAATAGAAAAGTATATTGTAACCATAGTTACTGTTAAGTGAATTTCCAATGGACATGCATGCCTGTGGCATCTCCTATTGACAGAGAGATAGAATATCATGTGTACTACTTTACTATCACTTTTGAAGATGCTATGGTAGAAAACTGAAGATAGAGTTGCATTTGAATAATTATGAAGTGCGTACGTGACAATCTAGTACATTTTGTAAATAGCTCATTTTATATAAATATGATTTGTTTATGATGGGTATAAAATATTTCTTGGATTGAAAAAAGGGTCATAATAATTTGTTATAAGGTACCAAAATAAAAACTGAAAATGAGCTGTCTTGCCATTTTGTGATGCTATAGTAAGAAGATGGGTTTGATTGCTAAACATAATGAATACCACAGGGTTCTGGGCCATTAAATATAACTTCAGTAGTATTTAGTTCTCAATAGAAAAAAGTTACCAGAGAAATCTGTAGAGAATTTTAGAAGTTTATGAGATGACTGGATCACATAGGCAAAGGAGTAGCTAATGAATGATACCACTTACTCAGATATGAGAAAGTTGAGAATCAAAGATTACAGACTGTGAAGGAAGATATTATTTTCTCCATCAAGATCACTTTCCAGGCTTTGAGTCTCACACAGCTACTACAAAGAAGGTTTCATCTCCAGCTGTGTCACATCAGTTAAGCTTATTCAGATGAGTAATATAGTGGTGAATATATTTAAGTAAACAGTGTTCAAAAATTTATCAAAGAAATACCTTTTTGTTTCCTAAAGAACTTTATATTCAAAATAATTTTAGGTAAATTCTTCTCATCAAAAAGAAAGAAAATGAAAGCCCTTGTTTAACTTAGTCAAAAAAAAGACTCTTGAGGAAGAAATAAGAAGAGAGAGAGAGAGAGAGAGAAAAGCAGACACACAGAAGAAGAGAGAAAGGGGGAGGGAGAAAGGGAGAGGGAGAGAGAGAGAAAGAGAGAGAAGCAGGAGAGCAGGCTTAAGACTCAGGGAGGATTTGCTGGTGGAATTTTAGGAAGAATATCAACACTAAATTTCAAACTCTACTAGAAAGCCATAGTAATCAAAACAGCTTGGTACTGGCACAAGAACAGACCTCAGGAAAAGTGGAATAGAATTGAAAACCCAGAAATGAACCCACAGACCTCTAGCCCACCTAATCTTCGATAAGGGAGCTAAAAAAATATAGGATGGAAGAAAGACAGCCTCTTCAGTTAATGGTGCTGGCAAAATTGGTAGAAAATTGTAGAAAACTAAAGCTAGATCCTTATATATCACCCTGCACCAGAATCAACTCCAAATGGATCAAAGATCTCAGAGTCAAAGCAGTCACCCTGAAAACATTACGGGATGGAATAAGAGAAAACCTAGGTCTCCTTGGCACAGGCGACATTTTATTAATAGAGACCCAGAAACACAAGAAATCAAAGAAAGTTTGGACAAATGGGATTGCATGAATCTGCAGAGCTTTTGCAAGGCAAAGGACATAGCTAGCAAGATCAATAAAAAGCACATGGATTGGGAGAAGATCTTCACTATCCATACAACGGACAAGGGTCTCATATCTAAAATATACCTGGAACTCAAAAAATTACATCCCCAACAACAAATCCTCAAAGAAACAACTGCCTAATAAATAAGTGGGCTAAAGACTTAAAGAGAAACTTCTCTGAAGAAGAAAGAAGAATAGCCAATAAACACATGAAGAAATGTTCAACCTCCCTAGCCATAAAAGAAATGCAAATAAAAACAACTTTGAGATTATACCTCACCCCAGTTAGAATGGCAAAAATCAAGAACTCTAATAACAACAGATGCTAATGGGGATGTGGACAGAAGGGAACCCTACTGCATTGTTGGTGGGAGTGTAAACTTGTTCAACCGCTTTGGAAAGTAGTATGGAGGTTCCTCAAAAAACTCCAGTTAGAGCTCCCCTATGACCCAGCAATCCCACTTTTGGGCATTTACCCAAATGATCACAAACAAGACCATACTAAAGCTAGCAGCACACCTATTTTTATTGCAGCATTACTTACCATAGCTAAGATATGAACCAACCCAGATGCCCCTCAGTAGATGAATGGATCAAGAAAATGTGGTATATATACACAATGGAATTCTATGCCTCCATCAGAAAGAATGATATTTCCCCATTTGTTAGGAAATGGAAAGACTTGGAAAAAATTATATTAAGTGAAGTAAGCCAGGCCCAAAGAAAATTACTTCCCATTGTTTCCCTTATTTGCAATAACTAGTATATGTCTCGGACAAGCAGAAAAGGTCAAAAGCTACGTATATATGACCAGATAAGATGGAGTTAAGCAAAATGAACCCCAAGATAGGAACACAAATGGTTTTTTTTCTTTCTTGCTATTGTTTCTAATGTATTTATAAGGTACCATGTGATTTTTTTTCTTGCTTTGTATGTTCCTCCCCCATAGTATAACCCCTGTTGTCACTGTATTTGATGTTGGCATAATTTGGAGAAGGGAAAAAACAAAATGTTTAAATAGGGAGACAGGTTGACCCGTTGCAACAATGAGATGTATAAGGCAGTATGCTGACAGACGAACTTTACAATTTAGACGGGGTGGGGGTCTAGTTTTGGATATGGGAGGGAAGGAATGGTAGGGGAAAAACAAAGGAGGAGGCAACAATATTTGATAAGAAAAGTACTCATTACCTTGCTCATGTAACTGTAATCCTTCTTTACAGTATTTCCACACAAAAAAAAAACTTATTTAAAAAAAAGAAGGAAGTATAAAACCAGAATTTCTTTTCCCTCAGAATACTTGGTGGCAGTATTTTTCTCTTAGGTGCTTCAAAAATCTGATTTACTTCAACTCAACATAATTAAAGTTAATTTCATCTAAAAGTATTCTCAGAGTGATGACTAGACTGATACTTGACCTGCGTTTCATGGTATTGCCTAGTTGACACACAGAATAAACAGTGCATTAAGGAAAATGGTTCCATCTGTCTTCTTCACAGTGAGTGTCTACTTTTTGTTTTTCTCATTTTATTTCAATGATGCTTGAAACCACAGCTCAAATAATTTGAGTTTTAATTCTTTCTTTCCAATATCATAACCCTCCAGGTTGTTCCTTGTTCATAATTCTTATAATTAATTTTGATCTCTGGCCTCATTACTGAACATTCTGGTATATTTAATCACATTAGCTACTTATTTAGCCTGTAAACTTCACCTATGAGATTTGGAAAGATAACATAAATTGAAATTCATAGTTTCTTTTTGTGGTAATTTATATCTGCTACAAATTTAAGAGCTACGTGTTATTTAATTAAGTTTCCATAATTATATAGAACATCATTTTGCTCTGAGAGGCCTCTTTTGGTGCATTTAAATCATGAGTTTTAATTATTTTGCTACATAACAAGTACTTTTAACTTTTGTCACATTAAAAACTAAGAGTAAATAGAAAGTTATTACAGCTGAGTTATGAGTCATAAAATGAAATGAAAATCATAAAAAGTAAGTAAAGTTTTCATGCTAACATTTAAAACTTCATGAAATTATTTAAATGTCAATTTTTCTATGTTATATGTATATCTTGCATTACTATCAGTTGCTTATAAGTCCATGGTTACTCAATAACTCTACTTTCTTCCTTTTATTTTCTATGTGTCTGCAGGTCATTTGTGCCATAATCTCAAGTATTCATAGACAGAAATCTAATCAATATATTCAGATTTTTAATGCAAAGAGATTCCAATTGAACAAGTTATAAGTGTAATTTATCAGTACAATTTATCAAAGAATTCCACAACTTAAACTCACCTTACAAAGGCAGCATCTACTATCCAACTTCTAGTGGATGCCTAAAATAATGGATAATACCAAGCAGACTGAATATAGAGTCAATGATTTCTCCTTAGACATACACAATTACATGAAAGTTTTATTTATAAACTAGGCAGAGCAAGAGATTAACAAAAATAACTAGTAATAAAATAGATTAATTATAACAACATGCTGTAATGAAAGTTATACAAATGTAGATTGTCTCTCTCAAGTTATCTTTTGTACTTTCACCTGTTCACTTAATAAAAACACACCACAGTATCTCTTTGCCATATATAAATTGCCATTATTAATATTCTTATAATATGGTATCAGTCTCATAGCCAAGACCCTGTATGTAACTAATAGTTTGGCAATATGTACACACACACACACACACACACACACACACACACACACACACATATGTATACAGAGTGCATATATTACCTAAGGGCATAATTCACATCTTTGACAAATGGGATAAAAGTCTGAGATTGCATCAGGACACCTAGAAATTATTTGAATTTTCCACTTAATATAGTTCAACTACAGTAGATTTTAGATACAGAACATAAACCGGGAGGAAAATACTGCAATAGGAATTTCTTCAAATGTTACCATAAAATAAATCAAATGATATATTGTTGTGCAAAAGTCATTCTATTTTCTAGCCCTGCTTTTTAAATAGCATCACTTCCTGAATATCTAGTCCATTTATAGTGGTAATTATGACTCTATATAAACTATATTTATTTTGGTGCTAATTATGAATAATAGAGATTACTTATTAAAGAGTGTACAGAAACGTCTAATAGTATGAAATTGTTTGAAATTATAATTAATATTTACATTAGTGCCATACAAATGTTCATAGCAACTCCTTTCATAACTGTCAAAATTTGGAGTGTAATAGTTTATATGTATAAACTGTTATACATATCCAGATAATAGAATATTATTCAGTGCTAAAAATAAATGCGTCATTAAGTCATGAAGAGCACAGGGGTCATTAAAGGTTTCTTAGTAAGGATAGAAGCTACCCTGTGCTACATGGTTCTATAACATTCTGAAAAAGTCTGGAGAGAGTTAAAGATCAGAGGTAGCCAACGGCTGGTGACTCGGAAGAGAGATGAACAGGAAAGACAGAGAACACTGAAGACAGTGAAAACACTTGAATAGTATCAGAATGGTGGCTATGTCATTAGACATTTGTTCATAGCCACACGATACACAATATCTCAAAATGCCTGTAGTACAAACCATGAACTTTCTGTGATTGTGATGGCTCAATGTAAATAAAGCAGTTTTCAATAACAAAATCCCTCAATGTATCTGAAGGCAAACTGTACACAGAATGGTCATTTTTATTCTTCTTAGAGCAGAGTCATTATTTTAGCTGAATACTTACATCTATAAAGCATATTGTATTTAAACTATATTGGCATTGAATATTTCCTTTTCCAATTAATTCATCACATTGACAAAATGCACTTTTCTAGCAACAGTTTTAACATGTAAATTAGATTAAAAATATTTTTCCCTAAATGCTTTTGAGGTCATCCCTTGTAGAATTTCACAATAAGGTGTTTCTTTAGAAGTAAGCAATGATTTTAATGGAGTAACTATTTGGGGGTTAGCTTACATTTTAAAATTTGCCTACACTATTAATGTGGAAACATTTCCCAGTGCCTTTAGGCACTAAACTTGGTACATTTTGCTTTCCTTTTGACCTGTCTTGCAACTCAAAGAAATTATTTAGAAATAATTATCCTAACAGACTTAGTGATCAGTACATCAGCAGGCTTGTATGTCGCAGGAGCAAACTCAGCAAATTAAAAGGACATTTTATGAAGAATGGGTCATTTAGGAGAGTTCAACTCTGATCCTCCAAGCCAAACCATAACAAAGTGCTATTTTCCTAATGTCCTTGAGTATACCGAGGGAAAAAAAAATCTTCTCAAGTATTTTACACAAAGAGCGCTGCTCACAAGAAATTAGGTCAAACTATTAAACTCACCTCTGTTTGATGTAAAATAAAACTGCTTATTGCAGATCTAACAAAAATACTCAGTGTCCTATTAAGTTTGCCTTCAAAGAATGTCCTAGATAACCTAAAGGTAATTTAAAGCACTCGCTAACTTCAATCCTTCTTGTCTTCTATAGGTCTCAAGTACAATAGAATATATTTGAAAATGCAATCTTGCAAAAGCAGACATTTAGGTCTGATTTTAATGCTTCCTTTCAACTTTTCACATCTAAGCTTTAATTTCTCTATTTTTACATAGATGGCCACAAACTGATCATGATGACTAAGGACAAAATGAACAAATTAGGCTAACTAATACTAAACTAATGATGTTTTGAAAGATAAACACAGGCATGTATATAAATCATCATTTAATTTTTTGTATGTGAAATACCTCAGCTCCTCTAACATTACTTATACCACTCAGTGTTTTGTAAAATTAGTATCTAACTTCCAAGGAATTGTCCTTTCTTTTTTCTAATGTGATTGAATGGAATAAATTTAGTCTCTACTTAGTCCCTAAATTCTTGTATATCATATAAATAAATTTTGTATATTATCAGAAGTAAAATAATCGTAGCACCTCTGCACCATCAAATAAAATGACTCAAGATCGTGTACAATTATTGGTTAGTCACTGCAGTTAGATAGTGCCTCATGTAAAAAAAATAGAGAGAGAGAGAGAGAGTAGTGAAGAGGGAGTAACCCTGATGGACAAGAGATGTACTCATTACCTTATTCATGTAACTTACATGAGGAAGGTCATTTCCTATGTTCCTTTCTCTTGCTGGAAACTGAAAGGTAATGCTCCCAAGGGAAGACCATCTCCCTCTAGCAAGGAAAAATATACTGTTTACTGGAGAGTCGTAGCAGAAGGATTTCTACAGAAAGACTTCATTAAAATAATTCCTATCTTCATTTAGCCTTCACAAGTATTTTCCCTTCTTTGTTCAACACAATGCAAAACCTTAAAGACTTGCTATTTCTTCAGATCTTACTCCTGAGATCGCCAATGTCAGGCAAAACTAAAATGTATATAGTTTTCTCTGAGTAATCTGTTCTACACTCATTTATGGTTTAGGTCCAAGGAGGGTTTTAAAAGGAACTTAGAGAACGCTTTTGCTAAGAACCACTGTCTCGTTACTCGGGACCCTGGTTAATTATAAACAGGAGGAAAGCATGACACCCATTGCCAATTTACATGTATCTCATTGACCTTGCGTCTCTCTCCCCTGTTCAGTACTGACTTATGATGATAAACACATACCGATAATATTTTGTTTCCAAGCAACCCTTTTCATCACTTGAAACAGACTTAAACTTGATATCTTCATTATAAATCTACTTTCCCCATACCAGACAATTTGACAAAAGAAAATATAAAGGAAAACAATATATACAAATTTTAGTAGTAAAATATAAGAAACATTCCTTGGATTTATCATTGTTTTACCTAGACTTACCAATATAAAATGTCTTGAGTACGGGTAATTCACTTTTGTTAGCCTCATTTAAAAAACACATTTAAAAATAAAACTAAATAAATACAAATAACCATATAAAAGTGATAAACCTCTGATATAAAAGTTGTAACATAACAGAACTGCTTATAATTGCTGAATAACTTAGCCTATAATGATTTATTGTGTGTGTGTTTGTGTGTATACAACCAAAACCCCTCAAAGAAAATTGAACTGATGCCAAACCCCAGATGTTTATGTAGTGCAGAATGCCCTTGGAATAGAGCTTCACTGATGTACCCACAACCTTATTAACTCCATCTCAAATCTATTTTGCTTCCTACAAAACATTTATCAAAACTCCCACCTTATATCATTTTACCTAAGTTTTTAAAAACTGTTCCATGCACACAGATACCTCAGGACCTGTCTGTTTCTCTAGTGTAAACATTCTGTTCATATGAGTACAAATATACACAGAACAAAGAGTACAATTCAGTCACTTTTGCTATCAGTCTGAATTGAACCTATGGTTCAGAAGCAATTAAGCTTGTAGACTGAAATCTGACTGCCTAGTTTTGAAACTCACTTCTGTAAATTTCTAGCTATTACCCCATTTAACCCTGGATTGTTTATTTAGTTTCTTTCTAATTTGTTTCGCTCCCTTTTTAAATAGTAATAAGAGTAGTATCTAAATAGAACTCTTGAATGATTAAGGATTAAAGTAATGTTCATAAACTGCTTAACAGAGTCCTTGGAATATAGAAAATGTTGAAAAAGTTATGTTCTTTATGTATATTTTGCATACAAAGTAAGTACTATCCTCAGGTCAAGTGGTAGTCTTTGTAGAACTGTATTATTTGGTCAAACCAATACATATCACTCTAACTCTGTCATAAACTACTCTTTAGCAGTTATCAGAGAGCTATAGAATCTGTGCCCTGCTACCTCCTCAAATACTTAATAGCTTGTTGTAATAAAACATTCAATAGTGTGTGAGGTGGCTTTGAAATATGCTAGGGCCTGGTAAGATGTACCTAATGTCATCATTGTCATTAATGATGTGTTTGTGATTCACTCTCACTGCAAATGGTATTCTTTCTCTATGCCAGTGAAATCACTTTTCCTAAAAGCTCATATCAAAGTTCTGTAAGCATTTTCTTTTCCCTGAAGACTTTTGCAATGTGAATATGTTGCTTTGATTTTGAAAGATATCTCTTCCTTATTTCTGGCCTCTTTCATAATATTCACTTATAAAACCTACGTGTTAAATACAGTGTTAGACACTTCCAACCGATTGGTGTAGGCTTTTCGTGTACGTGTGTGTGTGTGTGTGTGTGTGTGTGTGTGTTCCTTTTACTGAGGCTGTAATCAAAATTGTTTTCTAATAGAAAAATTAAAGGATTTCAAAATAATTAATTTAACAATAGTGTGCCATTGTGTCAAGATAAATGATTCTTAATTATATCAATTTATTTTTAGAATAAAAACAATACCAACTTGTTCATTGCTTAAGAGTACGTTTAGAAAATATTTGTTTTTATTAAATGGCATTCTATTTCATTTGATTATATAGCATGCTTTATATGATAGAAAAATTTATGCTCTTATGTTGATTTATTGTAAACAACGAAGGTCAAAATATATGAAAATAAATAATTTTCAAGGTCTCACACAGAGTTGATTAATATTTTTAAACAATACCTTAGACACACTACAAGGGTATCTCAGTGTGTTACATAGAGTGTTATCATAAGTAATGATTTACAAAACAGACAAAATATTTTTTGCTTGGTTCAATTTGATCATTATTTAATAATCCATTTCTGAGAGATTTTCATAGTGAAGCGGTTATTTCTGTAAATTAGAATTTGAGAATTTTTTCCTACTCTTGTGCTTGTTATTTCATATTTACCAAGAATTGGCACATATAGGCTTTCTTATCTAGTTGATAAAAATTATTTAATGTAAAGAGAATTCTGGATACATTTATAGATATCATGTCTACATATAAGCTTTATTATTTCTACCCTGTCTTCATTACCTTGGTAAATGCCATTTTCATGCTGCTACTGCACAGGAAACCTTGGACATTTTCTTGAAACCACTCTTTATTTTTCTGTTGACATCTTGGTGAGCACTAAGTTTTAGAATACAGCTGTCTTTATTGATGAAATAGATTAAGAATCCAATCTTTTCTCTCCACCTTTCAAATATTTCTTTAGTCCCAACCACTATCTTTTTTGTTTAGTGTAAAACCATCCTCAGAGACTTTTTACTCTCATTGTGATTTCTTAATGCAATATACACTTGGCAGCTAGAGTGGTCCCTATCACAAATAGGAAAGTGAATCATGTCATCTCCTATCTTACCCTGTCCTCTATCTTCTCATTATTCTGAAAATGCAAATCCTTAGTGGTTCTTGAAGCCTTACAGCCTACACAGGTTTGCTTTTCCACAGGAGTCCTTGTGAACTTAAATGTCAGAGATCTTTGTCCTCTGCCTGTCACCTGTCAACAGACTCCTATTATGCATTTATAACACTTGAAGGATTCACAACTAATTTTGCCTTATCATTTGCTCTATAATAAAAGGTTTCCATTTTTTAAACAAAAAGAATCATTTCATGCCAAGCTAAACAATCTAGGTCCTGATAATTCACAAATATATTCCATTGTTCATTTTATTCTTTACTTAAAAATAACAAATTATTTTATCACTATGACATATAATTTAATTTGTCTCTCTAATATAGTTTATGTAACATCTCTGTTCTGATTGTCCTTGTAATTTAGTGGACAAAATAGCCCTTGACAAATTGATAATATCAGTTGACTGATAGAACAAAAACTCCTTTTCCTCTTTTTTTAAAAAGTAGCTCTATTTCTGGCAATTCACTTCTTAAATGGCTTACCATGTAAAGATACATAAATCCAAAATCATCTCCTTACACACATTTTTAATAATATGAAAGAAGGGAGGACTACTAGGATGTTCTTTACAAACAGAATATAGGTAAATAAAAATGTAACCCTTTATATATTCATTTACCTTTCAATGAGCAGTTTTTCAGCAATCATTATGAATAGTTCTGATAACCATAACAACTTCTGTTCTTAAAAGATTATTGTGTGCTTAAAATAATAGTTCTCTGTGCTACTTTCAGCTCATTTGCAATTATATCTATGGTTCCTGTACACAGAAGAGAACAGTAAACAGACAGTTGTTCAAATTACTTCTTTTAATGCACAATTAATGACCTAATCTTTCATTAACATTATAATTTATACTCTAATGCAAATTTTATTATAATAATCCCATAACCAGGAAACAATTGCGCAAAAATTGACAATTTTCATTACGGCCAAATGTTAAGAAAAGATAGAAACAAACTTAAACACTGGCAATGAGCAGAAATAGTAAGTAAATATTGTGAATTTAATGCTACTTTAAAAATTAAATATTTAATTTAAATTCTAAGAATGATTAATATTCAGACCTATAGAATTATTCAACAAGATAGAATAGTTTGCAATAACAGTAAAATTGGGTTATGAAACTCAGTTTGTTCAGCTGTCAATTGTCAGTGACCTTGGAAAGTCACACAATATTTCTGAATTTCATTCCCTCATTTGTAAGATGGAGGTATGAATTATTTTCTATAGCTGTCTTCAATGCCTAACATTATTTTCCTCTCTGTGACCTTTCCTTCTGCATTATTTATTTTTGCCCTTCCCATAATGAATTTTTCTTTTTGCACTGTCAATTGCATTCCAACATTCTCTGCTGTACATTTAATTTGAGGTCTCAATGTGTATTTTGTCTGCATTCCTTGCATATAAATCCACTCCTGTTTTACGACAGCTTGCATTTCCTAAGAAGCATGGAGATAAAAATGGAAATTTCTTCTTCAGAAGAAATTTCTCAGAGATACTATAATTGCTCTTCCCCCTTTTCCTTCCTAAGTCTGTTTGGTGTAGACTCACAGTAAGCACACATGCAGGTCCACGCATTGCCTCGTTCTCACAGCCTTGACACTTGCATCATTTTCCAAGTTGTCTGCATGACAAAAGGGAAACTTTCTAATTATTAAACCCAAATAGTAAGGGAGTTTCCTCTGATCCTAAGTCTAATTATTAAAGTAATAAGGGAAGTCACTCTGATTTTAACTTTTTTTTTCATTTTAAACAAGAAGTTTATTTAAAAAACAAGACCCTTGACTTGAAGGGAAAACTATCTAGGATTCTTTTTTTTTTAAGAGTAATTTACCCCTACTTAAAGACAGATTGCCCTACATGTAACAGCTACGTACAAAAAAGTTATAAAATTGTCTTTGGTTTTACAATGATAAATGAAAACATTAAAATTCTCCAATCAAACAAGGTATGCAAGGATTTTTGTTGTTTTTTTTCTTTTTTCTTTTGTTAAAACAGTGTGAGCAAAATAAATTACTGAAATATAAAGATAAAAGCTGAATGAGCAAGCCACGAATGGAGAAGGGGGATATTTTCACAGGACCAGTATTTTTCCCCATCCCATCTCCATTTGATGTCAATCAAAATATACCATTGGCCATTTAGTTTAAAAGAAAAAAAAAAGCAATATGCTTGTGCACATACACCAGTTACTTCATGTACAATAAAGGAATGGGGAAGGGGAAAATGAAAGAATAGAGAAAACTATACTGTAGTAGTCAGGATGTGGTGGAACCAAATTGCAGTTTTCTAATTAAGAATGTATTCTTGGTCTATAAGAACAAAGTTCTGGAGCAAAGTAGCAGGTTCCCTTTTTTAGTAGACACCTCCTGTCTGCTGCTGGAACACATCAATTGTATCTTCATCCTCCATTTCCACCTGTGCAGGTGTGTCTGTTTCATTGATTGGCTGCCCATCAAATCGGAATCTGATCTGCCGCATTGACAAACCCTGTCGTTCACAATAGGCTTTCATTAGTTTACTAAGTGGTGTATGCCTCTTAATCTTAAACTGTACCACAGAACCATCCTGTCCCACCACCTTCAAATTAATATGATCGTTGTTCTCAGTCTTGACTCCTTCCTTGGGCTTTTCGTCGGCCATCGCGGGAGTCTCCTCAGATGCCGCTTCACAAAAGAGGTCCCTGGTCCTCACCGAATGAGCACACAGGCAGCACCACAGCGGCTGGAGGAGGTGGCACTGGTGGACAAGGCGGAGGGCGCGCGCACGTCATGCCTGATTTTAACTCTTATGTGTGTGTGTGTATGTAAATACACCTTGGCCCAGTTGACCTTGGGCTTTTTCTCCTGAATTTTTCCAAAGTATTCTCCTTTCAAATTTCATAATTTATATAAATAGCTACTAATTTTTAAATAGAAAATTATTTGGGGACAAGATATATATCTTGGCTAGGTGATGGCTCACATCTGTAATCCTAGTTACTCAGGAGTCTCAGATCTGAACATTATGATTCAAAACCAGCCTAGGTATAAAAATCCCCATGAGCTTCTTATCTTCAAGTAACCAATTAACAATGAGAAATGGAGCTGTGGTTCAAGTGGTAGAATGATAGCCTTGATCAAAAAAAGCTCACGGACCCCACCCAGGCCCTGTGTTCAAGCCCCAAAACCAAGAGAAAAAAATATATATCAAATATCAAATGCATATATATATATATATATATCTTCAAAAGAGGTATTTTCCAATGATGAAGATTTATGTACTGCTGCATCACTGATTAACCTATCTCTTCTTTCTTTAATTTACTTTTATTTTCAAGGTGATAGAGTAACATACATAAGTACATTTCTTTTACATTTTTGCCAAACATTGGAACCATCGCTTGTTTTTCTCCCACTTTCTCTCCTCACATAACCCCTCCAGTTGTAAAGTTCATTTCCAACATATTGTCTTGTGAGTATTGCTGTTACATTGGTTCACCCTTTGTCCTTGGTCTCACCATTTTGTTGTGCTCCTTCCCTTCCCTAATTCAGATAAACATATATACAATGCACAGGGTACCAAAATCAAATACAGTGATAACAGGAGGAAAAAAGATGGAAGAATAAAAGCAGCAACTTCACATAGTACATTAAAAACAACACCAAGAAATAAAATATTCTTGTTTCTATAACTTGGAGTTCATTTTGCTTAGCATCATCTTATACAGCCATATGTCATAGCCAATAAGCTATTGTGATCCTCTTCTAGGACTATCCTAGAAATATGCTAAATATTACTAATGAGGGAATCATGGAGCCTATGTTTCTTTGGGTCTGGCTTACATCACTTAATATGAGTGATATCACTCTTTCTGATGGAAGCATATAATTCTATTGTGCTTATATACCACATTTCCTTGATCCATTCATCTATTGAGGGACATCTGGGTTGGTTTCAAGTCTTTGCTATGGTAAATAATGCTGCAATTTCCCCAAATTACCACAAGGCCATACTAAAGCTGCCAGCATAACCATGTTCATTGCAACTCATCTCTTCTATGATGATACTCTCTGCTAAGTTGGAGGACATCACATTGATCCTTTAAATAAATAAGAAATTTAGCATTAATCATGGACTTCTATGATTAATGGAAACAGGATCACCTCCAGAAGTCTGCTTCCCAAATACCATTTTTATTGTATAAATTTGAGCAAAATATATTACAAATATCTCATTAACAACAATTCTTTTAAAATTACATTTTTTGACTACACTAGTCAAGTCTTTGACAAAATTGATGAGTGTGATTCCAATCTAGTCAGAAATATGCCAGGTGATTATAATAAAAACTAATTTTGGTACTCCTTCAGGATGGAGTAGAATTTTGTCAAGATGAACCACACTCAGGGTTTTGTTCTTAGCATAGCTTCTGAATAATTGCAGGAGTGCTTTTGATGAAAGATGCAGTCTTTACAGACTCCTGGAACACCAAGCAATTCAAACTGTTCCTTGAGGGAAATTTGCTTTCTTGCAGACAGATACTGCTCAATTTAGTGGTTTGAATTATCTACTCACAAATTATATGTTCAGATCGTAACACTAGCCTGGTACCTGTGACTTTTGAAAATAAGGTACTTGCAGATACAGTTGAGGTAAAATGAAATAGTTTAAATGAGATGACTCTTGGCAGCCAATGGCCACCAACCACCTACTCACAACCAGCTCTTACTATAAATAACATTTTGAGGAACTTTGAAATAAAATAAAGCTAAGAGAGAAAACAAAATACACAAGGGAAATATGAAATATTTAAATATAAAAATGTCATTATGCCTCTATTTTTTAGTGAATTATTTTTGTGCTATTCACTGAATACTTAGGAAAACATAAAATAAGTAGAGAGACAAGTGTGCCAGTTCCTGATGACTCATGCCAAGAATCCCAGCTATTAAGGAGGCTGTGATGTACAGATCAAGGATAGAATCTAGCCCCAGAAGGAAAGCCACTGAGACTCTTATCTCCAATTATTCACAAGAAAACCTGGGGTAAATTTGTAACGTAAAATGTTAACAGTGTTAGCCTTGAGCCAAAAGCTCAGGGTTCCCAAGCCGTGAGTTCAAGCCCCAGGAACAACCAAAAAGAAAGAAAAGAGTAGACTTGCCAGAATCTAATCATGTCAAAGATTTGGGCAATATATTCACACTGTTTTAATAAATATTTGATACAAGGTACTATAATAAATAATTATTTTAAAATTATGATGACTACTTTCTGTATCCTTGTTACTACCTTTTCATAAGAATTAGGAATAATTGTGTTTCCTTCCTGCTAACAAGCTCACATTTTTTTGATTGTTTGGCATCAAGAGAACACCTCATTAGGACAATCTCAGGAAAGAGATACCAGGTTGCATGACTTGGGAATAGCTGAGTATGATAAGAATCACAGCATGAAAAGCATTACCTACGAGCCAAAGGAGGGAGCTGATGAAATTCTGCAAACTTGAAAGGGATATAATGATTTTATACCTCAAATCATTCACCATCACATTTGTCCTCTTCTAATATTTGATGATGGCCTGGGTTAATTTGTTATTCTCTGACATAGGCTCTAGAATGATTTTTTTCTTTTTCTCTTTTTTTTTTAATGTGAAAATACCGTACTGAGTGGTTACAATTACTTGGGCAAGGTAATGAGTACATTTCTTATCAAGCATTGTTGCTTCTCCTTTGTTTCCCCTTCCCACCCTTCCCATCTCCCCTCCTCTCCACCCCGCTTTTTATTTTAATTTTATTGTCAAGGTATTGTACAGAAGGGTTACAGTTACATAAGTAAGAGAGGGAGCACCTTTCTTGTTGAACTTGTTACCCCATCCTTCAATTTTCTCCAAGTATCCTTCCCCCCCCAACCTCTCCCACAGCTGTGAAATGATATGTGCAATATGAGCTTATTTTCTTAAAAATATACTACAATAGAATCTTCCTCTAAGCTGAGAATAGTCATATTATATTTAAAGCTCTCTCTATTGAAATATTTTCATATATGAATTCCTCTATATATTCCCTATCTCCATGCATTGTTTTCAAGTACTTCCTCCACATTACCTATTCTATTATCTGTACTACACATCTCTTTTGACTCCTAGTTCATTATTTAAAATAGCAATATCTTGCATGCTTTCCAATTATTGCTCCCACTGAAATATTCTACTAAATTTGCTTCTACAGAGATTCTCTTGATACTTACAGTTGTTCCTTCAGGAAAACTGCAATATTTTCTTAGTATAGTCTCTTTATCAGGAACATATTTTACTTGAGTTCTAAATCTGGCAATTCTCTCTCTCTCTCTCTCTCTCTCTCTTTTGTCTGTGGTGGAGCTTGAACTCTGGGCTTGGGTGCTCTTCCTCAGCTCTTCAGTTCAAGCCAAGTACTCTACCACTTGAGCCACAGCACCATCTCAGGTTTTCTAGTGGTTTATTGGAGATAAGAATTTCACAGACTTTCCTGCCTGGGCTGGCTTTGAAACATGATCCTCAGATCTCAGCCTCTGAGTAGCCAGGATTACAGGCATGAGCCACCAGCGCCCAGCATGGCTATTCTTTAAAACATAAATGTACTTCTAATCTGGAAAAAAAGAAAATATTTAAATAAAAACTATTTTCTGCTCCTGTTGAATATGATTAGAACCTCCACACAATTACATGGGTTTTTTTGGAAATCAATGGATACTTTCCTGAAACTGCCTTAGGCATGTACTGAGAACGTCACCAGGCCAACCTGAGCTATGAAGCTGTCAATCATCTCAGCCTACCACCTTTTTCTTTTTATACAAGGAAACAGTACAGTGTAGAATTTTAAGAAGACTAGCAATGTCAAAAGCCTTTCCTTTTGATGTATATTTCTATCAAGTATGACTCAAATCATTGACCAGAGAACATTTTCTAAAGCAAAGACAAAGCCTAGACCCACAGTGCAGTGTATTATTGTTAACATTCAATGTTCTTTTCAGTTAAAATGCCACTACTTCACTCAGAAAATCAGTCATCATACACATGTATTCATTAACTCATCAGCATTCACACTTTTAACAATTATTCATTTAGTACTCAAAAGATTAAATACTTTAGAAGAAATTTCACTGTGATGGACTTGTTCACACATACATACATTCACTTATAATTTATGTTTGAAGGATCCTCAAATCATTTTCTTAAATATTTATTTAAAATATTTCCTTTTTCAGCTATATTTTATCCACAAAATCTTGTTGAAAATAATATTTTATTATTTGTAAATGAACCCTTATGTACCCCTCAGTATATACAAACACTAATACGAACACACACAGACACATTCCTATGCACACACAATTTAGTATTCTCAAATGAATTGTAAATTCCAACACGATTATCCATAAGTGACTGTGATTTCTACACATCCACAAAGACTCTTTGAACTTAAAAATGGCATCAACTGGTTTGCATAGATGCTTTACCAAGAGGTAACCTCCCTCCTCTTGTGGAAATTAAATGTTGCTTCTTTTCTCTGACACTCAAATATTTTTCTCTTCTTTGCCTTCTTTCAGAGAAACCATATTAAAGAAAATCGTTTGTTATGGCATCTAATATAATAACTAAATTATCTATTCCTACAGTACAAGGAAAGGGTATTTATTTTCAAATTTCCTTTCATGACTCAGAGTGAAATATAATGTCTTATTGGATTACTTTGAGTACTGATGTGGCAATTATTTCCATTATTCAGTTTATAAGACATGAAACTAATTGTAAGTGACTTCAAACATTATACACTTGTAAGAAGTCATTTGTGATTTAGTAGTGAATAGTTCGTATGTTGCAATTATCAAATTGCTTAACTGTAGGTAAGAGTTGAATTCCAAGATGAAACAAAGTCAGTTATCAACAAGCTCATCATTAAATAAGAGTTAGATTGTCTTTCAATATTTGATAACATAGCATTCAAGAAAACTCTGATTTATTAGAACTATACTTATTAGAACAATGCTTTATTAGAATTATATTTATTAAAACTATATTTCAAGATTGAGCTCTCTGTTATTTTCTTGAAAAGAGTTAAAATGGATTAGCCAGCAATAACAAGAGCATATTTTTTCAGTTTTTTGCGTTTTAATGCAAATATATTTTGCTTTCCTATTTCTCATGTTAATTTTTAGAACTAAAATATATGAAAATTATGTCAATAGTTACCCATTTATAAGAATTAATACTATACTTTATTACATCAAGAAGCAAAATGTTCTCTATTCAATATGGAACATAAAAATTTGATAGAATGGCTTTGATGTTATAGGTCTAGGGTTTAAAATAAGAATAGCAAATCTTCACCAATAAGAAAACTGAAAATTATTAAAATTAGTTTGTGTTCATATTTTTTACAATTCACAAACATGAAGTAAAAATTGTCCAAAACTACAAAATATTAACATGTTTTATTGAAATTATTTATAATTTTAAAAAGTTATTGTTATAATATACAGTGAGACTACAGTTACGTAAGTCAGGTTAAGAGTATATTTCTTTTTGGGAAATCTCAGCCCTTCCCTCTCTCTTTCCCAATTTTCTCTCCTTGTCCACACCCGAAAGTTGTATAGCTCATTTTCAATGTAGTTCCCCCTTAGTCCCATCATTTCTGTGCCCCACTTACATTCCCAAAACAGATAAACAAACAAGAGAAACATAAAAGAAAACAAAAAAAGCAACAAAGAAAGACTTTTTTTCCATTTCCTGGAGTTCATATTGATAAATACTATATTATGTGATCAGATGTACATAAGTATTGTGCCTTTGCATTCCTCTCCTAACAATATTCTCCTTTGGTCTCACTGTATGTGAATGCCTAGAGTCCAACATAATTTATAATGTCCGAGTTTATTTTTTCTTCTTTTACCATCCAGTGTGTCTACTTATATATTTTGTAGATTAATAGGCATATAATACCTACCACAAATGAAGGAAAACCTGCAACCTATGTTTCTGTGGGTCTGGCTTACTTCACTTAATATAAACTTTTAATTTGTCAAGGTAATGTACAAAGGTGTTACAATTAATATAATTCTTTAAGTCTTTCCATTTCCTTATAAATGGTGAATATCATTCTTTCTGATAGATGAGTAGAATTCCACTGTGTAAATATACCACATTTTTATGAAATCTTTAACGACAACAAAAAATTCTTCATTGTGTATATATGCCTCCATCAGAAAGAATGACATTGCCCCATTTGGAAAAAAAATACATTAAGTGAAGTAAGCCATGCCCAAAGAAGCATAGGTCCCATGGTTTCCCTTATTTGCAATAACTAGTATATGTCTGAGTCAAGCAGAAAAGGTCTGATAAGTTGATGTTAGGGAAATGAACCCTAAGATATGTATTCAAATGTTTTTTTTTCATGGGATTGTTTCTAACACATTTATAAGATGATTTCTTTGTTGCTTTGTATGTCCCTCCCCCACGGTATAACCCCTGCTTTCACTGTATTCGATGTTGGTATAATTTATGGAGGCGAAGTGAAAAAACAAATCGTTTAAATTGGGATACAGGTGGACCCATTGCAACAATGAGACGTACAAGTCCTTATGTCAAAAACGAACTTTACAACTTTGGTGGGGGGGGGGAGAAAGGATGGGGGGGGCTATAATGCTTGATAAGAAATGTACTCATTATCTTGCCCATGTAATTGTAACCCTTCTCTACAGTATTTTCACAATTTAAAAAAGTACAGAAAAAAATTCTTCAATTATGGCTTCAAAGATACGTTTAAGATTCTTTCTTGTTGTTGTTGTCAGTTGTGGGGCTTGAACTCAGGGCCTGGGCAATAACCCTGAGCTGTTTTGCTCAAGATTAGAGCTCTACCATTTCAAGCCATAGGGCCACTTCCAGTTTCTGAGTGGTGAATTGGAAATAAGAGTTTCACAGGGACTTTTCTGCCCCTACTAGTTTTGAACCATGATCCTCAGCTCTCAGCCTCTTAGCCCCCAGATTTAAGATTTTTAATCAGTCTACTTACATCTCAAATATTATGAGATACCTCTCTTTTATAGATCATTTACCAGTTTCTTTGTTGGTTTGAGTTAAAGTTAGTACAATTTAATAAGATGATTGATTATACACCAGGCTATCATAAAGACCACAAGATGTTTACTTTAGATGATGCCTACCATAATTCAGAAAATATAAAAGACTACAGTTAATACTACAAGAATATAAAAATGAGGAAATGTGTGTTGTTGTATAATATCTTCAAAAAAGTATTCAAATATAATTGCTAATATATCCTCTTTGAATGCTTTTAGGATTAAAATTTACATTAAAACAGTTTTGTTAGAATAAGATGTCACTTCTAAATTACAAAAACTGACAATTCAATGGAGTAACTCAAATTATTTCTGTTTGCAAAAATATACAATAAAAAGTTAAATATAACTACATGTAGCATACAATATATAAAAATAGGATTAAACATGACTAAAGTACTGAGTTAAAGTTAAAAAAAGATTTTCACAACGAACTTTACAACTTTGGGGGGAGGGAAGGAAAGATGGGAAGGGATGGGAAGGGGAAACAAAGGAGGAGGCAGCAATGTTTGATAAGAAATGTACTCATTATCTTGCCCATGTAATTGTAACCCCTCTATACGGTATTTTCACAATTAAAAAAAAGGTTTTCACAAAGTGAAAGTATGTGGTATGTGGATACATGCTTATCATACATTTTATAAATGTATTATTGAATCTCTGAATAAGTTTCCAGTTTATTTTTTATACTAGAACAGATACTGGAGAGGATGCAGCCCTAAGACATGTTTTAACTATCAAAAATTCAAAGACACTGTCATATGTTCCCCCGAGGTAAAAATTTTTATGCTGAAAATAGAACAATTATTTTCTATCCTAAACAATTGTCCACTCTAGTAGATGATTTTGTTAATGCATAAAAAGTAATAAAGGGCTATGTGGTCTACTATCTGAGTAAATAGAAGTTTTATGTTTCAATAAGAACGTCAAAGGATGCTAGACATTGGATCTCAAACTTTATTAGATTGTGTGGTAACTATGAAAAGTTTTTTTATATTTCAATTATACTTCAATAGAGTAGTTTAAATATAGTATAAGGATGTATTGCAAATATCTTCTGCTAATAGATTCAAAACAAATGTGAATGTAGAGAATATTAGTATTTCTCAAGTTTTGAATCACCATTTAGTTCCAAAATTGAAACAATATCAAACTGTGTGTAAATTATAATGTTAATGTTCAATTGCTTTTCCTCAACATTTTGTGTTTTGTGTTTTGTGTTGTCACTGTACTTGATTTTGGTACCTTGCATCTTGTATATACATTTATCTAATTTGGGGAGGGGAAGGGGAAAAACAAAATGCTGAAACAAGGACAAAGTATCATTGTAACAATGATACTCACGAGACCCTATGTTGGAAATGAACTTTACAACTTTGGGGATGGGGTTATGGGGAATGAGGGAAGTGGGGAGGGAAGGGATAGTATGAGAAAAACAAAGGAGGGGGCAACAATGTTCTTCAAGAAATGTACTCATACCTTACTCATGCTACTGTAACCCCACTGTACAGCATCTTTACAAGAAAATGAAATAAAAAAACTCTAGATGTCATTTTCAGTAATGTCTATATTGATGTTAACTGAATGAGGATGTATTCATTTGCACTGAACTATAAATCAAATTATATGTTAATATGTCTATATAATGCAATACATCACTGCATGAATTATTATGTGTGTAATTGTAAAATACTCATTCTAAGTATCATATTGTATTAATGTCCTAAATGATGTCACATGTATACATCTGTGTGACATAGATTTATACATGTATACAACATATAACATAGTTACATCTGCTTAGATTATAGGTTTACTTACATGATAATCATGTATTGAAATGTCATACTATGCCCCAAATGTTTGTCTAAATCTATTATAACTTAAAGATATTTTAAAATGTACATTTAGCACAGGGATGGTTTAACATACATAAGTCAATAAATGTAATCCAACACATCAACAGAGCCAAGGTCAAGAATCACATGATTATCACCACAGATGCAGAAAAGGCCTTTGATAAAATTCAACATTCATTCATGCTAAAAGCTCTGGAGAAAATAGGAATAGAGGGAACATTTCTAAAAACAATAAAAGCCATTTATGACAGACCAATAGCCAATATTATACTTAATGGGGAAAAGCTACAACCAATTCTCCTAAAATCAGGAACAAGGCAAGGATGCCCACTGTCTCCACTCCTCTTCAATATAGTCCTGGAACCCTTGGCCAGGGCAATAAGGTAAGAAAAAGACATTAAAGGGAGAAGAAGTTAAACTATCCCTTTTTGCAGACGACATGACACTATACCTTCACGACACCAAAAACTCCATCCCCAAACTCTTAGAAATCATAAATCACTTCGGCAAAATAGCAGGATACAAAATAAACCCACAAAAATCAGTTGCCTTCTTATACACTGACAATGCACAAGAAGAGGGAAATAAAGGGAGCAACCCCATTCACAATAACCTCCCAAAAAATAAAATGTTTAGGTATTAACCTAACCAAAGATGTAAAAGAACTATTTAATGAGAACTATAAAAAGTTAAAGAAAGAAATTGCAGAAGACACTAGGAAATGGAAAGACTTCCCATGCTCTTGGATAGGCTGACTTAATATAATAAAGATGGTAATATTTCCAAAACTAATATACAAATTCAATGCAATTCTTATTAAAATCCCAATGACGTACATCACTGAAATACAGAAAACAGTCCAAAAATTCATATGGAACAACAAAAGACCTAGAATAGCCAAAACAATTCTAGGGGATAAAGACAATATGGAGGGCTAACCATGCGGAACTTCAAACTCTACTACAGAGCTAAAATAATAAAGACAGCATGGTACTGGCACAAAAACAGACCAGAAGACCAATGGAACAGAATAGAAGATCCAGAAATAAATCCACAGGTCTAGAGCCAGCTGATATTTGACAAAAAAACCAAAGACATACAATGGAAGAAACAGCCTCTTCAACTGCTGGTGCTGGGAAAACTGGGTGGCCACATACAGAAAACTAAAAGTGGACCCCAGCACCAACATCAACTCAAAATGGATTAAAGAGGAAGTTCCGGGAAGATGGCGGAGGAGAAGCTGGATTCTGAACAAGCTCTCGCATAGAAAGCAGTTTTAGAGTTCCAGTGAACAGTCCTAAGCCAGAGAATCACACCAATTGTGCCATCACAGGACAGAGAGTTAGGCAACAGAGGGGAAGCCAAGGCAAGGAGACACATCTGAGCGCTTGCCAGCAAACGCCGCAGCCATACCTGAGTCACAGAGAGCCCGGGACAAAGAAGTCAGACGCAGCGGGCGAGTGGATTCTACTCAACACCAGCAAGAACCCACAAGGAGCGGACATCTTCATTCTGCAGTTTGCAGACCAGAGACTACCCAGGAACCAAGACTCGGCGTGAGTAGAAGCCTGACGTCCTCACTCCTTCTCAGGGAGCAGAGGAGGGAAGGCCACCCCTCGCCCCCCAGCACCGGTGATTTCCATCTTGGATACCGACAAAGCTCAGCTGAGCTGCTAGCTCCAACTCAGGCCTTGGAATAAAACGAGTCATTTAGCAGGTCACAAGAACTTAACGGCGAAGTGACCTGCCAGACTCAGCCCCATCCAGGGAAAAGTCACCCAGCTCAGGCGCCAGCCATTGGAGTGGCTTTCCTCACTGGGTAACTAGAGCCAGAGGCTGCCCCTCCCTCTAGCAGCCTCCACAATCAATTGAAAAACAGAAACCCTGAGAATGGCTCTAGGCTGGGTTCTGTGAGGTTTTCACAAAATAGCCCCAGGGAAAAGCTGCTGTTTGTTGAAAGGCCTCAACTCTACCCAGAACCTAGCCTCATCACTGCATCCCCCTCTTTTGTGATTCTCAAAGCAGATCACCCTCCCATTAAACTAACCTGGGAGGGGGATCTCAAAAAATCTTGGGTAAAGCAGAGCATTTTTCTGCCTCTTCAAACAAACTGACTTAAGAAACCAATCAAGCCACAGGACCTCAAGCTGACCAGAGACTCCAACAAGAGGCTGGTCACAGACACAAGGGAGATACAGGATTCTTCCCACCCCTCCCAAAAAAATAAAAAAAATAAAAAAAAGAACTTTTTTTTCCTTCTTCTTTTTCTTCTTCTTCTTTTTTTTTTTGGTACCTTATATATATATATATATATATATAAATTTTTTCTTTTCTAAAACTTTTATTAATCTTTAATTTTTGCCTTTTTTGAAAAAAAATTGTTTTCCAGTAACTTTGTTTTCCTCTTACAATTTTTATTTTAGGAATACGTGAATGTGCGGTTTCCTTTCTTTTCTTGTCTTCTTTCTCTTTTTCTTTCTTTTTAATTATCTTTTTGTTTTTTGTTTAGCTCTACTGAACTTCTGATCCTTTTTCCTCCCTTTCTTATCATTTTCACCTTTCCCTCTCTTTTGTTCTTCTTTATGTGACTTAACTCTTGTTCTGCACATCCTCAGATAAACCCGTAGTTAACTAGAAGACCCTATCCCCCATTGTGCACACACTTAATCCACAAATTAATTACTCAATTCAAAACCTCCGAGACATAAATTCCTTAATAGCAGTACTACCTCTTTATACCTATATAATATTTTAAGCATTTTTTAAGTTTTTCACATCTCCTCTATGTCCCTACCGTTCTCTCATTATACTCACATTCCTCTCTAAATAGATGGTCTCTTAATCTCCATAATAACATTAATTTTTACACTTCTATTTTTTTCTGGTCTCTTTTCATTTCCCTTTCCCTTTCTTCTTTTTGTCTCTCTCTCTACTTGCATCCTACCCAATCTATTTCCTACACTGAGATTAGGACATAGTTAACGCTCCCTGTGCCTCCCCACACCAATCTATTCCTACTTTTTACCCACATCTCTCCCTAACCCTAATAATTTCTGGTTTTCCAAATTCTTTTCTGTGGTTCGAAGCCCATTAACATATAGTTGTTTGATGTTGAATAGATGTATCTGTTGAACTAGATTGTATCTGTAGACTATTGACTGTACAAATGCAAACTTTGGTTGATGTTTGCCTTAAGATAGTGTTCTAGCACAAAACTGGTGCTAT
>NW_012267224.1:16103987-16122519 GCF_000151885.1 Dipodomys ordii
GATAGACAATTTGCTCCAGGAAAGTTAGAATGAACTTGTGACTTTAAATGAGCATCATTATTCCACAATACTGTGAAATTCTGGAAACTATGTAATCACTTAATCACAATCAAAAAAAAAAAAAAGAACCTCGGGGAAGGTAGGGAAGGAAGGGATGATAGGGGGAAACAATGGAGGAGGTAACAATGTTCAAAAGGAAGTGTACTCATTACCTTACTCATGTAACTGTAACCCTCTGTATAGTATCTTTACAATAAATAATAATAATAAATTTAAAAAAAAGAAAAAATGTACATTTAGATTATAAATTGTATAAATCGTCCATAATTTTTTCTAAGAAATTTGAGAAGAGGAATTACTATTTTCAACTATTATATATTATATGTTAATACAAGTAGTACAGCAAAACAACAGATATCTTAGATACTACACTTTCAAGTTACAGAGGATGGTTGATACTGGTAACTATGGAATGTACATTTTCTTTAATACAAAATAGTACAAAGACTATGAAGGTCTTAAAAGCACAAATGAAACAAACAATGTAAGCAAATAACAACATACTCCATTATTTAACCTGGTATCAGATATGACATTGTCTAAATAATTTGTCTTATAATTTATAATTAATTCATATAAGTCCTGTAAACAGTATCTCATTAGCCTACAGATGAAGCAGAATTGACCATTTTGTTCAACACAGACAATGAAATTTGCAACCCTCAACACTGGAAATATCCATCTACTTGCCTGGTCTTTAGGTATTACAGAATTACAACCTTCCTAAAATATTTGACTCAGTATTTGTTTCAAGCATATCATAGCCAGAACTATTTTGTCTATATTTTATAAAAAAGACAAAGTTTTTTAATTATCTTAGGTTAAAAACTATATGTGCTGATACTCCTTTCATTATAATGTGAAGCACATCAGTGCATATTGATAAAAATTAAAATATGGGAAAATAATTTGCAAAAGAAATGTAAATTACCACATTAAAATTAATTACTATCTTGATAACAATCTCAAGATAAAAATTTGGTTAGATAACTATAATTCTTTATATAAGTTTTGTGAGGAGTTCAATCCCATCCTTGTGAAATCTAATTTGCATGTGATTACTAAGAAGATACATCATTATAGTTTTGAATAAATTCATCTTACTTGTCTGGAAATATCAATAATGAAATTTTTGATAGCAGCCCAGTAAACATACATCTCATAAAAAAAACTGCAGAGGTAAATAATAATTACATCATAATAGTTTTCCATTTACAAATGCAGTTTACTTTTCTCTTGAAAAAATGACACAAAGCTTTTGAATGTTCAGTGTTTCTGAAAGGGAATGCTGTGACCTCAGCCAGCAATTAGTTTTCTTTCTATGCTCCATAAAATTGAGGAGATTTACAAAACAAGTGGTAATACTAACTTTTATAATGATGGGCCATATGGCACTTCATCATTTGCTATATTTATGCCTAGCAGAGAATATAAAATTATAGTTCTTGCATTTTTTTTTACAAAATGTGATTGCTACTTCTATTATGCCTACAAATTAGCAACACTACAAAAACAAAAAGTGTTCCAGATTATTTTAAAAAATATATTCTGTTTAAACTACCAATTTATATGAGGTGTTCTGGTTTACAAAATAAGCTTGAAGATGTTTAAAAACATGAAGTCTTATTTTTTTAGGTCTAGATGAAATTCATAATACATTCCATATTGCATTTAGCTTGTAAAGTTTTTTGTCCTTTTCCAAATGTGATCTTAAAGAACAGGTAGAAAAAGTATTTCTTCTGAGCTTCGTTTTGTTCACTCTATCTCTTCACTTGAGTATACAGTTTAAATTATTTTTTATTTAGCAATAGATTAATCTAAAAGTATTTTAATAGTTTATATATACTTTTATCAACTAAAATTTAAATCATCTTTTGGCCTAGAGAGGCAGAATTATGATTCTGCCTTGAATTGTGCTGGTGAAAGTCTTACTACATATTTTATTTGTTTTTTAAGGGTAAACAATCTAAGGTTATTAAAAAAGTAATATTTAGTAATAACAAGGTGTTCTGAATTTTTAATCCAATCTGGCTTAATGATATAAGGGCACAATGCTAACTGGAATAATAAGATGTTCACTCCCATTGTCAGATATAAACCATTTTGTTTTATTTGTGCTGATACTGGAGCTTGACCTAAGGCAGAGCAGAGGTGCGGGCAGGTCTATGCTGTTCCTTAGTTTTTCTCTCTACCACTTGAGTCTCAGCATCACTTGTGGATTCCTGCTGGCTAATTGGAGATAACAGTCTTCCAAAGTTTCCTTCCTGTGGCTGGCTTTGAACTGTGATCCTCAGAATTCAGTGTCCTGAACAACTAAGCTTACTGGTCTGAGCCATGAGCAGCAGGTTTACCTCACAAATATTACGTGGCAGCTAACTTCTTCATTCATACTCCAAAATCAAAGCTAAGACCAGAGTTAGTTTGCATTTTAATGATGCCTAACATTTACTTAACAAATGACTAAGTTGATAAAATATGCTTTTGTTTCCGAGGTTATGATATGTCTATTTGTTGGTTTTTATGAGTAAAGGAGACACAGAGAGAGATAAAGAGACAGAGACAAAGATAGAGAAAGTGAACAGAATGAGACAAAGAAAGAATTACATTTAATAAAGTTGTAGTATCAGACTTGTAAATCATTATAATTAAAACAAATGATACCAAAACATAAATACAAATATTATAGAATTACATGAATGCAATCCATCTAAAATTGAGGTTTAGACTTTAATTCATTAACATATCTCATTAAAATAAATAATTGAATATAGTTTATAAATTTGCAGATCAAATCTTAATTTTTTCCTGTCCCTTTCCTCATTCATTTTCTTACATCTATTTATTCATTCATTCATTCAGCAAATGTTCAATCTATCATTTACTCACTCATCCATTTATTGACTATGCCTACAATTCTTCACCACTCTTTTCAACACCATGGATTTGATGATTAAAAGCAATTTTTTTTAAAGCAGCACAGCCATCTACTGGATTGGAGTTTATCTTGCTGCTCTTTTTCAAGGAGGTTCAGATGTTTCATTAAATTGTTGGTTTCAGATCTCTCCAATTTGTTGGTGTAGGAACTCAGAGCTATAAACTTGCCTCTGAGTACTGCCTTGGCTGTGTCCTAGAGAAGCTGGTAATTTGTGTGTTCATCTTTGTTGAATATCATGAACATTTGAATTTCCTTTCTAATCTCTTCCAAGAACCACTGGTAGTTCAACAGTGTGTTGTTCAGCCTCCATGTGTTATAGGACTTTCTTTGGTGGCTTTTGGTGTTGAGTTCTAAATTTATTCCCTTGAGTCTGAGAGAATGGAAGGTATAATTTCAATGTTTCTGAATTTGGACAAGTTTGCTTTGTGACCTAAAACATGGTCTATTTTGGAAAATGTTCCATGTGCTGCTGAGAAAAACGTGTATTCTGATGCTGCTGGGTGAAATGTTCGGTAGATGTCTGTTAAATCTAGTTGATCTATGCAGTTGTTTAGATCTGCGGTTTCTCTGTTGAGATTTGCCGAGTTGATCTATCTAGTGGGGAGAGTGGTGTGTGTATTAAAGTCCCCAACAATTAATGTCTTTGGATCGATGTGGGATTTGAGGGAATGTAGTGTTTCTTGGATAAATTTGGGTGCTCCATTGTTTGGCGAATAGATATTTAGAATTGTAATATCCTCCTGAAGGAGAGATCCCTTAATTAGTATATAGCGACCTTCTTTATCTCTTCTCACAAATTTTAATTTGAAGTCTATTTTATCTGATATTAGGATTGCAACTCCCTCCTGTTTATGGGGGCCACTTGCTTGGGAGATTTTGTTTCAGTCTTTCACTTTCAAAATATGTTTGTTTTTATGGGCAAGGTGTGACTCCTGAAAGCAGCTGATAGAAGGATCTTGCTTTTTAATCCAACTAGACAGTCTATGTTACTTAATTGGACAGTTAAGTCCGTTAAATGTTGAGAGTTAGGACTGAGAGGTGTTTGGCAGTTCCTGTAATGTTATCCACCTTCTTGGGGGCTACAACAACTGGGTTCTTCCCATGGTTCTTGGATTCTCAGTTTGGATGCTGTTCCTTGGCCTTTATTGTGGTCCTGTTGGTTTTCTATGTGTAGGATGCGTTTCTTTCTTTCTTTCTTTAAGAGGGAAGAGTATCTATTTAGTGTAACTTTAAAATAGCTTGATATTTTAGAACATTGTGGCAGTTAAATGAAATATTACAAAATGAAATTAACTCACTTTCTTCCTTAAAACTATACTCAAACCAGAATTTTTGTGATTTTTCTTTCATGGATTTAACAACAGTGAACTGTTCAAAAGTATTTTCTTCTATGTCTGAGACAAGCGTAGAACACCTTTAAGAATGGCATTGCCCCATTTGTTAGGAAATGGAAAGACTAGGAAAAATATTAAATGAAGTAAACCAGGCCCAAAGAAACATAGGTCCCATGGTTTCCCTTATTTACAATAACTGGTATATGTCTGAGACAAACAGAAAAGGTCAGATAAGTTGATATTAGGCGAAATACACCCCAAAGTAAAGACTCAAATGTGTTTTTTTTCTTTCTTGCTATTGTTTCTAACATATTTATAAGATGATTTCTTTGTTGCTTTGTATGTCTCTCTCTCACGGTAAAACCCCTATTCTCACTGTATTTGATGTTGGTATAATTTGTGGAGGGGAAGGGAAAAGACAGTGTTTAAATAGGGACACATGTGGACCCATTGCAAAATGAGATGTACAAGGTGTTATCTCGAAAAACGAACTTTACAACTTTGGCGCCAGGAGGGTGTTAGCGGGGGAGGGGGTAAGATGGGAAGGGATGGTAGGGGAAAAACAAAGAAGGAGGCAACAATGCTTGATAATAAATATACTCATTACCTTGCTCATGTAATTGTAACCCCTCTGTACGGTATTTTCACAATTTAAAAACAAAACAAAACATAGCCAGATGCTGGTGGCTCCTGCCTGTAATCCTAGCTGCTCAGGAAGTTGAGATCTGAGGATTGTGGTTCAAAACCATCCAGGCCAGGTAAGGCTGTGAGGCTCTTACCTCTAACCACAAAAAAAAAAAAAAACCACAGAATTAGCCTGTTGTTCAAAGTAGTAGAGCGCTAGCTTTAAGAAAAAAAAAAAAACATGGACAGCACCTAGGCCTTGAGTTCAAACATCAAGACCAACACAAAATAAATAGCAATAATACATATAATGGGGTTCCAATGTGGATACAAATTTTCAATGCTTTTGGCTCACTGAAGATACAGATATTATTAGTATATTTGTCATGTGCCTTTCTTTAACAAGCTCAAAAATTTACCAGTAAAGAAGCTCCTATCTATATTTCACCTCTAACACTCACTCTCCTGTATTACCTACTTATTTCTTTTAGCATTGTACTTCTCATTTTATGAAACTAAGTTACTCACTTAATTTTTTTATTTATTATAGTGACTAGGATTTAATGACTTTCAATATGAAGCACTTAGAATAACATTGAGAAGTAATAATAACTACTCAATAAATATATTTATTTAAGTGATATTAATAGGTAAATAGTCTAAATTTTTTAATTAGATGTTACTTAAATTTCACGTATTCTCTACTTCTTAAAGTTGGGAATTATTATTTTTACTTTTTTCTTTTTTTAATGTTCACGCTGGGATTTAAAGTCAGGACTTGGGCACTGTCTCTGAACTTTTTGCTCAAGGCTAGCATTATACCATTTGAATCAAGCTCATTTCCAGGTTTTTTGGTGATAAATTAGAGGTAAGAATCATGAACTTGGGGCTGGGAGGTGGCTCAGTGGTAGAGCGCTTGCCTTGAATGCCTGAGGCCCTGGGTTCGATTACTCAGCACCACATAAGCAAAAAAGAAAAAGCCGGAAGTGGTGCTGTGGCTCAAGTGGTAGAGTGCTAGCCTTGAGCTGAAGAGCTGAGGGATAGTGCCAAGGCCCAGAGTTCTGGCCCCACAACCGGATGCCCCCCCCCCAAAAAAGAAAAAGAATCATGAACTTTTCTGCTCAATTTGGTTTTGAATTCTGATCCTCAAATATCAGCCTCCTGAAGAGCTAGGATTATAGAGGAAAGCCAGGTTCCAGCTAGGTTCCTAGCTGGAAATGATTCTTTAGAGTTTTATGCCATCTTTTTACAAAACTAGGAAACTTTTATTTTTGTTTATTTCAGACAACATGCATTTAACAAGAATTTATGAATACATTATTCATTGATGCAAATGACCAGCTGATTCTAAGAGAACAGGCATTCAAAATTGAAATTAAGGAATTGCTCTCACCAAAATTGCCTTAGTTATTTTCAACTGTCTCTCAGTAATACATTTAATAGCAGTAATACATTTAATAGCACATGCCCATATTCTTCTCTTTTTTTTTGCTACACCATCAAGATCTCACCATGCAACTGTATTCTTGAGTAATCTTTCTCACAAAATGATAGATAGGATGTGCAGTCTTTCCTTCTATTCAGGTTTAATACTCGATGGTAAGTGTCATTTTTGTAATGAGACTGGTGTTAAACCCGGAAGCTGCTGTTATTTGCATTAAATACAAAAGTAAAACATAATACAAGTTTCAAACTATAAAACAAACTTTTAGTTATTTAGAGTAATGTAGAAAGAGTCACAACTAAGAAAACTTTCTAGAATACATTTTTAACTGTTTCATGAGTCAAAAGATTAGCTTTGTTAGCTGTAACAATGCTCTATCATTTTGTAATGTTAACAGAAATGATTAAATCAAAAAATGTAAATGTAATCAGTTTTAAAGCCATCTGAAGACTCATCATGTATGACATAAATTATAGGCTTTCCACGCTGTGGAAAATTTAATAGCTTTTTATTTCTAGAATGTGTATGAAGTTGAGAATGAGGTATTTTGTATGGTGTACATAGAATAAAAATTAAAGTATTTCTGAAGGAAAAAATTGACTTTCCATATTAGGTCAGCCATGATAAATAACTATTTCTGCAGCTATCTGAATGGCAATGCAAATCCATTCTTTCAGCATATGCAACTTATTTCAATTGGCCTCATGTAACTTTTAAACAAAATGTAAATGGATGTTTCCAGGCTATAAATGGATTGAATCCTTCATACATAGCAATATCTGATATGTTTTATTTTTGAGAACCCTTACTGTAATGTCAGATGATTGAGCACATCACTGTGCATCCTAAAGATCATTTCTGAACTTTTCAACCTTCATTTGTGAGGAGAACAGGCTTTTTATTGACTTTGCTTTGCTTGTATACGAACTAAACTATCATTTTTTTCCCTCTGATGGTAAGAAATCACGAATGGGCTATAGTTTCCTAGATGAGGCCTATTGATTCTTATACTCAGTTCACAAATACAGTCTCTCTGCCTGAAATATTTGACCATGCAAAAAACACTATGACCATGATAAAAACACTACCCATGTATTTTTAAATTAAAGTTAAAATTATATTACCCAAATTTTGATGAGTTTATAAAAAAACAGAAGTAGGTAAGGGCTTGAGGCTCATACTGTCAACAGTTAATACCACATTCAGCTGGAAACTCAGTTATCAGCATCAGTTTATAAACTTAGTGGAGGACAGAAATAATGATTGGTGTAGTGTTTTGAAGATCTTTTTATTAGCATCTATTATTTATACAAATGGGTTTAATTGTGATACTTCCATACATGCATAAAATGTATCCCCATAAAATTCAACTTCAGCCATTGCTCTTCTTCATCTATCTTCTCCCTCTTAAAAAAAATTCAGTAAGATCCTTTGTTCTATTTTCATACTTGCATACAAGGAACTTCAACACCGTCCACCTTCCTTTGTCCTTTCCTGGAATCTTCCCCTCCTGGTGATATCATCCCCCCAAAACATCTTTCAGAAATTCTTGTCATTCAAATTTTTCAGACAAAAAAAGTAATTAGGTAACTGCTGCTAACATATTATATGTCTGTCTGTATACAATGTTAGCAAAAAAACCAGTTTTATGTTTTTGATATTTTTTCGGTTGTGGGCTTGAACTCTGGGCCTGGGCACAGCCCCTAAGATCTTCAGCTGAAGGCTGGCACTCTACCACTTGAGCCACAGCTCCATTTCTGGCTTTTTCTGCATATGTGGTGCTGAGGAATCAAACCCATGGCCTCATGCATGCAAGGCAAGCACTCTACCACTGAGCCACCTTCCCAGGCCTATTTTTTTTAAAGTAATTATCAGATAGAATAATTCAGGATAAAATCTGGTGTGCCCCAGTGATTTTAGACTGAAGAAAAATGAGCAATAATGATGACACAAATGAATTTAAAAGTCATGGATATAAAGAGGGTGGAGAGAGCATTCTGTCAATAGGAGATAAGTGGACAAGGTAATAGAACAAAATAGAACAAGAAATTTGGGAGGTATGAATGCTACATGAGGGAAGATTGGATGAAGCAGGATATCAGATGATATTTTTCCTGAAACTTAAATCTGTAAAATCTGTGGAAAATGGAAAAGAAAAATTTCCCTGTTGTGAGAGATTCAAAAGAGCAAGAGTTTGGGCAGTCATGTTTTTAAATGGTCATTAGAGTCAAAGGTCAATTGTTTCTCTTCTCAGGGAGCCTAAAGAGTGTGTCTCTTTAATATACATTCCAGCTACTTCACTTTTATTTTCTCCATGTAAACTGATAAAAAAATTCATTTTCATTCTTTTGTTTCAATTTTTTTTAGACTTTAGTATCCTAAGGTAGGACTGTTCTTTGTATTTCCAAAATTACTTAAATCCACATTAATTCAATATCATTTCAATTTACCTCTAGTTCTCACAGATAGATATAAATATAGTTTGTACTTATTGTTACAAATTATCTCTGCAGTATCTATCTCATTTCAACTGGAATTTTTTTCCCAACCTTCAATTAATCGCAATTCCTGTACATACTGGACAAGGATGAAAAGATGTCTGAGAGATACAAAGACAAGGCAATATGTATATGTACATATATGATCACAGAACACACACATACACACATCACTTCATTTTCTTATCTACATCACCACACTGATTATTCTTCCATATAGGTTTCTCATATTACTTGCATCCAGGTTATACTCCATTAATGCAGCTGGTGTAGTATATACTTTATAACTGAAAATCTAATAATATGCTTTTACTGGGTCTTGAATCTCCAGGAACAAACTTGTTCACCCTTTTGGATATTTTCATCCTCTGATATAAGCATCATCAGCCGTACACAAATTTTCTTAGGCAAGGTCCATTTTCTCTATTACCTAAACCACTAATCTAAATCAAACATGCTCTGCATTAACATATTTCAGGACAACTAAGATATATATTGTCAACTTAAATTGAAATGTAATACTGCTAATAATGACCATATTTGTTATATGCTAGGCTAAATAATTGTCACTTTTAATCTTTTAATCAATAATTAGCCTTAATTAGTTCTCATTGTAACCCATCAAAAACAGAAAACAAAAATTTACCAGACACCATGTATATTTTCCAGCTTTTTCCCATTAACAGTCAAATTTCACCAATGATCTTTATCTATAGTCTCTGTTTTCATTTCCCATTCCTTTGCCTCAAGACTAAAGTGCAGTATTTCTCTAAGTCTTCTCTCCTTGCTCCACACTGCATGCCTACATGACATAATTTCACACCTGTTCTCAAAAATTGTTTCAACTCCATTATGTGGGCTTCCAATTGTAAAGTTTCTTCTCATTTTAATATAAAAATATCCATCTGTGAATATATTTCTTCATATTCTTCATTTATTCATAAGATTGTGTTTCTCCTGCTTAAATTCATAAACTTATTCTCATTGAAAAATGATTGTAAAATCCTTAACGTTTTCTGAAACAGTACTACAAAGACAGTTCTTCCTTTTAGTAGCATTGTAAGATGCGGTAAAACATAACAGCCTCTAAAGATTCTTAATTCTGCATTTGTGGACAAGTTAAATTACATGTCAAAGGAAGGAATTAAGGTTGCAGATGGAATTAAAGCTGCTGATCAATTGACCTTAAAATAAAGAGATTACTCCATTAACCCAGTGGGCCTAGTGTAATGACAATAGTCTTTAAAAGTAGAATAAGGAATTAGAAAAGTGAAAGAAATTGCACTGTGGGAGGCTGATATTCCATTCCTGATATGAAAGCAGAACAACAGGCCTATAAACAAGGAACATAGGTTGCTCTGATACTGAAACACACACACACACACACACACACACACACACACACAAGCACAAACTAAATAGATTCTTCCAGAGAAACTCCAAAAGATAAACAGATCTACTGATATCTTGAGGTTTTGCTGTGGTGAGCCATGTCAGGCTTATGGCCTTGATAAATGTAAGACAGTGTGCCTTTTAGGAACTCATTCTGTGACCATCTGTAACAATAACAATGAGAAACGAATACACACAGTGACACTTTGTCAAGCATTTATTGTTTTTGTGCAGTTATTATTTTTGTTTCAAAGTGGTGTTCTAGTCATCCAAACACTCTTATTTTCTACAGGCTACCATTTTTAAAATAGAACTTAGATATATTATTCAGAAAATGCTAATATGTTTACTGTATAATGATTGTGGTACTAGAGTTAAAACTAAAGAAATTATAAAGTGTCACTTACAATCATCTTATATGGTCATATGTATATAGCTTTTGACCTTTCTGCTTGTCTGGTAAGATTATCCTAGACATATACTAGTTATTCCAAATAAAGGAAAGCATAAGACCTATGTTTCTTCTGGCTTACTTCAATATAATTTTTTCCGTCTTTCACCATTTCCGAACAAATGGGGCAGTGTCATTCCTTCTGATGGAGGCATAGAATTCCATTGTGTGTGTGTGTGTGTGTGTGTGTGTCACATTTTCTTGATCTACTGAGGGGCATCTGGGTTGGTTCCATAGCTCAGCTATGGTGAATAAATGAACTCCAAGACAGGGATACAAGAGGTTTTCTTCTTTGTCGCTATTGTTTTTAATACACTATCTGATTTTTTTGTTCTTTTTTATTAATTATTTTATTATGAAAATACCGTATAGAGGTGTTACAATTACATTATCAAGGTAATGAGTACATTTCTTATCAAGCATTGTTGCCTCCTCCTTTGTTTCCCTTTCCCATCCCTTCCCATCTCCTCCCCACCCTGCTGCACTCCCTCCTCCTCCTAACCCTCCCCCTCCCCTGCCAAAGTTGTAAAGTTCGTTTTTCAATATAACGTTTTGTACATCTCATTGTTGCAATGGATCCACCTGTATCCCTAGTTAAACAATTTTTTCCCTTCTCCTCGCCATCAAATACAGTGAAAACAGGGGTTATACCATGGGGAGAGACATACAAAGCAACAAAGAATCATCTTAGAAATATGTTAGAAACAATAGCTGTCGCGACCACCTCGACCCGCAAGGATGACACGACAACAGGTTCTTCTTTCAGGCGGTTTATTCAGGACCTTGTTTACAGCTTCTTTTCTCCTACTTCTCTCCTGCCCGCTTCTTCCTGCTTCTTCCTGTTTCTCCTTCTTTCTCCTTGTTTCTCCCCTGCCCGCTTCTTCCTGCTTCTTCCTATTTCTCCTGCTTTCTCCTTGCTTCTCTCCTGCCTGCTTCTTCCTGCTTCTTCCTGTTTCTCCTGCTTTCTCCTTGCTTCTCTTTCCCATCCGCCCCCGCACTCCGGTTATAAGCCTCCTGGATGGCCAATCCTGAAGCGCCACGTGGCATATACTGATAGGACTGCAAACACGGAAGCAAACTAGGAGCCAAGTCATAGCCATATAAGGAGTTGTTTTTTACAGAGAGCACTCGTCACAGGGAAGACGGAAGGCGGGAGCCAGCTCCATCTTAGGTCACAGCCGCACCATGCGGCCCCGCCATTTTAGCTACAATGTTGCTTTTGCAGCGTCTTTGGTCGTGGCTCCCTGCAGCTCTCCACAAATAGCAAGCAAGAAAAAAATCATTTGAGTCCATTTCACCTAACATCAACTTATCCGACCGTTTCTGCTTGTCTCAGACATATACTAGTTATTGCAAATAAGAGAAACCATGGGACCCATATTTCTTTGGGCCTGGCTTACTTCACTTAATAGAATTTTTTCCAAGTCTTTCCATTTCCTAATAAATGGGGCAATGTCATTTTTTCTGATGGAGGCATAGAATCCCATTGTGTATATATAACATATTTTCTTGATCCATTCATCTACTGAGGGGCATGTGGGTGGGTTCCCGTTGAGTTATACCTCAGCTTCAGTCTTTTAATTCAGATGGTAATATCCACTCTATAAAATAGCTAATAACTTTATGTAAAGTTTGCATTTCCCTATATTTTAAGATTGCTTTTATAATACTTAATTTCACTTGAAGGGAAACTATGCTTTATTATTGCTTGAACTTGCATGGATTCATTACATTGGTAATTGAATTTAGAAATTGGAATGATGGGAGAAAAATAACAAAAAAATGAATTCTTATATTCTCTCTCTCTCCTATTCTCTTTTCAGAATATAATCAGTAGTTTGCAATGAAAATAATTTAACTAAATTGTTTCCTATTAAAAGATAGCAACATGAGCATTGTGGAAAGAGGAAGAAATAAAGATACCACAGCTAATTGTGTTTCAGGCTCTATCTTGTAATATGTAAAACAATTCTATTCTTGCAACAGGTAAAGTTGAATAAAAACATTATTAAAAGTTAACAAAACAAAACTGAACAATGCTACAAAATTAGGCAATGGTTCCCTGGTTTCTCCAATAAGAAAATTTGGTTGTGTTTTGGTTTCTTTGGGATAAATGGCAGGTTTTTGTCTATACTACAAGAAAATAAATACAATACACTTTTTATATAGTTAGTGAATAAACATTTTATGTAAGAATTTTGGAGCTTCTACAGTGATTTAGTCACACTTGATAAGTTGAGTTATATAATAGCATCATATTAATTACCCTGAAATCTGTATTATAACAGTTCATTTTTATTAAGATGAAATTTTTATTTTTAAAAATGATCCGATTTTGTGAAAAGTGCTTAATCCTTTACTACTGACACTCTATATAAAGATTACATATTGTTTAGTCTATAAAAATACTTGTTAATTATTTCTGTTAATTATTTCTGGTTTCTCCAAATATGGTACTATATATTTGAGTTTATGTATATGGTGCACTTCAGGTGTTGACATGTAATAGGAGCTCAATAAATTGCAGTGGAATGATTAATAGACAGAATTGTTTAAATTGTTTAATAGAAGCAGGGATGTTTAATTACTTGTGGTAATCATTTTGTACTCTTGAATTTTATTTTCTTATCAAAAGAGTTTATAAATTAGTATCCTGTGTTATGAATCTTATAGTTTTTCTCCACAAATTGTTAAAGTTATGAAAAACAAAAACATGGTTTAAATATTAGATTAAAAGAAACATTTTCAGACTTTTTTGTTGTTGTTGTTGTTGGACATGAAGCTTGAACTCTGGGTCTGGGCACTGTCCCTCAGCTCTCCTGCTCAAGGCTAGAGCTCTATCACTTGAGCCACAGTATCACTCCCAGTTTTCTGGTGGTTTATTGGAGATAAGAGTATTATAGACTTTCCTGCCTGGGCTGACTTTGAACCTCGTTCTTCAGATATCAGCCTTCTGAGTATCTAGGATTACAGGTGTGAGCTACCAGTGCCCAGCTTTCAGACATTTTATAACCAAGGAATTCTAATACTACCTGATAGTCTTAATGTATGCATATTAATTACATTAAATATTGATTTAGCTACCTTAGTCGGCTTTTAGATATGTGATCAGTACAGCATGAAACCATTAACTGAGGCTCAGCTGTTGAACTGAGATAATTAGTGCATCTACAACTGCCCTGTAGACTTTGCTCCTGTGGCTTGAGAACTTAAAGCTCTCATGCTCCTTCACTAGTACAAACTATAGATTTATTATTTATTGTTTTTGCCAGAGAAGAAATTCAAGTCCTCATTTTTCTTTGTCCACAAGTTGGATATATTAAGTTTAGTTCTACAGTTTCCTCCATTTCCCTATTAACACTTGGGTTATTTTTAACTTGTTATCGAGTAATTAGCTAAAGAAATGGGAGGGGTGCAACTACATGAGGAATGCTTTTTCAAGAAAATATTCAAATATTTTGATGAAATATTTATGACTTCCTGACCTGAACAATTCATGAGGATCTGGGGTTTAGATTCACTTCTTAGTCCTTAAACCCACAGATGCACTTGTACCTCATAATACCTAATATGTTACATGATACATTAGTTTATGAAACTGATTTTGTAGACTACAGAGTACTTTACAAAAGTAGAACACTAGGCTAATAAATACCAGAATGAATCTCATGTTGAACTGTTTCTTATATAATTGTTTTCGCAGTGTTTTTTGGGTCTTTTTGTCCTCAAATGAAAAATTAACATCAATGAAAAGAACAAATACCAAAAAGTGAATTTCTGTTTTGGAGAATACTAATGTCATTACTAGTTCTTTCATTATAAAATGTGACTTATGGCTTATTTATACTAAAGCCATAGTGTACTTCCACAAATATCTTTTCTTCTGAATGTGAGAGTGTGTGTATGTGTAGAAAAGTTTTCTAAAAAAGGACATAACATTTGTTCAAATAGAAGTTGTTTTCTAATGCTGTATGCTGGACAAAAGAGAGCTTGTAATATAAATACCTTAAATTTCCCAGCTAAGTAATTTTATTTTATATGAGTACCAAGCAATTCAATTTTGTATGATTACCAAGTAGCCAAATGTGACATGCTTTTACCTCCAAAAAGTTTGTGTTTATCTTTGTGATCTCTGAGAGGATTTGTGCTTGCACAAATGAATGCACATAATGACTAGAAGAAAAAAGAACATTTCACAGGAAATGCTCTAAACTAAGTAGGCACTTCATTTGAAGTGGGCTTAAATTATTCCAATTTCATTTATCATAGGGGACGGTATGTAATTTTACACAACTTATGGTGAGTTTCATAACTGAATAATTTACAAAGACTTACTGTACTATATACATACTTAGCTTAGATTTGTTTGTTTTTATATCTTTTGAAAGGAACAACAAATTATTATGTAACACTGGTTGGGTCAAATAGTTATAATGGATTTGGCTCATTTAATCTTACCAAATCCTTTGAAACTCATTGTGTTGTTATATTTAATTAGCAAGGGAACAATTAAGTTCAGAAATATGAAATCATCACATCCAAGTCACCCATGTAGTCACAAAGACCAAATGTTGACTGTTTAATGTTGTTCTTAATATTTCTGGTTGTCAAGTGATTTTAGCATAGATCATGTCATTAAATATTAGAAAGATTCTGTTCCTTTCAATAAAAGTATTATTTTGCCTGATTATAGAACTACTTTTGATTACTGAAGCTGGAAATACAGATAGCTAGAAAGACATCCAAGTCACTTGAAATGTCAACATCTGTACTACCTATGAATACCTTAAAGCCTACAACTTTTCCATTTTTAAAAATATTATATGAACTTGTTTTTTATTTTTTGAGATCTTTATCTTAAAGAATTTCTCCTTGTATTTCGACTGATGAAATTTGTTTGCACATTATTGAGAAAAACAAAAATGGTTCTTGTAGTGAATATTTCACAAGTAGCTAGTCTCTTAAAATCTAAATTACTGTTTCTTCAACTTTTAATATTTTTGTCTGAAATCTTTTAATTCCAGATTACACTGTGTGAGAAATATTTTCCCCTTATTTTACTGAAAAGCACTCTTGGACAAGAGTAAGCAGATTTACTCCAAATAACTAATATATTGTATATGAATGATTTCCATATCTCATTGATATTGTTGAAGCAGGCAATCCTTAGTTTTTATTCACATACTTTCTTTATTACCTGGCTTATGGAATATTGGTAAATAGAAAAAAAGCTATCAGGCTTTACAACATCTTGCCAAAATGGTTTTGTGTTAAGAAATTTAAAGAGAAAAGTGTTAAAGACAAAGGTAATTCAGTGTTGAGCAAACATATTGTTGAATATTAAGTAGGCATTATCTCCCAAGGTGGTGAATTTGTAAAGTCACACACTTTCAATCATCTATATGCAATGCTTTCCTTCACTTTTTCCTTCTCAAACTCATTTAGGTATCATATTCACTAGTTAAAATTTAGCCTTTTTTGAATACCTATGAGGCAACATTAGTTTTCAGGAGAAATGTCTATTTGAAGACTATTTGAAGAACTGACTAATCTACTGGACAAAGAGATGCATTGATGTTACCTTCACCATTGATTAAAAGTAAATTCCCTTATGTGAGAATGTGACCTCTATGGGTTCACCTTGAGGAAAGCAGGACACACTGTGGCTTCTGAGGGAAAAATGACTACGAGAGTTCCCACATATCTAGATAAGTCAGTGTCCAACATCTTGCTCTGCTCTGTAGGAGTGAAGGAGGCAGCCCTAAAAGACTTTCATCCTCCAAAGAAGAATCTTGTTTCTTTGTCCTTTGTTAATCAAATATTTAAAGCTTTACTCTAAGACACACTAATAATATCTTTATGATTTTCTTCCTCTTTCATGTCAGTTTCCATTAACTATCACACATGATCTCTAAAGTATTACCTACTTTTTTACTTCATAAAATTTCTGTGCTACATCTATCAAAGAAATAGTTTTGAAAAGTGATTTTTTTAATAACTGAAGAAAGAATGAGTTTAGAACACAGTAACCCTATATTTTAATCATGGATATAAATCCACAGTAAGTTATTTTGTAAGTTTATTTTGGAATTATTCTCTCATTGCAAAATGGAGAAAGTCCCTTCCTGATGAATAGGTTGCTGTAAGGTAAAAACAAAATAATAAATATGAATTCATTTTGAAAATGCTTAATCACTGTACAAACATGTAATGATGCATAAAATATTGTCAAGTACTGAATTTTACAATGCTACATTTTTGACATTTTGCTATGGATATATTAGTTTATCATAGGTAATACAAAATAATTTTCATAAGATATTCATCCTACATGAAAATAAAAGTTTTCAGAGCATTTGACATACAACACAATCATTATTAAAGCTATTACAGACTTTCTAATTTGAAAATGAAATAGTCATGGCCCTAGAGTAAGTTTGACACCACATTTATTATCTAAGACTAGAGTTCGTATAATAATTACTTTGAGATCACATTAACGTGTCAGACTAGCCAAATGACTGAGCTGTACATGTGGGTAAAAATGAAATACATGTAAAGAGAGTTTTTGATATAGACAGTCTACTAATCAAGTTTCTGGCACTCATTTTTAGGTCATTTTCATTGAACATGTAAGAGGCAGTGACTTAGAAGTATCAAAACATGGAGACTTCCAATGTACTAATTATGGCTTACATTAGCAACAAGTGCTGTATATTCTGTGTGAGTACCTCTGAATAAAGTTAGAAATTCTTTCTTTTAATTTAAGATCATTAAATATCAACTCAAAACACTGGCTAAATATTGTGGAAGAAAACATAAAAAGAGAAAAAAGGATCTCTAATGCTAACAAGGTTTTTGGTCAAACCAAAAAGAAAGACCTTAATTGACCTCTACCTATTTTAAAGGAAAATGAAAACATATTATCTCAGTAAATTCTAATAAACAAGGCAGAAAGAAAGCAAAAGAATTGCAGTTTAGTTTACTTACCTCTAGTAATTAAATGAGGATTGAACACTTTAATCCTTTTATTAAGAAGCAAATTAGGTAGAATGGATTATATCAGATGCCTCCTATTGAGAATTCAATAATCTTTTGCATGAAACATAAAATTTGTATTTTGCAAAGTTTAAATCATTTATTTTTTAGCCTATTTACCTTTTATGTATGTATATATGTGCATATATATTTATGGATATCTATCATCTTCCTTGTCTCTCAAAATTCATGTGTTGAAGTTCCATAAAGTGCAGTTATAAAAGATGGATCCTCTGAAAGTATCATTGCGGGGGTGATTTCATTGAAATAGGATCTGAAAACATAAAACTTACACATAGAGCTGCCTTGTCCATTACACCATATATGGTCTCTGCTATGGATACTGTTTTTAACCAAAATGTGTCAATGTTTTAAGATTAGACTTAAGAACTTCTCAAACTGAGAAATAAATTCTTTTTTTTAATTTTAATTTTAATTTTTTGTGAACATACTGTACAGAGGGGTTACAATTACATGGGCAGGATATTGAGTACATTTCTTATCAAGCATTGCAGCTTCCTCCTTTGTTTACCCTTCACATCCCTTCCCAGCCTCCCCTCCCTGCCCCGCCAACTTTTCCCCCCCACCAAAGTTGTAAAGTTCGTTTTTGACATGACAACTTGTACTTCTCATAGTTGCATTGGGTCCACCTTGTATCCTTAAATGACTTGTTTTTCCCCATCTCCTCCACAAATTATACCGACATCAAATATAGTGAAAGCAGGGGTTATACAGTGGGGGAGGGACATACAAAGC
>NW_012267224.1:16124659-16212137 GCF_000151885.1 Dipodomys ordii
TTTCCTAACAAATGGGGCAATGCCATTCTTTCTGATGGAGGCATAGAATTCCATTGTGTATATATACCACATTTTCTTGATCCATTCATCTACTGAGGTTAGCTACTAATTATTTTCACAAAGGCTCTATCCTTATGATGGTTCTCAAAAGCCCCATCTTTAATATCATACTTGATTATTAGAATTTCAACAAATGACATTTGATAAATAATAAATAACATTCACATTGTATAGCTAAAAGTATGTGAAAACATCAAAAATTTGGACAAACCTGGAATACTGAAAAATTTTGGAGGAGGATGAAGAGAAGAGAAGAAAGTCTATAATAATATTAATGATTCTATGCTACACAAATAATTTTAGTATTATTCCAAATTTATAAATTTAAATATATTTTCAGCAGTATTATTGTTTAATGAAATCCCAATGAATTATTCAAGAGCAGGCATTGAACTGATGGTTAATAGAAGATACAGGTTAATTAAATTAGTCTACCAGACATTTAACAAAATTATGAACATTTCAATGGCAGCCTTAATTTTAATATTCTTAACTTAATATGTAATGAATGATGACTGTAAAATATTTGTCATCACTTGAGTATAGAGATGGTAAACAACTTTAATAGATTAGATAAAGTTGTAATGAAAGAATTATATCCTAATTTTCCTCAACATTTATGTTGAGTAAGCATGCAATCTAATTATTAATCATTCTTATATTTGTAAAAGAAAATTTTAGAAATCTGATTTCTCAACTAAGGTTTTCCTGTTATCTTTTTTCCTGTGTTTCTGTTTCAAAAGGAAATATTGTTACCATATTAAGTGAATTTTAATTGTAGATTTTTTCAAAATAATTTTTTATTTGTACCTTAAAATACAAATCATATATATATATATATATGTATATTGTGTTTATATATTGTGTGAACATGTGTTTGAGTATATGTGTGGATATGTGTGATCATGTAAATGCATGCACAATGGAACTAAATGGCTGGACATGAGCTGTTGGTATAATTTTGGTATTCCATGGCATATCAGTGTGAATCATCATGCAATTATGAACTTGTCAGGCTTAGACCCATATTACCAGTGTTCAAACCTTTCATAATTATAATGGATAATTTATGAGGATAAAATAGTAAACTTTAATCCACAGTAGTGCTGTTAATAACTTAGTAAGATATACAAGACTGATATTAAGTTTGTTTTTTATAAAAAATGGATCTGAAGGTAATAAGTAAATCTGAAACCAAAGTATAAACACCTGTAGGGTTCTGTTACAGAATATTAATATGTTTGAAGCTCATTTATAATAAGCTTGTCTGTCAGGCCACAGCTGTTTTACTTCCAGAGATGGAGATCTCCTCCAAGGTTGTACTTGTTTTGCTCAATTTATTAATCATAAAGGTGAAAAACAGTGTTTTGAAGGAAGTAAATTACAAGAAATACAACATATTTAACTCATCATTCGGTAGGCTATTTAGCACCAAATAAGACATTCTATTTTAGCTTGTAGTTTACTGTGTTTGCCAACAAATTTTATTCAAATGGAAATTAAGATTTTCATACATTTAATACATGTGGTTATTTCTTAGGTTAGTACCTAATATCTGCTGTGCACCCAAGATTTACTTCTACCCTTACACAGAGAATAGGTGACTGATGAGGGGGCTATGTTAGCTAATTTTTTTTTTATAAAGGTGATTCCTAGGTTCTAGAGAAAGAAAATTCTGTATTTGGCAATGACTTCTATGAACATTTACAAATAGATTTAAGGTTACAAAATGTATTTATAAAAGGACAGAGATGGAAATTATTATTACATCTTCTTGAACATAAAATCTTAAAAAAGAAGATGGGGGCATCATGTCAGGAAGAAACTTATTAAGATTTAGGTGAATAATTAAAGCCCTCTTACTCACTGGTTGTACTCATCATCTTATAGGATCTACCATTATGACAGAAGAATATTAGCTCAGTTTCAGTGATATTAGAAAATGAAATCACTGGTGTTTTTGTTTTAATTTTCTTCTTCTCCCATAACACATTACTAAGAACTTGTTGGCTTATCACCAAAAAGTTATTTCTGAGTACTGGATGGAATCATAAGTTGGCATGTTCTTTTCCACAGTAAGTTCTAGGGGAGACTATCTGGGATATCTCACTCTTCAACTTTGTATGTTCAACCCTTTCTTTTACCTGTGGCTACAAATCACTACCAGTTTATGCCTGCATCTTCATTTGCATGGCTTTCTCTGTATGCATGTCATTTGGGGGAGTTCTTACAAAAACTTAGTCATTCAATTTAGGACCCTCATGGAGAATTCATGATCATCTCATCTTGATATCCTTAATTATATAAACAAAGACTCCTTGATCAAATAAACTAATATTAAAGATTCTGATGTTTGTGCATGAGAGTTTTACAGACAGTATATGAAACCCTATTGGTCTTAAATCTTTTTATGTTTTTAATTCCTCAAATCCTTCAGCCGCTCTGATCTACTTCCAAAATGCATCTTCTCTTCAACCATTTCCCAATAAAGAATCATAGAATTATTTCCCACTTCTATCAAAAATGACATCATATGGAAAAGTGCAATTAATTGTGAACAGAGAATGACAGCACCAAGTCCATGACATTTTTAGTGTACTTCATAGGAATACTTGATTTATGCATTAGCATTCAACTCAAATTAAATGCCAAGATTTTTCCCACAGGCTCTTAGAAGCAAAGAGAAAGCATATTTGCTACTTGTGCTTTCTGAAGAAGAATGTCAATATTGTGAAGTATTATTACTTTATATAACTAATGATACATTTTATAAGTCAAAAATTTTAAATCGATATCTATAACAATTTATGGAAAATAAGTTCTGGGGGTGGTTTTGTTTTTGTTTTTTGGGTTTTTTTTGGGGGGTAGGGTCATGGGGCTTGAACTTTGGGCCCAGGTGCTGACACTTAGCTCTTCAGTTCATGGCAAGCACTTTACTACTTGAGTCACAGCATCACTTCCAGTTTTCTGGTGGTTAATTGGGGATAAGAATCTCACGGACTTTCCTGCCTGGGTTGGCTTTGAACCATGATCCTCAGATCTCAGCCGCCTCAGTAGCTAGCATTATAGGAAGGAAAATAAGTTTTAAAGAGCCAATTTATATTTAAAAATAATATAAATGAAACAATAAAAGTATAAGATGGTTATTTATTGAAAATAAATGTGAATTTCAGGATAGCCATCATGCTGAGAGATTATTTATATTTTATGAAGAAAATAAAAAGTATTTGTAGCTGATAATAGATTTGTAATCTTTATTTTAACAATCACATTTTTTTATTATACAATGCATTATTGTTTGATCAAAAAGAGTAGCTAATGTGTGTGGGCATCCAAATAAGAGTTATTGTTCAAACAGAAGAGTTAAAGTAAGAACAGAAAGAAAAGAGGAAAGGTGAAAAATAATTTAAGTAGTTTACTGTTGCATTGTATGCAATAGAAAGGATTTCTAATTTTTATGTCAAAAAAATAATCACAAGATTAATAACAACAATAATAATAATATACTAGCACAAAGGACTTGAAACTCTTAATAGTCTCATCAATTCCAACCTTGAAATAAATGTAAAAAAGTAACATAAGAAATTTGTTTGGTCATTTAACTGGAGACAGAGTCAAAAGCCTTAAGTGAGAGTCTCCAAATTTTTCCTGTTTTCTTATGCAAATGTCATACATATTCTAGGCTCAAATGTTTACCACTACTCCACAGCTCAAAACTCATGTCATTACTCAGGAGAAAGAGTTTTTTGCTTAAAAAATTAAAACTAAGAAGTCCTCTTCTTGTCTCTTTTTGATCGAACCTATATCACTAAGCCAGTTGCTCTGAATTATTTCCAGCAAACTCTGTACAAGAGACAAGTTCTGATCATGTGGCAGCTATCTGATTAGCAATTTTTCAGAGATGATCATCAAACCATAGTAAACTCTTAAAATCCTGGGGCTTAATATTTTAATGAGAGAAGAAGATATTTTCTTATGTTTTGAGAACGAAAAAAAATGAATGAAAAAATATATGTCTTATTTTCCTTATCTACTCCCTTGCTAGACTTCTAAGCTAATTTGACTATTTGGCAATAGTGAGTAGTGCTGAATGGGTGTGCAGTTATCTCTACTTTATACTGACTTAAATTCTGTTTTCTTCTTAAATTCTTCTCTTATTCTTTTTTTTTATCTTTAAGTAGTTGTACAAAGTAGTTCTACAAAGCATTGTATGAATACAAGGTGTCTGACAACATTGTCACCCATCGCTCCTAACCCATTCCTTCTCTCACTTTTCTTTTTATTCCTTATTTTTGAAATAATCTTAAATATGTAAACAAATTTACGTATCCTCTATCCTCAGAAGATGTGAAGCCTCAGGGCAGGTCTTTTGTCTATTTGTTTCAGGGTATATTGTGCTGCACATATTAATGTAGTTTGGGAATTGATTAATATATTGTAAGAATACCCTAATTTTTTTCTTTTCTTTTTCTTTTTTTTAGTTTTTTCAATTGTTATTGTAAAGGTGATATACAGAGGGGTTATACTTACATAAATAAGGTAATGAGTACATTTTCTTTAGAACATTACCTCTTCCAAACTCTACCAATCAGTAAGTTCATGTTATTCCATAGATTATTAAGCTCAGTGAATTTGTTCCTTTGTGTGTCAAAGTAAAGGTATTAATACATACTCTATTTAGCCTATTTAGTGAATGTACAGAATTAATGGCAAACACAATGTGATTGTGAGCTGCATTGAATGCAGAAATGTTCATTTCTTTCAGATTACCCTTAAGCAAAGTATGTTGAATTTAAAACCCATAGCTGAAATGTGGATAGACACAACATAGAATTATTGGGTTATATTTGGAGTGTAACACACTCTTGCACACATTCTTTATTACATTTCTCTGAAATAAATGCTACTGTTATATTCATGTTAAAGATTGTGGGCTGGGAATGTGGGCTAGTAGTAGAATGCTTGCCTAGCATTCATGAAGCCCTGGGTTCGATTTCTCAGTATCACATACACAGGAAAAGCCAGAAGTAGTGGTGCTGTGACTCAAGTGGTAGAGTGCTTGAGCAAAAGATGCTTAGGGACAGTGCCCAGGTCCTGGACAAAAATTAAAAAAAAAATGATCGTAGGCCATGCAGGATAAAGAGATTAAATTTTGTTGACATTTATTAACACCACTGATGTCTGAAGCAGATTTCAATTTGAACACTCTGGCATAGCGAAGCTATCTTTTTGCTCTAATTCACAGAAGTGAAAGTATGCACCTATCATTGTGTGTGTGTAGGAGGGGAAGTCCTGGGAGGAAAGTTATAAAAATTAGGTTATTTCACTGAGATTGGGAAAGAATGAGATATTTGACACCAACACTGTCAAAATTTTATTTGTAAATGAATAAAATAATAAATGGGGTTTAACTTTTTTTCTCTAAATTTTCTAAGAAATAGTTCTTTTTTTTCTGTGTTGTTTTTTTTTAATTGTGAAAATACCATACAGAGGGGTTACAATTACATGGGCAAGATAGTGAGTACATTTCTTATCAAGCATTGTTGCCTCCTCCTTTGTTTCCCTATACCATCCCTTCCCTTCTCCACCCCCCACCCCCACATCCCCCTACCACCACTACCCTCACCCCTCCAAAGTTGTAAAGTTCATTTTTGGACATAACGTCTTGTACGTCTCATTGTTCTTCGTTTTGTGTTCACTTTTACTTTCAAAGTAGAGCAAAATGTGATGGAAATAAAATTTCTAAAACACAATGAATCAATTGTGAACCAAAAAAGGTCTCCAAATTAGAAACTGTATTTTATTTTAGTGGTCATTACATTGAACTACATATTCTCATTTTATTACATGATATGAAATTAAGTGGTCCCACAACTTAATCACAACATCTAATTATGTAGAGCACTTTTTTTTCCCTTAAATTTGTATTAAGCTGTTTTAAACTGCGCTTTTTGGTGCACAGTAAAGGCTTTTAAGAACACCAAATTATTTTTTATTGAAGCAAAATAATACCTAAATTGCCTTAGCGGTTTTGCAGACATGACTAAATGTGCAAAGAGTTTCCTGGGGCTGTAGCTGCATGATGCCCATTACAGTCAGCGGGGATCATTGACTTTAACGGGAATCATGTGGCTAATGCTTCATGCGACACTCCACAAAATCTGAAGTAGAGCCTTTTGAGTTAAAAGAAGGAGGCATATGGTACTTTCAAAATATACAAGGATCTTTTGTACTTTTCCTCATGCACTTCCTGTATTTTTACCATTTTGGATCAAAGAATAAAATAGAAAACAATTTTGTTTGTTTTAAAAAAGTATACATAATTTTTGATCAATGAGGAATACAATTTAGTAATAGTTATTTTGAATTGTTTAGATTTCTAGTAAAAATAACACCATAACAGCTCATTTTGCTGAAAGTTGGTACAGTAGAAAAAAACCTATAACACAAAGTAATTGTTAAATTGAATTAAGAAATAGGCTTAAGGAATGAATCATCACAGGATAACAAGTCAGAATATGTATATAGAAAAACTATTTGTCTCTCTATTATCTATCTATATCTTACCAAATACATAAGATGTCCCACAAGTAATTGGTTTATAATTGTGAGTTCAAATTTACATACCAACTTGTATGGCTTAAGATATGCCCAGATAACTGGTGAAATGTCTCTGGGGGAACTGATAGTATCTACAAGGGTATTTCTGAATATGATGATCTTCCCTTACCAATGCAGCATTGTGAGAAGATAGATCAAAATGGCAAAGGAAAGGAAAATTTGACCTGATTTCTGGAGCTGAATCACTTATTTCTGGCCTTGAACTTGAAGGCTCTTGGGTCAAATGCCGTCAAAGTTGGACTGAGTTTGTTCATGAGCTCTCCTGAGTCTTGCTCAAGGCAATTACAACACTAGTTTCATTGTGTGCATTGTTTGCAGATGGTATATGTGGAGTATCCCAAACACTGTAACTTCGTGAATCAATGACCATGATGAATACACTGGTATGTGTCTGAACTCACTTCTCTATGTGTTTGAAGAACCTTGATTGATATAAATTGTCTATCTCATTGCCACATGATAGAACAACAAACAGCCATGTTATACACATTTCTAGCTCTGCACCCATTGTATACAACTGATCATCTCTTTAACCACATAAAAAATATTGTACAAAGGGGCACTGTAAGGCCAGTTTAATGTTATGGTGCTTTGTATCGTGTTTCCCAGAAAAAAGAAAAGAAAAATCCTGGATAAGGATTTATGGAAGCATGTAAAAGAATCGAGACAGTAACTAAAGCTTATCTAAGGAAGTTAGGACCTCAGGCAATGTCCCACAAACATCTTCCAATTTTTAGGTTGATCATTTATGATTACTAGAGATAACCAAATTTCAGGAATTTCTATATTTGTCTGGAAATAGAACAAGTTGTTGAACTCAGGAAATAGTAAATTGCACTTGCTAAGTTGTCACTCTATCACTTAAGCCTTGAATCCAGTTCTGCCATTTATTAATTATTTTGAAGATGAAGTCTTATGAACTTTTCTGCATGAAATATCCATGAACCACCATCCTCCAGATCTCAAATTCCTGAATATATGGGATTACAGAAATGACCTACTGGTGCCCAGATCTGGCTTCACTTTTAAGAATGCAAAAGTGATTATGTCCAAGCAATGTGATAATCTTTAGGCTTTCTCCCACACATTGAAATGGCTCAGGAGGCTACCCTGATTTAACAAAAATTCTATTACTCCATCTCCAAAGCAAGTCCATTTATGTTTTATGTAAATATATTTCTATAAACTTTATGCTGTGTCAATTATTTATATGGGTTTTAAGTCTTAGAATAAATATTTTAGATGGAGTTTCAAGTCCCTTTGCTCCTAAAGTATGTTGGCAATTTTTATTTGATCCTTTAAAGTTTTACAGGAAATTTAGACCATCTTTCCAATGTTCAGATACATATAAACAAATATATAAGATTTTTGTCAAGATAATATTAATTCTATAGATCTATTTGAAAATAATGCAAATAATACTGATAGTAAAAAATTATCTGTATTATGCCTATTCATTATTCATTTTGTATAATATGCCCAAGACTCTATTCTTGTAGTCATTTATGTATTTATTTCCTAATCTGTTATAACACTCAGTCTTTGATTTTTGGATCTTGATTACTATAATTTGTTAGTCTATTTTCAGGATTAGATTTCATATATTTTCTACATTTCTGCATATTCACTTTGAACACAATCAGGAGTTTTTTTTAAATACAAAGAGCCTTTCTTAATTGATTGTAAGATCTGTTTCTTACACTGGGCCTCAGGGAAACAAAAGGAGAAGTACTATACCATAACTCTATAAAATTAACTAGAGTACACACTTTACTACTATAATATTTTTGTAGCTACCTCCTGCAGCTATGAGATGAATCAGAAGTACACTTGAATATTCAACCATACTGGAGTTGTAGTGTCCCTAACTGCAAATGTTTATAAGTAGATTATTTTTGCATACTTTAGATATTTACATGAACAGGTTTACAGGTAGATTTTTATATCTAACTTAAATTCTTTGGTGTATAACATTCACTCAGCTTGTTATCTATTTTTATTATTTTTTATTATTTTACATAAACAATATTATACATAAAGGGATATTTGATTGGATTTATTAAAAAATTTTTATGTTTAAATGATGAATATTAATTACTTTTTTAAGTCATTCTAAAATTTGCTTTTTTCTTTTGTAATAAGAAACATACATGAAATATTATGTTCCTTGAACAACTGACTTTGCCAAAGAAATGCAAGAGATATTTGAACAAATTAATTTTTAAACATATCATTGAGCATATTACCTCCCTTCAAGATGGAGGAAAAATGTACCACATTTATTGTCTAAATTAACCCAGCAAACTAGACAAGAGCACATAAAATAGGAGTTTGCATCTATTATACAATCCTATAGGAAATTAACTCCTCAGGGAAAGATAACAAATGGTCTGAACCATGCAACTGGCTGATATATCTGCCTAAGGATATTCACAGGCAGCAGTTACAGCACAGGAAAACTAAATAATAATAATCAATAATAATAATAATAATAAATGTCAGTTGGTCCTTGTGAGTTTAGAGCACCAAATTCAGAGCTTGAGGAAGCCTAGATCTTTAGAACTCATGTGCTAGAGTAGCAGAGAAGAGAACATCTTGGAGAATTATGTTCTGAATTTTCACAGAGTTCCTCCCATGTCTTTAGCTCAATAGGAATAGATGATCATAAAAGAAGTAGTCAAGAATAGGAAAATGGAAAAGATTAACTAAAATAAACCTTCAGAGATCAAGAAGGTTTACAGAAAGTTTGGTACTTAAGAATGAGAGTGGAAAAAATGTTTTTATGCCTTCCACCAAAAGAATATAAGATATAGTTTTGAGAAGACTCTGACCTTCAGAGTAGCATCACAAGGTCCATGGAACTTACGAGACTCTGCAACAGGTTTTAACATGCAGCTTCCTGACCATTAAAGCATTTGGTAACAAAAGTAAATTCTTACCATCATAACTGACTTCTAGAATAAATCTCAGCAATATTCTAAATATTAATTATTCAGCATTCCTTTACAGAATGCGTGAAATTTTTGATGATATATAAAACTTAAGGACAGTACACATGCCAAGAACAAAAAGAAGAAAACATTTTTCTCATAGTAAGAAAACCAATTAATTTATTGAAATAGGTTCAAGCATAATATGGACTAAGAAGATAGCAGACAAATATATTAAAAGCTCTCTTAAAAGGGTATTACTCAAATCAATCATCTGGTTTTAAAATAATACTTTCTGAAAGTACTCTACATGGATTTGAAATAATTTGGTAACATCAGAAGAGAAAAATAATTCAGAGCAAGAGAGCTGAACATATTTAAATATCTGCTGTGGAATATCCTACTTAAAGTCATCTATCATAAGCTATACCAAAACAAAAGGGTAAAAGGATAGATTTCAGGTTATGGGAGTTTCTCAAAACTAAGTTGTAAAGCATTAATAAACACAACATGACTTATTCCCCAAATCTATAAGCTGAGTGTTTACAAAGGAAAACTAACTACATGGCTCCATCATATAAAATATTTGAAAATATCTAACTTAGTTGAAAATACATATATGTATATAGATATAGATATTTAGGCAAAAGTATATAAAACAACATGTGAGTGTTTTGAGGTCTGTATTACTTTGTGGTAGTGAATTTACACGTGCAAACATAGTTGTGCAATTGTACACTTTATTGAACATCAGTGGTATATCTGTAAACTACTAAAACCATAGGTAAGTATATAAAGCACTGGGCCATACATAAAGTTACATAATTTTTTTTCAAGTAACTTTTGTATGCACTTGATCAGCTCCATTCCTGGCCAGAGTCACCAAGACAGGTGTAAATCCTGGTTTCTGCTCTATGTTTTGTGATTCTTCCTGGGTGGGCAACAACATGAAGTAACTCTATGGGTGCATTCAGTTACAAGAAGGGCTTTGAAGTTAGAGATCAAGCATCTTATATAGAGACAACCTGAATCACTGAAACTAAAATCTTTACTCAAAAGAAACGACATGATAAGGAGAAATTCTTGAATATTGGATGGTTTTCTTATTTCGAAGCAGTAATTAAACTTGGATCAAAGCAATTACACAAAGGAAGGGAGAAAAATCTTGCTGTGAAACTTACTAAACTGCTTAAAGAACAGTTGTTATATTTCAGAGAATTTTAACTCACAAAAAATGAGCATATTATAACTGCTAGTCATTGAGAGACAACCACCTTAATCAGGCATCATAAAAGCAGCTAGGCTGTTAGCAAAATTGCTCAGTAGGAGGCCTCAAACAGAAAGAGCCACTCTTACATGACAGCCATCCACAGACAAAAGCCTTTGTGACAGCTTTGGGATCTAGTTAGGATGTGGCAAAATGCTGGAGGAGACCAATATTGTGGAGGGCAATTTTTAAAAGCCAAGCCCACACCCAGACATGCAGTTGGCTGACGCTAGTCTAAGCTATTGACCTAGGAACAACTCTTGTAGACTCACCTAGCCCTAATCATTCTTGGTCTTGCCCTAGTGCTATCTCCTATGAGGGGTCACATCTGCCTGGGGAACAGGACTGACAAATTCAGTCCTAACTGTTGACCTTGACCCAGGTCCAGTTTTTTTCCCCACAGTGTATGTGTACTCTGAGAGCAGTTCTGCAGTTCTGCCCATGCATCTTTTAATATAGCCATCCATGACCCAGAGTCAGGGCAATTGACTTCAGCCATCCACAGAACAGCTGACCCTCCCCCCTTGCCTGGTCTGGGAGCCATCCACCCAGTTAATGACCCAATGCGAGAAGCACTTCTCCATGTCCCTGAAAAAGTGATGTGTAAAAATCTATTTGACTGTGGAACCCGAAAGCTTCAAGACCAACTATGAAGTACTTTGATAGCTTAGACAGGAGACCAGAAAATGCAGTTTTGTTTTTCTCTCTTCTTAGTTTTATCAATATGACAAAGAGAACACATCCCAATAAATGTAATTACATATGAATGCATATTTTTCTGTCAAATTCAAAATAGAGATATTGTTGTACCATAAATCAGATATATATCCAGTCACGAGAAAATAGAGAAGCCACATTTTACAGGTCGAATTTTGGAGTCTTCATTGGAGAGCTAGAGTTCTGCAGGCGGCCAATTGTTACAAACACCTGCAGCCCGGAACAGAGCTTGCACCAAGCTTTTAAAGACCAGCCACATGTTTTGGATGGAGATCAAGACTCAAAAAAATCACTACACATAAACACAGCACAAGGAGCAGGGTTTCTCTAGGGATAAACAACATGATGTACCTACATATTTCCAAAAGCAAGGCCCTTCAGGCTCTACCCATTGAGCCAGGCAAGTGAAATTCAAAAGATTCTCATATCTAGGCCTGGGAGCTGGGTGGACAGCCTCGATCTGTTGGCACCATGATGCCTATGAAAACAACAGACCCCATCACCTGGCCAGCCTTCAGGATGGCTGTAGACATTATTTAGATTCAGTTTCCTCACTTCATTGAATTGCTCTTAATTATATGAAATCAAATCATTGATTTCTAGGGGGCACAGGGCTTCACCTTCCCCCACCATGAAGACAAGATGCCAGACCCTACCGTCCACCATGTTGCCAAGATGGCGCCGGCCAGACCCAATCTCCCCAGTGCAATATAAATGTCTATTATGATTTTAGCTAAAATTGAACCTCAGTGTGATAAAGTTCTGGATTTCAGCTTTAGTCCATGAATGACCTACATATAGACAAATGCTGTACTAATAGTACAGCTAGTAAGATGCTATTTTCCATAGAGAAGCTCCAGTAAACTACTCAAACATTTTAAAATATAAGCCAAAATGATTGTATTTGACTAGCCTGAAACGTCATTAGATGCTTACAAAAGATCAATAATATACACGGAAACATCAGACACTATGTCAAGAAAGAGATTACATAATCAGCTAAAATATCATATATTATTTCAAGAAAGGAAAACATAAAAAGTAGATCAAACTTGGTATCTATGGAAAATTTCATGAAGCTTTTTCCAGAAAGCTTTTCCAACTTTTTCATCTCTTCAGGTCTTCTTTGTGCATCTTTCAGTCATTGTAGAGAATAGATTCAAATTATTCCAGGGTTCAGTATGTTTTAAAGAAACAGATCATCTAAGTCAACATGCTGTTTACAGTGATAAGAAATATGAATAAATATCACTGTATTTGAGATTATGTTCTTATGTCAACTTGAAGCAAAAATTAGCCACTATTCATATGGATACCATCAGAGTACATTGTTTTATTTTTTTAAGTTTAATTTATTGTAAACGTGATGTCAGAGGGATTACAGTTACATAAGTAAGGTAATGAGTACATTTCTTGTTGAACATTGTTACTCTCCTATTGCCCCACCTACCAGACTCTCCTCCCTCCCCTCCCCACAAGTTGTAAAGGGAATTTCTAACATAGTGTCCTGGGAGTTATCACTGTTGCATTGGTTCACCCTTTGTCCTGTGTCTCACGGTTTTGTTATTCTCCTTCCTTTCCCCAAATCAGATAAACACATATACAAGACACAGGGTACCAAAATCAAAAACAAAGACAAGAAGCGATAAAATGGTAAAAATGAAAACAAAAGGAAATAATTTCACACAGTACATTAAGAAGCAAAGACTAAGACAAAGAAACAAAAAAACCCTCTTTTTTCCTTATCTTGATGTTCATTTTGATTATCATCATTTCATATGGTCATATGTACAAAGCTATTGAGCTACCAAGAAAATGTGGTATATATACATAGTGGAATTCTATGCTTCCATCAGAAAGAATGGCATCAGCCCATTCAAAAGGAAATGTAAAGTCTTGGGAAAAAATAATATTAATTGAAGTAAGCCAGGCCCAATGAAACATAGGCTCCATCATTTCCCTCATTTGTAATCATTAGTATATGTCTAGGTTAGTCCTAGCAGAGTACCCTCTGAGTCACAGATTTGGTTAAGATTCCAAGAAGAGCAATTGCACAAGCTCAAGAAAATATCAACTACAGAGAGCCAGCCAAGTAAGAAAGCAGATTGATACCAACAAGACATAAGAAAGAACAAGTCTACAGCTGAATCATGGAATTTAAGAACACTTGAACCAAAAAGAGAAATTCTGAAGTGCACCTAAACGCTTACTCCAGTAAAGATGGAGCTACCATTTCAGGTAAATGGGGTTACTGAGAATGTAGCTGCAGTCAACACAGATAAAACACAATTGTCAAGCAAACACTGGGATTTTGAGGAAAAGAAGACAGATCACTAAAGACAAAATGATGATAGTATAGGCACACTTTGATAGCAAAATAGCTGAAAAACAAATCAAAGACCCTGCAATCGACTGGAGAAAAGCACATCAAAAAACAGGAGTAAAGAAGAGCATTGTACTGCAAATCTAATAAAAAATAACATTCTGCTTATAGTTTGCACTTTTCTAAGGAAAAAAATGATAGTAGCTATATATCAATTTACAAAATAGATATCAACTTTAGAAAGAAAAAGTAGAACAAAAGTTTTCTTCAACAGCAGAATTTGGAAAGTATGAATAAAGTGGAATATATAGACATTGAGACCATAGAAGAGAACAAACATAACTTTACAGAAGTAAGTTCAAGGAGAATGGTGATACTCAGGTTTATTTCAGAATTTTGCAGTAAGGGAAGGATATAATATTTCACAGATAGAGTAGAACTGATGTTGAGGGAATTAGTGGTTATTTGAAAAGAAATCTTTACATTAAATAAATAATAAATTTCAAAATAGTTTAAAGTTTTCAAAAGCTTTTCAAGTGTGATAAATTATATTGTTTTGATATTTATATAACGAGAAATTCTTTGTTATAAACGTCCAGAAATACGTGTTGTATGTTGTCTGATTAACTTGTGATTCTATATAGAAAAAATATTTAAATCATTTTATAAATAAATCTCTATTTGAATTGTTTTGACTTTCACAAAGAGTAAGTAAATACAAATACTGTTCCTTCAGTAATATTTAGTTTCATAAAGTCTATGGTTTTGCTAAATATTCATAACAAGATATATATTTTGTTAAATACTTATATAACAAGAAAATGTATAATAATTTCATTTATAGTTTTAGGTTTCACTGTGTATGATATCATAAGTTAGTTTTTTCTTATATTTTGCATAGTATGAAGAGTACATTTTGGAATTTCCCTTAATTATGCAGTCTTAACATAAAAATCACTAAAATGATTTTATAAATTAAGTTAAAATTGCTTTTCCTTCATCAGATCAATACAAGATCTAATTCTGTTGATGTGTTAAATGGATAAAGATTATGAGCTATTATGGTATCTAACATTCCTCACTTATATGTTAATGTACTAAATATTGCCTACATAAGCTGGAATATTTCATTATCAGTCAAGGCACACACTGTCACAAAAATAAAAAAATAAGTAAAACATATTTTGAGATTTTTTTCCATTTGTTCAAAACTCCGATTTTAGAACATTGCCTTTATTTATGTTTGTAATGGCAGAAGAATATAAATAGAGAAGTCAATTGTATTACTTTCCTAAGTTAAACTTTTACAACACGTTTTTGTCAGGGTTTTCCAGAAAAAAACAACAAAAGCAGTATCTTATAGTCAATATAATAATAGTAATATCTCATGTGAAATTGGCACAAATGAGTATGTAGGTGAGAAGTTATGAAGATCTTCAGTGAGGAGAACTAAAGTGTCAACCGTGTGGCAATCTGAAGGTCTAAGAACCAAGACATGTAAAGTAATTCTGATAGGAAGGCTAACACATTCAGACCAGGGAGTACCTATATTTTGTTTGAAGACAGGAAAAAAGCCTAATATGTCATTCACTGGACATTGTAGGAAGCATTCTGTCTTACCTAGGACTATGACAGCATATTTTTTTCTCTGCAAAACAAAGTTATATCCACTAACATTATCACTGGAATTTGGCCATATTCAGTCTACTGATACAATATTAACTGCATCTAGAAATATCCTTATAGAAATATTGGAGTAATGTTTCACAAAACAACTGAGATTCTTATTTACCACTAATGTATACATATAAAATTAGCTATTACAAACAGATCAAATATTTAAATATAATAAACGTTTGACGAAGGAGAAATTTCTTTTAACTATACATTTTTATAGAAAATACTTTGAAAGTAAAATATTAATATAAATGAGTCATTAATATACAATGAATGTCTTTATAAAACTGGATGAAATAAGAATTATTATTAACCAGGCATGGTGGTTCAGGCCTGTTAGCTATTCAGGAGGCTGAGATCTGAGGATAACAGTTCAAAGCCAGCCCTGGCAGGAAATTCCATGATAATCTTCTCTCCAATAAACCAGTAGACCAGAAGTGGTGCTGTGGCTCAGAGGTAGAGTGCTCACCTTGAGCTGAAGAGTGCAGGGACAGTGCCTAGGCTTAGAGTTCAAGTTCCATGACCGAAAAAAAAAAAAAACAGAATTATTATAAACAGGATTGTGACACATTTATTTATATAAATTTTATTTTGCCTTAATAAAACAACATAGACAAAAATAGTGTGATAGAGTATAAATTTGAGTTAATATTTATTTAAAAGTTCGACTTTCTTCATTTAAAGTTACCAATGATCTTTGAACTTAGGTAGCTTAAAATATAAATTCAAAATGGAAAAAAATGTAGTGATTTTTAATTCATTTTGTATCATTTTAATTTTATTGTTATTTCATATAAGATCACAAAAATACATTATATTAGAAAAATATTATGAAATACATATGAAAATATTCTAGACAATTATACATATTTTATTAATTTACTCCCTAGTCCCCCTATGCAATTGTTTTTTCTATATTTTTACAGAACATTTTGGTTATCTGATCCTATACACAATTTTATATCATACAGAGAATATAAAGAAATTAATTTTTTCTAAGATGGATCAAATTGTTAATTTGTTCTTACAATGTGATCTTTTATCATTAACATTTTCTATTGTCATATTTGATATTTTAATAAACATTTATTTCACAAAAATATATTCCAAAACTGTATTTCAAAGTAAAATTAATAAATATAATTCAGTTAAAGGGTATTTTACTCTAAAAGCCAAAACTGAGAGCGATAAGTGTAATCCCTTTCAAAGAAATAAGAAGTAAAAGAAAGTGTACAATAAATAAAATAAGCAGATAGAATCTAACAGGAAAATAATAAAAACTAAACATGCACATATATATATATACACAAATGTATACATAGGTATATATACATATATGTGTGTATGTATGAATACATACATACATAAAGAGTGATATCAGAGTTTATATTTTATAAATTCAGCTATATATATTTATTAAGAGTGCTTATAAATATATTATTCCAAAGTTACATGTAAATATAACATAGAGTAATGAAAAATGCAATAGAAATAGAGTCATATAGTCAGGGATTTCCTTATACATTTCCCCAAGAATTAAGTCAAATAGATATTAAAGAATTAGTCTAGAATATTGGGATAAAAAGAAAAGTGAAAATACAAAGTAAGGTTCACAGAGTACACAAAATAAAAACACATATAGAAGTCCCCTATCATTAATCATTATGGAAAAGTATGTTTTCATAGAAATGAAACACAGATCTTATTACATATTCCATAAAGAATACAACTCATGTTGCAGTTTTCAATTTATTTTCTTGTTGGTGTATTAGCATGTGTATATAAATATACACACAGACAGGAAGCTATCATCATCAGAAATTAAGAACATGGAGATTAGGCCTATAAACATATTATTAAAGTGTACTCATTCAATATTTTGTCCTAAATGAAAACACATTGGGGATTGGAAGATACTGCATAATTGAGAAATTAAATCATATATATATATATATATATATGACCATGAATGACTGAATTTTGTGGCTATCTAGATAAATATTTTATTGTTCAGAGAGATGATTTGTTGCAAGACTATTTTTGTTTGCTCTTCCAAGAAATAAACAATACCTGTAATAATTACTTATTTTCTCTTCCTTCCTTCCTTCCTTCCTTCCTTCCTTCCTTCCTTCCTTCCTTCCTTCCTTCCTTCCTTCCTTTCTTTCTTTCTTCCTCCTCCTCCTCCTCCTCCTCCTCCTCCTCTTCTTCCTCCTCCTCCTCCTCCTCCTCCTCCTTCCTCCTCCTCCTCCTTTTCTCTTCTTTCTTTCTTTTTTTTTTGGCAGGTACTGGGCTTGAACTCAGGGTTTGGGTGCTGTCCCTTAACATTTTTGCTTATGTCTAGCATTCTGCCCCTTAATCCATAGCTCCACTTCCACCTGTTTTTGCTGGTTAATTGGAGAGAAGAATCTTGTGGACTTTCCTGCTTGGGTTGGCTTCAAACTTCACTTGTCAGCTCTCAGCCACCGAGTAGCAAAGATTATAAGGGTAAGCTACCAGCATTCAGTTAGAACAAAGATTTCTGATTTCAGAAAGGTAAAGTTGAGAAATTCCTGTATATTAGTGATTTATTAGCGAGAAGTTCACACAGCATGTGAAAGCAGCCTACTCACCAGTTTAGATGATCTTCACAGCATTTTTTTTTGACGGGGTTGGGGGGAGGGTAAGTCGTGGAGCCTGAACTCTGGGCCTGGGCACTGTCCCTCAGTTCTTCAGCTCAAGGCCAGCACTCTACACTTGAGCCACAGCGCCACTTCCAGTTTTCTGTTGGTGTATTGGATATAAGAGTTTCACAGACTTTCCTGCCCAGACTGGCTTTTAACTGTGATCCTCAGATCTCAGCCTCCTGAGTAGCTAGGATTATAGGCATGAGCCACCATGCCTAGCCACAACACATATCTTTGAAGAACCTGGATTTCATGTTCCAAACTTTCTACTAAAAAGTTTTTATATTAAGCTTCCTGCAATCTCAAACTTCCACAATGACGGAGAGACTTGAAGTCACCCTCAGCCTGCTGTATTTTGGAAAAACCTTTACTTGACTGATGCGTTGGATTTCTCTTTCCTTGCAATTGGAAACATAATTTTATTTTATTTACTTTCTCTTTAAAAAGCAAATCAGCCTGGGCCAGTGTTTCCTACTTGTAATTCTAGTTTCTTGAGAGACAGACATTTGAAGATTATGGTTCTAAGCCATTCTGGACAAAAAAAAATCTGCATGTCTCATATCTCCAATTAAACACCAAAAACCAAAAGTAGAGTTGTGATTTAAGTGGTAGAGTGCTAGCTTTGAGCCAAAAAGCTCAGGCACAGTGCCTTAGACCCTGAGTTCAAGCCCTAAGACCAGAAAAATAAATAAGTCTTAAAAAGCTTCTTGCAAGACTTACAATTTGAGACTTTCTCAAGGACTTGGGAACTATTTTTCTTTTATTTATCAAGAAGGAGATCATCACTATGTTTGCATCTTAATGGAGAATGAGGGTGCTATGTTAAATATGCATCAACTAGCAAAGTCAGTGGCACCATCACAAAGGAAAATATAGGCAAACTCAAGAGCCAATAGGACTCCCCCATAGCTCACTATCCACTATCTGACTGCCTGTTCTTAATCAGGAGCTCTCATCAGCTCAAGCGTCTTGCCTTTTAGCTGAATTCAGTCTATCTTCCCTACTTAAATAGCTTGAAAAAAATCTCTTGTCTTGTTTAATTTGCCATGTGCCATTTTTGCTTTGACAATACTTAGAATGATTTCATTGGTTTTTCCTCTTCCTTGTGCTAAACGAAATAGCACTCTAATGCTAACTGCGAGACTCCTGTAATGATGAGAAATGTATTTTCAGGCCTGTCAGATTTGAAGTGTGATAACAATGATAAACAATGATGAATAATCTCTTTAAATTTGTATTGATAGAGCCAATCCAGAAGACCATAATACAATTTAGAGGAAGCAAATTCAATAAAACATCTAACATTGTTTACAGAGTTATTTGCCTAACATAATTTTAATTGCTTCCATTCCATTGTTCTCTTTTTAATAGGACTTAGATATCTTCAATATATGTCTCTAAATCACAAACTCATTTCACTTCTCTTCATAAGCATGTTTATTTTTTATGTGAGGTGATTATGTTTGGGATGGCCCAATTAAAACTATTGTAATACAAACCAAAGTAGTAAAATAATAAATTAAAGAAGCAGCAGAAAAATCACTTTAGGAACTTGAAAACAAAGTATACATTATCACTAAAACTTAGAATTTTTTTTACCAAACAATTCAGTCTTACACAGTGAAAGCTACACAGCCTTGACTATTCAATTACGATTACTTAGAAGCGATTTAGAAATAAAAAAGCAGGGTTTATAAGTCATATTTGTTCAAAGTCACCTCCACAAGCAAAAAGTAAAAAACAAAGAACCTTGTACTCTTCTATTTCTACCTCTACAAAGAAAGTGTAAAACAATTAAAAAAAAAACCAGGTACATTTACTGAGTTTTGTGGTGGTCATATGTGTTAGAATAATAAGCATACTAATTTAACCATTAGATCAAAATTATTTGTTGTGTAGATAGTTAAGGTACTTCGCCTTTCAACTATTAAGAGAAATTCCAGTAGGAAATGATTTATTTGAATCTAGCTTCTATGTCATAGGATAGTGAGAACAGAAGAAAGAAGCTAGCCAGGCAGTCAGGTCAAAGGCCTCCTTCCATAGTGTCCCTGCAGTCCTCAGCATGACCTTGAGCTGTCACAGATGAGCCTTCAACCCCATGTCCTGGTGCAGTGCCTTGGAGAAAAGTGCACATAAACTACAGACTGACTGGACTCTACTGAAGTGCACGTGAACAGACACCCAGTCACAGGGATTAAATAACATGGGAAGGGCATGTGCAGGTTGTGGAGACTCTCTGATTGGGCCTAAGGACTAATATGGCCCAATATCTAATAACATCAAGAGTTATAGGTCACATAGTTCTTTAAAGACACCTTATTAATGCCTGAACAGCCCTCTCTTGAGAACTTGCTGTGGGTGCTTTTCTAGGTTTTCCTTTAAAAGTAAACAAACTATAACACTTCACTGTCCAAAAATGTCCCTGCTTAAATTCTGTGAAAATAAAACCCCACCACACTACATCTGTCAATAGGAAATAGCTAACCAAATAGAGTAGAGACTTCTCTGTGGAAAGATTAACATATACAAAGGCCCTATACTTGTTTTTTCTGTTAGGCATTATCTAGGCCTACTTCAATTTAAATAATATATCTTAATAAATTCTACAAACCACCATACTAGATAGTACTCCATGTTGTTTCATTTAGTACTCTTGATCTGAGTGTTATTGTTTACTTGAGGCACTGATAGAGCCTCAGATTTTAACAAACTTACTGCATGTTAAGTTAGCAATAAGCAAAAAGACAAATAGCAATTGAACCTTTCCCCTCTCATTATATCCTTTAGTTATCTATTGCACAGTTTAAAAGCAAATTTCATGAATATGTCATAAAAAGCCTTTAATTGGCCTGGAGACCATGGTTTGGCTTGAAGTAAGCCAAGTACGGGACAGAGATACCTACAATTTGGCAGATGATAGCAAAGCTTGCTCAGGCTCTCATGAAGGGTTATGGATGGCTGGCTTAACTAGAAGAGTCTCTGAAGGCATTGGACTCATAGTACTTCCGTTATCCTCCTTTTGACAATAACGAGCCAGTCTAGTCATTTCATGTTAGTTAAAGTATTTCTTAATAGTGAACATGAACATTTGATGCTTCTTGACCATTTCTGGGAAATGTAATTTCAAACACATTGTCTTTTCAACTCAGCAAACCTTTTCACAATGGTAAAAGAAAAAGTTCAATTTTATTATTGAAGGAACATTAAATCAGTAGGTGATGCCCAGTGGAGTCAAACCACAGAGACTAAAGAAAGAAGGAAATCTTGTGTTTCATGTGGCCAAGGAAATAAAACCCATTGAGTACGTTCTCAAAATAAATAGTTCTCAAGAAAGAAAACTTGGCAGCACCAATTTCACACATCATCCTAACTCACTTGGAATTTTGAGTGACAATCTGTGTTAACTAATTGGCTTTAACCAAAGGAAAGTTAAGCTTCTCGTATCTCTATGACAAGAGCTAATTTTGGAATGAATTTGCTATAAAATTAGGTTTCCTACCTTCCCCCAGAAACTGGGAAGTTGGGGTACCATTTTTCTTCATAGTTATAGTTCAAATAAATAGCCCACAGATACTTGAGAAAATATCCTTAGGTTTTAAAGTTGCAGGGGGCTTATTAAGCTTTCATAAAAGATGTGTGTGCATTTTGAACACACAGAAAAAAAGCTCATAATTACATTTGCTAGTGTAAATGCTAAAAAAAAATCAAAAACAAAAAAAAACATATATAAAAGCCTCTGGGAATTATGAAAAGCTTGTTATTTCAAAAAGCAGGGAAAGCATTTTGCTTTTTTTTGTAAGGCCTAAGTTCAAAATGGTCATATTTTCATGTCAAACTCATTGCATAAATGGGGTGCATGATAATTTCAAAAGAAAAATACATGAGATGGTCTAAATCCTATTAATGATAACTTTGTCAGTAGAAAAATCAACCTGTCAAAGTCTTGGATTCGCTGTCACCATAGAGCCAATCACACAATAGAAAGCCCACATCTAAAAAAGAAAAGAAAAAAGAGACAAGAAAGGAGAAAAGAAGGGAAAAGGGAAGAAGAGAAGAGAAGAGAAAAAAGAGAAGAGAGAAAGAAAGAGAGATAAAAGGAAGGAAGGAATGAGGGGAGGGAGGAAGGGAGGGAGAGAGAGAAAGAAAAAGAAAGAGAGAGAAAGAGAAAAAAGAAAAAAGGAAGGAAGGAGGAAGGAAGGAAGGAAGGAAGGAAGGAAAGAAAGAAACAAAGAAAGAAAGAAAAGAAGAAAGAAAGAAAGAAAGAAAGAAAGAAAGAAAGAAAGAAAGAAAGAAAGAAAGAAAGAAAGGAAGGAAGGAAGGAAGGAAGGAAGAAAGAAAGAAAGAAAGAAAGGTAAATGTAAAAATGTTATACGGGAGGTTACAGTTACATGAGCAAGATAATGAGTACATTTCCTATCCATCATTTTTGTCCTCCTTTGGTTTTCCCCCACAATCCCTTCCCTCCCACCTCCACAATTACCCGCCCCTCGCGTCAAAGTTGTAAAGTTCATTTTCAACATAGTGTCTTGTACATCTCATTGTTACAATGGGTCAACCTGTATCCCTATTTAAGCATTTTGTTTTTCCCCTTCCCCTCCCCAAATTAGAGAAGTGTATATACAAGATGCAGGGCACTGACATCAAATACAGTGAAAACAGGGGTTATACCATGGGGGAGGAACATAGAAAGAAACAAAAAAAAATCACATTGTACATTGTACATTATAAATATGTTAGAAACAATAACAACAAAGATATTTGTCCTTATCTTGGGGTTCATTTCGCTTAACATCATCTTATATGGTCAAATGTCCGTAGCTTTTTACCTTTTCTGCTTGTCTCAGACATGTACTAGTTATTGCAAATAAGGGAAACCATGGAATCTATATTTCTTTGGGCCTGGCTTACTTCACTTAATATAATTTTTTCCGTCTTTTCATTTCCTAACAAATGGGGCAATGCATTCTTTCTGATGGAGGCATAGAATTTCTCTTAGATAGTCAGTCTTATAGATCCGAACTCAAACTGTAAGCACCATGAAGCTGAATTTGTCCCACAACCAATTTAGATGCAACAACTGAAAGAATGGTTTCAATATTTTTAATGACTGTAAAGAATTTATTTAAATATGTAATATGTCACACAAAAGGCAAAATAATAAAAGCTTTAATCATCTCAGTTAACTTGTTTTATTCTAGAAAAACATACTTGATTTCATAAAGTAGAATAGACAAAGCAGATAAGTTTAAATAAACAGAGAACTGAAATTAGCAAATGAAAGAACAAAGGTGGGTTGGCCAAGAAAGAGCAGCTTGGCCAGAGACAAAGACAGAAAACAGGTAAATAAATGGGTACCACCTGGTTAGTGTAAATTACCTCTCTTTTCAAAGGATTAAAGGAAAGGGAAATTCATTATCAGGCCAATTAACACTCGTTTATTGGTAAATTTGGATTTTATCTCTCTAATCCTTTTTTTGAAGGAAAGACATAAGGGCTAATTTTATTTATTTATTTATTTATTGCTGGATCCCAGAATGTTCTTACTGTTTTCTTTCTTCATGTATGTATTTTATTGAAAAGATCATATAGAGGCTCCATCAGTACTTGTCCTCATTTTTATTTTTAGCTAGGTCCCACTGGAGTACAGTGAATATACTTGGGTCCAAACAATAACATTGTATAAAGTTTATTAAACAGAAATGTGAAAATTATGTGTAATTCATATATTTTGTGTTTAGATTTTGAGACTTCTCACAGTCTATTCTTTTAGTCATTCTCAAGCATATGATATATAACTATTAGTTGTAGTCATCATATGTCAAACATACACTATGATTTTCGTACAAAGATGAAATAGCCTAATTTGTCTTTCGTAGAATATATCATTACTGTTAGCAGACTCATGAATCTACATATGTTTCTAGGTGTGTGTGCACATCCCATTAGCAAAAAGAGAGATATATTTAGATAAGAAAGCAATCATAAAAATAACTTTAAAATATACCATGGTTATTCTATTTATTATAATATTTGAGAATTGACTATTTTGTTACTTTGTCAGGCTTTTCACAATGAACATCATAAAGTACTTTAAATCTACAAAATGTATTTCCCCATATTTCTAGAGACTATAGTGTCAAGATCAGATTATCAACTGGTTTCATTTGCTTCAAAGTCTATATGTTTGGGCTACAAAGTGGATCAGTGGTAGAATGATTGACTTGAATGCATGAGATACTGGATTCAATTCCTCAACAACATATAAGCAAAAAAAAAAAAAAAACCAAAGCTGGAAGTGGTGCAGTGGCTCAAGTGGTAGAGTGCTAGTCTTGAACTGAAGAGCTGAGGGACAGTGCCCAGGCCCAGAGTTTAGGCCCCAGGCCCGACCAAAAGAAAAAGTCTATATCCTTGACTTCCAGATGGCCTCTTTCTGTTGTATTGTCTTTATCTTGATAAGTAGTTATAATCCATTAGGGCCTACCCATTTGACTTGTATCTTAATTATTTTAGAGCCATGTCTCAATCTGCACTCAAAGTCAAACTACTCGGGATTAGAACTAAAACATATGAACTTGAGGATAATAAAATTTAATCTGTAACATGATTTTTTTGTGCAAAACACATTTTCTAGAATTGTGTTGGTTTCTCACAATGGCTAACAAAATTCTGTCTGTGAAACTAGCTATGCCAGTTAAATTAAAATTAATACAGACATTAGAGATAAATTTGACTCCAAAGTTAAAGTTGTTAGTTAAAAGAAGAAATTTAAAATTTTCATTATTAGGATGCACAATTATTTGTCATTTGAAAGAGGTTTTCCATGAGGGTATATAAAATATATACTCTAAATTAATGAGACTTGTTTCTGTGACTGTGCTAGGAGCTAACCCAGGGTTTCACAAGTGCTAGTCAAACACTTTGCCACTGAACAACATCTCATATCATCAGACACACGTTTTGCCCTACCATTTGTAATTTTTCATTTTTTTGTTATATATAATTTTTCTTTAATTTTCCATTGAATGTCACTGTGTTTTCAAGGAGACAGGGACAGATGGTATACTGAAAGTATTTGCCATTTTTGCTTCATGAACAAGAAGGATCCAGTGACATACAAGTCCCCAGGTTCTGAGGAAAGATAGAGGAGAAGAAAGAATGAACTGCATAAAGTTTATGTGCACCCAGAAAATTACAGAGAAACAATTAAAACAAGAAAAATGGAAACTTTCGAGCCATCACTTGGTTCTCAGGAAGCTATGAGACAATCACAGAGGAAAATTAAAATGTTAAAATACTCTAGACAGACAGACAGACAGACAGACAAATGGATGGACATACAGACAGACAGAGAGACAGACAGATGAATCCATTAGTTACAGGTCTGACATTGAGGTCTTTGATCCACTTGAGTTCATATTGCTTCATGGTGAAAAATGGGGACACAGTTATAGGTTTGTACATATGGACATCCAGTTTTCCCAACATCAATTATTAAAGAAGCTTTCATTTTGCAAATGTATATTTTTGGCTCCCTTATCAAATATCACATAGCTCTTAAATATATGGGTATATTTTTGGTCTTCTAGTCTATTCTATTGGTCTTTGGGCTTAGTTTTGTTCTAGTACCCAGTTATTTTGTTATTATTGATGTCCTATAGATGAGTGAGATGATCAAGAAAATGTGGTAGATATACACAGTGGAATTGTATACCTGCAAGAAACTGATTCATGAGGGTATTAGGATACAGAAAAGCAGAAAATTACTTCAGCAGACAAGATCAACTTAAATGGAAAGTTGAAGAGGGATGGCCACCTGAGGAAAGTTAGGAGAATAGAGGCATAGTGTAATTGAGGAGGAGGTGAAGAGTAATGGGTGAGGAGAGACAAGGTCTCAGGTAGCTGGAGAGTTCAAAGGTCAGGGTAGGGTTGTGTCATGCATACAGGTAGCCCCAGGGTTGAAAAGGTCTGGTGAAGGTCTGACAAAAACAAGAATCTATTTTTTAAAATATATTTGTATTGCAAAGATACTGTACAGAGGGGTTACAGTTACATGAGCCAGGTAATGAGTCCATTTCCAATCAAGCATTGTTACCCCTCCTTTGTTTTCTCCCCTTTCCTCCCCACCTTATCAACTCCTCCCTCTCTCTCATGCAACCCCCCCCAAAGTTGTAAAGTTCGTTTTCATCACAGTGTCTTGTACATCTCATTGTTACAATGGGTCGTCCTGTATCCTTATTTCAAATTAGAAAATTGTATATACAAATTAGAAAAATGTATATACAAGATGCAAGACACCAGAATCACACACAGTAACAACAGGGGTTGTCTGATAGAGGAAGAACATAAAAAAAGAACAAACAAAAAAGAACACATAGTACATTATAAGTACATTAAAAAGAACAACCAGAAAGATAAAATCTCTTGTGTCCCTATTTTGGGATTCATTTCACTTAGCATCAGGCTGAATGGTCATATGTACATAGCTTTTGACCTTTTCTGCTTGTCCTAGACATATACTAGTTACTGCAGATAAGGTAAACAATGAGACCTATGTTTCTTTGAGTCAAGCTTACTTCACTTAATATAATTTTTTCCAACAATTTCCTAACAAATGGGGAAGTGCCATTCTTTCTGATGGAAGCATAGAATTCCATTTGTCATATTTTCTAATCCATTTATCTACTGAGGGGCATCTGGGTTGGTTCCATAGTTGAGCTATGGTGAAGAATGCTGTGATAAACATAGTTGTGCTGGTAGCTTTAATATGGCCTTGTTTGTGATCATTTGGGTAAATGCCCTTAAGTGGGATTGCTGGCTCATAGGGGAGCTCTATGTGGAGTCTTGAGGAACTTTCCTACTGTTTTGCAAAGTAGTTGAAAAAGTTTACACTCCCACCAACAATGCAGTAGGATTCCCTTCTGGCCACATCAGCTCCAGCATCTGTTGTTATTAGATTTGTTGAAGATAGCCATTCTAACTGGGGTGAGGTGGAATCTCAATGTTGTCTTGATTTGCATTTCTTTTATGGCTAGAAAAGTTGAGCATTTCTTCATGTGTCTATTGGCCACTCTTATTTCCTCTTTAGAGAAATCTCTCTTTTTAATGTTTTTTTTTTTTGGGGGGGTCCGGTCATGGGGCCTGAACTCTGGGCCTGGGCTCTGTCCCTCAGCTTTTCAGCTCAAGGCTAACGCTCTACCACTTGAGCCATAGCGCCACTTCCGGCTCTTTTCTTATGTGGTGCTGAGGAATCCAACCCAGGACATCATGCATGGAAGGCAAGCGCTCTACCACTGAGCCACCTTCCCAGCCAGAGAAGTCTCTCTTTTAAGTCTTTAGCCCACTTATTAATCAGGCAGTTGTTTCTTTGAGGATTTGTTGTTGGAGGGGTTAATTTTTTAAGTTCTAAGTATATTTTAGATATAAGACCCTTGTCCATTTTATGGTTAGTGAAGATCTTTTCCCAATCAGTGGGTTTTCTGTTGATATTTCTTGTTATGTCTTTTGGCATGCAAATGCTCTACAGTTTCATGCAATCCCATTTGTCTAACCTTTCTTTGTTTGTTTCTGGGTCTTTATTAAAAAAATTTTGGCATTTGCCAAGGAGCCCTATTCCTTCCTGCAATGTTTTCAGGGTGTCTGCTTTGACTTCCAGGTTTTGATCCATTTGGAGTTGATTCTGGTGCAAGGTGATAGATAAGGATCTAGCTTTAGTTTTCTACAGGTGATTAACCAATTTTGCCAGCACCATTTACTGAAGAGGCTGTCTTTCTTCCATTCTAATTTTTTGGCTCCCTTATAGAAGATTAGGTGGCTATAGGTCTATGGGTTCATTCCTGGCTCTTCAGTTCTATTCAATTGGTCCTCAGGTCTGTTCTTGTGCCAGTACCAAGCTGTTTTGATTACTATGGCTTTGTAGTAGTGTTTGAAGTTTGGTATTGTTATTCCTCCAGCACTGTTCTTTCTGCTAACGATTGTTTTTTGCTATTCGGGGTCTTTTATTGTTCCATATGAATTTTTGAGTTGCTACTTCTATTTCCTTGGAGAATAAGGTTGGGATATTGATAGGTATGGCATTGAATTTGTAGATAGCCTTTGGCAGCATTGCCTTTTTCACGATAGAAAACCAAAAAAGCAAAATAAAGGACAAGAAACATCCCCCAAACAGAATCCAAGAAACATGGGTAGAACCCAGTTGTTGCAGCTCCCAAGAGGTGGATAACATGGCAGCAACTACCAAACACCTCTCAGTCCTAACTCTCAATATTAATGGACTTAACTCTCCAATTAAGTGACATAAATTTTCTAGTTGGATCAAAAAACAAGATCCTTCTATCTCCTGCCTTCAAGAGACACACCTCACCCACAAAAACAAACATAGTCTGAAAGTGAAAGGCTGGAATAGAATCTACCAAGCAAATGGCCCTCACAAACAGGGGGGAGTTGCAATCCTAATATCAGATAAAATATACTTCAAATTAAAATTAGCGAATAGAGATAAAAAAAGCCATTACATACTAATTAAGATATCTCTCCTTCAGGGGGATATTACAATTCTAAATATTCACCAAATAATAAAGCACCCAACTTTATCCAAGAAACACTACTTTCCCTAAAATCACACATAGATTCAAAGACATGAATTGTTGGGGACTTTAACACACCACTATCCCTGCTGAATAGTTCAACCCAGCAAAAACTCAACAGAGAAACCTCAGACCTAAACAACTGCATAGATCAACTAGACTTCACAGACATCTACTGAATATTTTACCCAGAGCATCAGAATACACGTTCTTCTCAGCAGCACATGGAACATCTCCAAATAGACCACATTTTAGGTCACAAAGCAAGTTTGTCCAGATTCAGAAACCCTGAAATTATGCCCTGCATTCTTTCAGATCAGAAGGGAATAAAATTAGAACTCAACACCAAAAGCCACCAATGAAAGTCCTGCAACACAGGGAGGCTGAACAACACACTGTTGTACCACCAGTGGGTCATAGAAGAGACTAGAAAGGAAATTCAAGTGTTCATGATATTTAACAAAAATGAACACACACATCACCAGCTCCTCTGGGACACAGCAAAGGCAGTACTCAGAGGTAAGTTTATAGCTCCTAGTTCCTACATCAACAAATTGGAGAGATCTGAAACCAACAATTTAACATGAATCTATTGTTAAATACCCCTGTGCCATTTTGCTTAGAGGAATTCAAGTGACTATCCCCTGGGGGTTGGCATGGGAAAGTGGACTTTGACATTTAGCTTCACATGCTGGGCTGCAGAATGGGCTAGAACATTTGGGGCAGTCCCCCCACCCTTTCCCCCCAAAAAGAGGGAGGGTAGTCAGTGGGGCAAGCCATGGGTGCAATATTGAGTTAGGAGAGCAAGCAGATTCCCATCAATACATTCATTGCAAAGGAAACTACTCTGTTATTTGCAAGAAAATGGAATGACCTAGAACAAGTCATGTTAAATGAGGTAAACCCAACCCCAAAAGACAAAAATACATATTCTCTCTTCCATGTGGAAGTTAGATTCTACATACAACTGAACATGACAACTGATATGGGGTCTTAAGAGATTACACACAATTGAACTGACTATAGGAGGACGTACATAACTGAGGAATAAAGGCATAATTCCTCCAAACATTTAAAGTACTATGTGTCAAAACAAACTGCAAGACAAGAAATATCTTTCCTTGTTTTATTATTTATTTATTTATTTATTTTTAGGGTTATAAGAAATGGAGAGGCACAGGAATGGAGGGAAGTAGGGTGAGCAAATGCAGTCATTGTATTTAATGAACTCCATGTAAAAGATGAATTATAAAACTTGCCAGCAGGGAACAGGGGAAAAAATGTGTGAGAAAGTGAAGGAAGCAGTACAATGCCTAAGAAGCATTGCACTCATAACCCAGATTATGAAATTGTAACCTCTGTACAACTTCCTAAAATTAATGCTTGTTGAAAGGAAGCAACCACATGGTTCAGGCTGGAGATATTTACTGGGTGAGAGCAAACTGCTGGTCTGCACTAGATGGAGGCATGCAGAGACAGAGGGGAAAGAAAAAGAGAAAGAGGAGGGCATTTATGTTGAGCCAGATTATGTAGGAAAAGGTGAGGAGGTGTGACCACAGAAGATGCGGAAGTGACCACAGATCCTGGGGAACCTTTCACTGTCCTATAGAAGTATGATCAGAAAGGTTCAGGAAGTGACCTCAGTGGAGGAGGAAGTGACCTCAGAGTCTGGGGTCCTTTGCTGATTCACAGTCAGTGATTATTGGTTTCAGGCAGGTGGACAGGAAGGGGTGAGTGGCTGTTCTCCTGGGCAGATCTAAAATATATGTATATACCTAAAACATACATCTATATGTTTATATATATGTGTGTATATATACATATAGGCACATGCATGTGTATGTATATATACATATGTGTATATATGTATGAATTATATATATTTATATATTTATGGGTTCTTTGAGTATATTTCTGCCAAGGATTGACCTTGTGATCCAGCAAATATATTTAAGCTATAATTTTGGTATACACTGTCCTCATCTTGACATATTTAACAACCCTTTGGAGCCTTATGATCATTTAAAATTTGCAATGTGCTGAATTCCCTCTTAAAAGGTCTTTTAAAACCAATTATGAAAATCTATAAATGATTTCCCTTAAGTGAGCCAATAATTTGAATCACAGACTTCACGATTATGCTAAACATTTTATTCAGCTTATGAAAGAAATGAATTTAGCATGAAAATTTGTATTAATAGAATGAGTCATGAAATCTTTGACTTTGTCCATAATATATTCTCCAAAAATGAAATGGTTAGGCAGACAACATATTTTTATCTTTAATGTTGTAACTGTTAAAGACATATTTACCCTAGAGCAAAAGGGAAAGTCTGCTTTGTCTAAGGAATGACAATTATGCACAATAGCAATGGGAGATGGGTCATCTGGTTTAAATAGGAAATTCTATCCCTATAGCTGTAGGCATAAATAAAGAAGAAAATTGCACACTCTTACAAAGTGTAGTTTACTCCTCTGTTCAAGCCAAAAAGAAATGAATTGTTAAATAGATAAAATGAGATTCGAAGTTAGAAATCTATTATAGACAAAAAACCCCACATGATTTACAAAATAATCTAGTAGGAGATAACCAAGTAAAATACAAGTATAAGACACATTGCAGCTAGAAGAAAAATGTGAAAAGTCCACAAGAGTAAAATAATTTCTACAGTTTAGGAACAAGGAGACTATATTATCTACCATATAGTAAGATCAGGAATCAATGATGTAAAAGGAAATTGGAGAAATACTAACCACAGACGTAATATAGATATGCACAAAACATCCAGGATTTCTTTTAGAAATCTGTCTTAATTACTATAGTAGATTCCTGTCTTTTAGTGGTGGTCTCTCATTTACAATTGACTGAATATTAATTACTATAGTAGATTCCTGTCTTTTAGTGGTGGTCTCTCATTTACAATTGACTGAATATTCATCTTTACCTGAGAGGAATTTAAGATTGTGAATATGGTTCAGACCAGCTGGGATAATAAGAGTCAACCTGTATTATCTCTAATGCCCAACTAGCAATCTTTTCAACTGAAAACCTTGATATAGATGTATAATTATATAATTTTAGCCATCAAAAATAAAAATAAAATGATAAGCAATAAACTTATCCATTGTAAAGCCCTCCAAACTGGAAAGATCAATGCAATTTTCACATATTTTACAAGATTCTATAAATCCACAGGTATTTTACAAGATCATTCTCATTGGTAAGAACCTTTCCTTGCATTTTTTCCTGACAGATTGAAGATTATGATCTGGATATAGTTATAAAATTATTATGAATAACCATTACTCCTTTTATAATTAATTCATTCACATTTTTGTTGTCTGTTATTTAACTGTTGGAGCTATCTTTCTGTACAATTCATGATCTCATCCATTGTTGCATTATAACTCCTCTTGTTTCTTTTAATTCTTATATTTGGAAATTAATATTATAATTTTCTTTACTATACCCATTTGACCTATTCCATACTGAAAAAAAGAATCATTTTCTACCTCAAGTTGACATAAAGAAAAGCAAGGGTCAGCTTTGAAAGTAATGTATTTGATCAACAGATATCCTAAATGGACAGTGCTGAACATGTATGCCTGATTTTATGGCTAGTAACCTTATTATTGTCTCCTTGCCTAGACATTCAAGCTCAATTAAAGTTTGCACTTACAAACCATAACTGAAGCCCTGTGCATGCAATTATTTATATTAATTTTCAAATAAGAATTTCCAGTACATCAAATGGATAGTGGCTTTGTATATGTAGGAAAACTACTATAAAAGTTAATGATGCCTCATGAGATAATCATTGTGCTTATTAACTATAAGAATAGAATTATATGCACATATATAGACATTCAAAACTGCTTATTTCAGCATTTTAATATGGCTGAAAATGATTTTTAAAAACAAAGCAAATTTTACAATGTGTTATATTGTACATATGCAAAGTATTCATCATAGTCAAAAGTAGAGGAAAGTATGAGATTTATAGTACCTATAAAAACAAATATGCCTATATAGTAATTATAGTACTATCACATACAAAAATACACTGAAGAATAATTGGCAAACATATTATAAACCCATCAAACTATTGGTAGTCTACTTAATGAAAGGTTCAATGTATTTAATTTTTACTTTCCTCTGGGAGCATATTTTATCACATTGTGTCCATTTGTTGTAATATTTATAAGCATAAAAATAATTAATATATTAAAATAGAAATTAACAGTTTATTTCTAACAATGTAGCACAGTTTGTAAATTTGTAGTAATAATCTATAAGCAAAGATAAAGATGAATATATTGAAACATAAATTAATGGAATTTATTTCTATCAATGTACAGGGAAATTTTTCCTTATGTTTCATCATACCTTAATTGTTATTTTCCAGAAACAAGGATTAGATTACAAAGTATACGATGATTTATAGCTTCTTCAAGGAACATATATTTTCTTTATTAAAAATTTATTAAAAATTGCCTAGTTACAAGCTCACCATTTGTTGGGCCAAGGCACTATATCCTGAGCTCAACTAATTTATTATTAATAGAGCTTTATACAAGCATGCATTCAGGACATCAGTTTGTCCTCTGAATTGTACCTCTGGGCACCATGTGAATCATTTATGAGATAGTTATATGTCTCACAAATAAAACAATAGTAAATTTATAAAACAGACAATGAGGCGATATTAACATATGCATGCAGATATATATGCACATATACATATATAATATGTAAATTTCTTTTCACAAGAAGCAATCCTTCATTTTTGTGGAATGTTATTAAAAATAGAGTTATATACAGCTCAGTTTTAAAGTTCGTATTTACATTTCCAAAAATGTACTAAGACACTAATTTTTAGGTGGTCCTAGCAATCGAAACAGGTCTGTGATTTACAGATGATATTTAAATGTAAGTCATTGAGTGACAATTCCAGAGTTCTGAGAAGATTTAAGTGATCTATAAAAAGAACCCATCATTGTGTTGTCAAAATGAGTGATTATGACTTTTATCACTAGGAGTAAATGATTACAATTGTTTTAAACATGACTTTACTACTTTATAATTATAGACACATTCAGATTTGCAGTTTTATCAAGTAGGACAAGCCAAGTTTCTGGTTAATCTAAAAATAAATGAGTAAAATGATTGAGAATTATGTCCTTAAAATTTTTATTACTCATTCATGTTTTTTAGAAATATATGTGTTGCCAGATTCTGGTGGCACATGCCTGTAATCCTAGCTACGTAGGAGGCTGAGCTCTGAGGATCACGGTTCAAAGCTTGCCCAGGCAGGAAGATCCAAGAGACTCTTATCTCCAATAAACCACCAGAAGACCGGAAGTGGCACTATGGCTCAAGTGGTAGAGTGCTTGCCTTGAGCTGAAGAGCTGAGGGATAGAGCCCAGAGTTCAAGACCCATGACTGACAAAAATAATAACAATAGTAATGAAATATATGTGTTGTATTCATTTTATTATAATAAAAAATAAACTACTACAATTATTATTTCATTCAGCCCTTTGTAAAGCAGCAGTTTCGCTATCAGTACAAGGCAGGGCTGAAGGTACAGTTACAGTGGAAGAGCCATAGCTCAGATAATGTGAGGTCATTGTTCAACCCTTAGTACTACCAGTATAATTAACCAGTTTCCCCATTTGTATTTATTTGTCAGAATGGTCTTGACTCCAACAATCTTCTATTTCATTGTTATGTTCTGTTTGTTTTTTGTGTTTCAAATGGATATCCACTCTCTTTTGATCATGACTTACAATTTTATTCAATCAAGCTTCATCTAGATTTTTTGATACATTCATAATTAAATAAATTAGATAGTGCTATTATTTAAATACTGTCTATCACCTTTTTATATTTTATAGTTACTACTGATTTTTGTACTTCCTCCTGATTGATTGTGTATTCCTTCCTCTCCCTCTCACTTTCTCTCTCTCTCTCTGTTCTTTCTCTCTAACTTCTTATCTCTTTATTTCTTTAAACAGATAGGGATACTCAGTTGTTCAGGTGAAAATGTCTCTTTTTCCAACTACTGTGTCTCACTGGATTCCAGACGAAGAATATATCATCCTAAGGGCTCATCTGAGATAACATGGCTCATTATCCTGAAAACTCATAGTGTTGTGCCTAGTGTATGGTCTTTAACCTTAATGGTATCTGCAGGTCCTTTTTGACACAAGAAGTACAAGATTCAGAGCTTGCAGCTATTAGTAGATAAAGGGCTTCATGGGGGCAATTTTCATTACCATTCACTACCATGCCTAGTATAAGGCAGAAAGTAGAGACTCATAATCCCTGACTCATAAGTGCCTGAAGTTCTGAATAGTACTTACTATTTGATTCTCCTATAGGAAATTGCTATGAGAAGATAATATTAAAAGTAAGTATATTCAACTGTACTGACTGAAATATAGTAGATTCAAGGGAAATCTCAGTGTAATTCCTTAGAAAGTAAATTCAAGGTTCAACAAAATAAATCACCGAGAAATCGGTACTTGAAAGGGTAGTGTGGGGTCTAGTGGAAAGAGGTAAATGAATTAAGAGGAAAAAGGGGGAAAATACAGATAAGAATACCTATCGCAAGAATAATATAAATTTTTATATCCTACAAAATTAAGAAGAGTGAGAGAAGGGGAGATAGGGGAGCGATGTGTGAAAATGTTGCAAGGGGTAAAAATGAGCAAGATATGTTGTATTCATAAGTTGCTTTATAAAATGGCAACTCCTCTTTACAACTATTTAAAGATAATGATAAAAAATAAAATGCACAAAGATAACTTATGTTATAAAGTTGTGATCATTTCCTATACTTAATCCATATAGAAATTTTATGTGGAAATTATTATTATTGTAGGTTTATACATAAGGAAACATATATAAATGTATTAGTTACCTACAAAAATCACAGGAAAATGAGAGAAGGACAAAAGGAATGAAGTGATAAACAGGAAGGCATGGAAGAAGGAGGAGAAAAATAAGGGAGTCTTCATTTATGCTAGGGAATGGGATATCTATTGTGATGCACAAGTGGTTTGGTTCAATTCTTTAATATTTGTCCGCCTCTAGATACACTCTGCTCCAAAATAGTATAATTACTCTAGAAAGGTTACATTTATAGTTACTCTGACACATTACTCATTTTCATCTCTATTAGTGTGCAGAAAATTTCCTTTCACCAATGACAGTTACCTGTATAGCAGGTAGATATTTAATAAATTGTTGTCTTAATTGGAGAAAACTGTCAAAAGTTGAAAACAGTTGAAAAAGGATCCTCAAACATTGAAAAAAAGATCATTGTAAATGACAAAAGACATTATTATAAAATATCACAAAACCTGTGATAAAAACATTGGGCTACAGTAACCTACTCTACTCACATTATATTGATGTGTGTTGGATAAAGGAAATAAGTGTATGGATTCTTACCCAGTGAAAAAACTTTTGGAGAAAAAAATTAATTATACATGGAAGATACAGGAATTTCTTAAATCTTATTATGTATGAGCATAAAGTCACTCAATCTTAATTTAAACTTTCTAGTTTTCTAGGAATGATTCATGGATGGATTTATTTCTCAAGATTAATAAATATTACATACAAAATAGCTCTGGATGTCATTAGTTTATGGTATCTGATATTTTCCTTTAATGCTATTTGGATTTAATGTCATGTTCAGCTTCCTTATTTAAAAATGCCATACTCTCTGATTCTCTTACTAGCATGAAAATGGCCTGCTTATGCATTTCTTGAATGTCTATCTTCCAAACAAAATAGTAGTTCCTTGGAGAAAGGTCCTTTGTTCATCATTTGCAAACTGTTGAGACACAGACCATCTTTAATATGTGTTTGTAGCCTAGCTGAATAAATCAATGGCCATATAGTGCCTACTCATTCATGAAAAGAATGATCAACTGGACTAGGAAAATACTTGGAGAAGAATGACATGTCCAACAGGAACTGGTCAACATTAACAGGTGCTGAAAAATGATTAAGGAGAAAATCAATAGGATGTTAAATCTGGATTGTAATGTGAAAGAATATTAAAGCACGGTGAAGGTCAGAAGCCATTAGTGTGAATATCAAATTCATGCATTTTAAAGAAATTGGAGTAAAATAAAAATCTGTCTATAAAACTCAGTACATATATAAAAACAATGCATTTTTGGTTTGGAGGTTGTTAGTTTGCAAGAAAATGGCCTTTGGTAAATTCAAAAGACAGGTCATGTTATGAAAAAGGAATAGAAAGAACATGTTAAGCTTATTTTTATGGCAATTTGTTAAGTATTCTTATGCTTTTAATGTATTTTCTGTATAAACTGACACTCTCCTAATTGTCTCAATAATTTTATAAAAATTGTCAATTTATATAGTTAGGAAGCAATGAAAAAAAGCTAACGTTTACACCTCACATTCTTGCTTACAAATAATTCGGGAAAGATATTTTCCTTTTAGACACCATCCTTTCCAGAATCTGTAATTGTTTGCTTTTTTGATAACAACTAAACTATTTTGGGTATGGTGGAATCTCAATTCTTCTTAATTTAAATTTTATTATAAAGGTGATGTACACAGTGTTTACAGCAACGTAAGTCAGATAATGAGTGCATTTTAGTGTTAACTCCTCCCCCGTTTTCTCATACTTTTTCCTCTCCTGGCTCTCCAACCCCAAGTTGTAAAGTTCATTTCCAACATGGTGGCTATGAGTATCACTGTTGAATTGGTTCACTCTTTGTCCCACCATGTCTGTGATTCCCCTTTCCCTCTCCGAGGCAGATAAACTTACAAGACAAAGGGCACAGAAATAAAAAACAGTGACAAAAAGGAGCAAACCAAAGGAAACAAAGAAATAAAGAAGAAATAAATGCAAACAGTGCAATAAGGAAACATCTCATTTCCATTTCTTGAAGTTCACTTTGATAAGCATCATTTTATATGGTCATATGCACATAGCTATTGAGCCAGTCTGATCCTCTCCTAAGAATATCCTCCTTTGTTCTTACTATGCAAAGGCTTAGAGTGCTAAATAATTAATCATGTCTAAGTATAATTATTTGTCTTTTACTTTCCATTGGATTAATTTGTAGATTTATAGACATATTCTAGTTATTACAGATGAGGGAAACCATGCAGCCTATGTTTCTTTGGGTCTGGCTTACTTTGCTTAATATAATTTTTTCTAAGTCTTTCTATTTCTTTACAATTGGGGCAATCCCATTCTTTCTAATGGAAACATAGAAATTGTGGTATATATACAAAATGGAATTCTATTCTTCCATCAATGTCGTTTTGATTTGCATTTCCTTTTGGCCAGAGATGTTGAGCATTTCTTCATATGATGAAATTATACTCACCTATTAGAAAGGATGACATTGTGTCATTTATAAATAAATGGAAAAATCTGAGAAAAATGTATTAAGTGAAGTAAGTCAAGCACAGAAAGAAAAAGCATGCATGTCTTCCCTTATAGGTAGAAGGTGGATTTAGCTTCTGAACTTACAATTAAGTATAGTGAATTGTATGCAAATATATACAAATGCATTAATTGAAATATGCTAGATTCCAGGGAGAACTGAAATAGTGTTATTCTTAGATATCACTAAGTTAAAGCAAAGTCAAAATTCAACAAAATAAACACCAGAAAGCAAGTACTTGAAAGGGGTAAGGCAGTCAAGGGGAAAGGAGGAGACAAATGTAGAGAAGTGGGTGAGAATATCCTACAAAATTTAGAAGATTTAGGGAAAGGTAGGTGGGAATTGGATGCATGAAAATGTTAAATGGGACAACACAGATCAAGATATATTGTATAACCAGGCACCGGAAGTTCATACTCAGAAGGCTGAGTTCTGAGGATTGTAGTTCAAAGCCAGCCTGGGACAGGAACATCAGTGAGACTCTTATCTCCAATAAACCACCAGAAAACCTGAAGTGGTGCTGTGACTCAAGTGGTACAGTTTTCACCTTGAGCTGAAGAGCTCAGGGACAGTGCTCAGGCACAGAGTTCAAGACCCATGACTGACAAAAGAAATGTATTCATATCCTGCTTTGTTAAATGCCAATTCCTTTATACAACTACTTAAAGATAATTTAAAACAAAAAGATTTTGCTGGTGATTTAAGTTATACGTACATGACATTTAACAGACTGGGGATAATCGATGTTGAATTCTTTCATGAAAGCTATGAGATTGAGGAATTCCTCAAACCCACAGATGTGATCCAGATGCAGGTGAGTTCTAAGAAGTCAGCTTGCCAGCAAGGTGAGGACTGAAGTAACACTTCTAGATTATTATAGCATTGATGGAATTTTCAGGCAGGAGAGTACATTAAAACAACCAAAATTGGTGGTACAGAAAAAAGACATGCAGTGGCCTTGTTTTTCAGAGATAGAATTCTAAAGAGTTAAGACATGGGTGTCTAATGCATTAAATGTACTTACTAGACACTATGTTGAAAATGCGCTTTACAACTGTTGAGTGGGGATGGGAGGGAAAAACTGGGAGACAGCAAAGGAAATGGGTAACCTTTTCCAAAAAGAAATGTGCTTCTTTCCTGATTTATATAACTATAACCCCTTTGTGTATCACCTTTATAATAAAAGTATAAAAACGAAATTTTAAAAAGCCAGAAGTAGAGCTGTGGCTTGAAGAGTAGATTTGAGCATAAAGCTCAGGGACAAGCCCCCAAGTTTAGTACAAAATAAAGCTGAATGACTACTGAAGTAGTCTTTTCATAGTTGTCATATAATAAATCTCTTTTCTCTGTTGAAAAAATGTGAATAAAAGATTGAGAAGGAAACGTCAGACAAATTAAGATCCTATCAACTACAAAGAAGCTAAAGTTACTGAAAGATGGGTAGATCTTATGAAATGCATCAGAGAGCCTCGATGAAATGTACACTTAAGATTTGCAAAATCACCTATAATGTGATGAGAGAAATAAAAACTAGGTTAATATTTGAGTATGGCAAGTAAGTAGCAAATTATCAATGGATGTACAAATTATATAACAATACTTGACACAGAGAGGAGTCAAAAACAAGCAAGCACACAAACAAAACAGGAAACCTAAAAGAAAAATAAAGAGGTGGAGAGGAGACTTTAAATAGGCCATTTAAAAAAAAAAGCTCAAATGACTCACAACTATAATGGATGTGTTCAATGGTTTGACTGTGCACAAATAAGAAATTGACTCATTTTATTCTTAGCTATGTTCCTGCAGGCTCTACCAAGTTTCTCCCATGTATTCTTTGATGATCTCTAAGGATCTGTAGCTATCCTTTTATTTTTATGATTAGTCATATTTTGGTGATTATTTTGAACCTTCTGATGTAGTAAATTTCTGTCCGGTCTTGGGTCAAGCTTTAATCTCACAGAGATGACAGTACTTCTTTTCTTATTTCAGGCTCATTCCCAAACCATGATTTGACTTCCTTCAGAAGACAAGATGTGGGAGGAAAATGTAGGAGAAGATGGATCAGACATTTCATTATGCACAGTGATTTCATTGATTTGGGGAAATGCAAAACCCATTTTCTGTGAATCACATTCTGAGAGGTTGTCCCAATCAGCCTGTACAGGTCTGCAGATAAACAATGGAAATTTTCCCATGTGACAGGCATGCCAGATTTTACAAAAAGGCTCAGTGGTTAATCTTGTCATAGGGTCTGGAGGTGACAGCCACAGAAGTTGTGGAGGACAGGACAACGGTGCTTCAGTCTTTTATGAAAATATGTTGTCCACAAGAAAATGCATTTTCTGCATAAGGGATCTGTGTAGTTTGATTTCCAGGACTGTAAAGGGACTTCTAAAATGTAAATAGAGGAGCCTGGAGACAGCAGCACTTACATATCTATAATAGAACAGCAACTAGAATTTGATTTCAAATATTTTTCCCTCTTGAGACAGGTCCCTTGTCCCCTCACTCCACTTGTGAAGCTGGAAAGGATAGAGATTTCAGGAGAGAAGAATGAAGATTCTCTTTCTTACCAAACCATTTTGAGCCAGAGGTCAGGTTGAAAACAGGATTTGGGGGCTTTGAGTTGGATATGAGAATGATACCTTAACACAAAACACACAGAACTTTTCAATACTTGAAAATGTAACTAATTTACCAAATGCAACTGATTTAATTAAGAGACCTGCAAGCCAATCACAGGATCAGATACTCCAGTCAACTGAAGATAGAATCCTAAACTAATGTCAAGATCTATGTAATAACTTCAAGGATGCAAACACCAAGAAGCTCAGTTTAGCAAAAGGTAGTCTCAAAAATATTTCAACATCCCCAGCCTCACACCTTTTTATGTCAAATATGCATCTGGCCTAGGAGAAAGAAGGTCTTTAATATTTTTACAAGATTCACATTTTTAATCATTTAAAAGATGTATAGCAAAGGACTGTATACTTCCGACAAATTCTTCAGAATGTGTCTCAGACATTTATTCCTGCAGGCTATTTGTAGGCAGATATATCCTATAATTGGGATTTTTATGATAAATTCACTTCTCTAAGCAAATACACATTTTTCTTTGATGTTGTTTTTATTTTCTCCTTCCTTCTTACAGAATATGTAGCCTATGAATTGATTTAAATAAATTCTAAAGTTACAAAAATTTATATTGTTTGAACTAGGAACACAACTATGATTGGGAAGTAGAGGGAAGATTCTGATTGGATAGGGTATAAAAATGTTTGGGGAATACAAGGCTTTCGTACAGTTACCTGCATTTACTTTTGGATAATTTACCATATTATGAAAGTATATCCATTATATTTTTCAGTATATGTGCTATGACTCAAAACTTAAAAGTTAAAATTGACTTAAAAATTCCTAATACCTACAATAAGCTTTATATCTTTTGAAAATTGCATCAAATTTAACATTAGATATATGTATTATAATTTTGCATTTGAGTCATTATTTTTAAATAATTTTTAAATAATTTTTATTGTCTATGTTGATTTATGTTCAATTACAATACAAAGGATAGCATATCTAATTTTCTAGGTGGGTTAGAAACTTCAGTAATGTTTAACTAAAATTATTATTAATTTATGCATGTCAGTTTGCCTTCTGTTACCAATTTATGAATATCATATCTCCTTAATTCAGCACTGTTTATTTCATATAAATACAAATATATTAACTCTGTAAATAAGGTATCCATTCCAATATTATATAGCATAAATAGAGCTTTCTTTCATATTTAAATTCTTGAATATGAAATTCGGTTTGATAAATGAAGACAATTGAAACTCAATTATTTTCACAATTATGGCAAATAAGTCTTTATATTTCCATATCAATACTGTAGCTAAGTTTAAAAAAATATAAGTAATTGTAACTATCAGGCTGTAACTACATGTAGTTCAACATTAAGTCAAAAATAAAATCGAAGTTGTTTCATACAATAAAATGTAGGTATGAATCCTCATGTAATCATACTGTGAATTACTATGTGAATGAACAGATAGAACTATCATTGTCCTTAGAAAAACCTACAGGTTGGCAGTTGCCAGTGGCTCAAACACGAAATCCTAGCTAGCCAAGAAGCTGAGATCTGAGGATTGTGGTTTGCAACCAGTGTGAGCAGAGAGACCTTGAGACACTTATCTTCAATAAACTACTCCAAAAAAAAAAAAGCCAGAAGTTCCACTGTGGCTCAAGTGGTAGAGCACTACTAACCTTGATCAAAAGAAGCTCAGGGACAGAACCCAAGCCCCGATTTCAAGCTCCAGAACTGGCAGAAAGAAAGAAAAAAGAAAGAAAGAAAGAAAGAAAGAAAGAAAGAAAGAAAGAAAGAAAGAAAGAAAGAAAGAAAGAAAGAAAGAAAGAAAGAAAGAAAGAAAGAAAGAAAGAAAGAAAGAAAGAAAGAAAGAAAGGAAGGAAGAAAGGAAGAAAGGAAGGAAGGAAGGAAGGAAGGAAGGAAGAAAGAAAAAAGAGAAAGGTAAAAAGAAAAAGAAAAACATAAAGCATAGAGGTCAGTTTTACTGATAACATTTGAAACTCTTTTAAGAATCTTCTTTTACAAAGACATTGTGGAATGAAGTTGATGAGTGTAGCACTATGTATCATGTCTTCCTTTCTTCCTTCTCTGTTTTCAGTCTACTCCATAACTTCATGAAAAATTTTGAAATAGTGATCAGAAACAAGGGCACAGGAAATGAAGAAAGTTAGATAGGTCAGAGAAGGTAATTATTTAAAGAAAAATCACATCTTATAAAGTTACTTTATCACTGACTGGGTAAGGAAGTTGGGAAGCTGAACTAAAAAAAAACTGGAAAGGCAGAAGAAGCTTGATTAATGGATACAATCAACAAAAGACAAATGACCACATTGATCTGACTTGTTCACTTAGAGCTTAGGAGGAACATTTAATCTCAATGAAGCTGCTGAGCTTTTCATTGCATTTGGTCAGATCCTCATGTAATTTATTCTTTCCTAAAACACAGCTGGTGAAAGTGAACAAGAATAAAAAATTAATCACTTAATGATGATTTTCTAAACACACACAGAGATAAATACTTCTTTCTTCTTCAGCTTAATGAAGACCTATCACCATTGTCTTCCTATCTATAATTTTGTTTATTTCACTCCTATATGTTCTTCTCTTCCCAGAAAATTTATTTTGCTACGAAATATAATCTTATTTAATGAGAGACTAGTTGACAATAACATTTTTGGAAGCTACTTTGGAGACAAATGTCAGAATATGAGATATCTAATTTTGAGCCTTGTATGTTAATGAAACTTTACACAAGTCTACTGTTTATTGTTTATCTTGATTTTTTGTGCATAGACATTATAATATTGACACAACTTACTGTAAAAGTTAAAAATATAGTGTATTGCCTAACATAAGTTTTACTTTGAGTATTTTTAAACATAAACCATGTATTTAGCATCACTATTTGTCATATGTTGTCAATTACTATCTAGTAATGACTTTGTATGTGGCTAGTCTCTTTTTAAGTTAGACTGATTACAAAGAACAAATAAGACCATTTCCAAACCTCCAAAGACTAATGGGTTATTTGAGTATTCATCATTTGTCAAACACAATTTGCTATTAATTAAGGAAAACATTTGAGAGAGATGTTCACACATTGTTGGAAAGTACTCATGACAGAATGACTATTGCATGCAAATGGAGAAAAACTTCACAGAAAGTATGTATTTGTGGCTACATCAAGAAAAAAGTAAGAAATTAGGGGGCAGAAATAAGCGGATTGTAAAGTAAAGGACAACAGTCAGTGAAAAAACCAGATGAATATTGTAGAATAGTAATTCTGTAAGCAGAACACAAAAAATACATGATGTGCACCATGTAGCTTATATTAAGATTAAAATTTTATTTCTATCAAGAGTTCTTATTTTACATAATTCAAATATCCAAATTTTATTTTATTTTACTTTGCTGGTCATGGACTTGCACTCAGGGGTTAGGTGCTGTCCCTGAGATTCTTTGTGTTCAAGACTAGCGCCACTTCTGGCCTTTACTGAATAGTTTACTGGAGATGAAAATCTCGCAGACTTTCCTCCTTGGGATGACCTCAAACCACAAAACTCAGATCTCAGCCTTTTGAATAGCTAAGATTATAGGTATGAGCGCGGGTGCCCAGCTCAAATATACATTTTTAAATTAACATATTAATTTTGGAAAATAGCTTAGTATTGTTCTTACTTTGGCTATCATACATAGGAAAAAATTATAAACTAAAAATAGCAACATTTTCCTGCTGAGTTATTACTCTACTTTTTCAGTTCTATAGCAGAGAAAATAATTTGGCATTCAAACATCTTATGTATATTTTCCGACCTCCATTATAAAAACTATTATTCATTAATTATGGAAGATCCATTTTAAAGATTTTCAGACAACTGCTCTGAGTATATGCTAAAAAATTTTGACTCAAAGGAATAATTTAAAAAATAAAATAAAGCTACAGATTATGGGAAAATATTTGCCAGCTAATATCCCCAAAGCAAATCTCTTTTAATTCAGCAATAGGAAACAAATAGTCTGTTGAAAAAAATCATTGGATCTGAATATATACAAAGAATATATAAAACTGTAACTTATACATGAAAGGGTATGAAACGATGTTCATCATCATAACGAAAATGAAAATGGAAAGAATAAAAGTATATTTGTATGCTTCAATCAGAACAGCTAAAATCCAAAAACCGACCTAAGGAAATAGTGGTAAGTTTGTAGAAGAAGTAGAAATCAACCTTCAGGAGTGACATGGATGTAAAAAGAATATGTGTACAATTTTGGAAGCATTCTGGTGGTTTCTTAAATGTTGCACACTGACTTAGCCAGAGATCCAGCAGCCAGGCTCATAAGAGTAAGCTGAAAACCTGTGTCCCAAATATACTTCTACACTAATAATACAGAGATTCATTTGCCAAAATATGCATGTATTCAAGATAGCCTTCAAATGAATGGATAAATAAACTACACTACAATTACTGAGGCTAAGTTATTCGAAGGTTAAATTTGACTTTAGGATTTCTTACTGTGTCATCACATGATAGAAAGCAAAAGCAGAAGGACTAGAGAACACAGTTTTTAGTGGCATTAATCTACTTATGAAGATGTAACCCTGTGAAATGAGCAATTTTGAAATGATCCACTGTGAATTAGGCATTAAGTTGACAACAGATGAATCTTTTGGCACAGATACAGGTCATTCTAACCACTGAATTTCTAACATCCTATTTGAGATACCTAGACACACTCTGTAAACTCTCCAGATTAGAAAAGGTACAGACCTGTGAGAAAACATGCATTCACAAAATAATTGATCTTGCTTTGCCTCATTAGAAGATGAAAATCTTCCCCAAAGACTTTCCACTCAAGTTGAAATGGAAATATGGGTCTAGAGCTCAATGATAAAATGCTTCCTCTTATGAACAAGGCCTAGTATTTATTCTCAAGCATTTTGAAGATGAAGAAAGGAGAATGAGGCTGAGGAGAAGGGTAGGGCGAGAGGAGGAAGAAAAGAGGAGGAGGAGGAATCTTTGTGCTAATCAATGTAGGAAAGTAAGCAGAATTTACAGAGCCATTCTGGAGAAAATAAGCATCACTTCATGACCTGCTCAATACTCCTATGCTGTCCAAAATGTAAATTATCATTCTAAGTATTTTATCAGTTAGCCTTTTATACCAAATTCAGTACAGTGGATTACTGACTTGAATTATTTATGGTAACATCTTCTTATATCCTGATTGAAATGCATACTTTATAAGCAACATATTAAAGAAAAAGAACTAGAAGAAGCTACCTCTGGGGATATTATATTCAAACATAAATGTAGCTTCAACTTTTCTATAGTAATAGCACTTCCTGTGGGATATTACTTTTTGAATTTAGTTTCCTTCACCAGTCACATGTAGATCTATATTTGGTAGACACTTCAAAATTAGATTAATTGGACGTGGCAAATTTAAAAGCCTAGTGGGATGAGGTGGTAATGAAAAATAAATGAAGAAAGTCTGATAGCAGAAAACAATAACTAGATGGTTTGTGTGGAGAGGTGAAAAACTAAAGAAAATAAAAACACATCTTGGTAACAATGAACAACTGCTTTTCAGTCCCAATTAACTGATATACTAAGAAATATGGATTTTTTTCAGGTGGCTTTTATTCTTCAATTTGTTAAATATAGAAATTTTTCCTGGAGTTAATAAAACTATCCATGGTTTAAATATTCAATATTAGATAAAACTTTTGGATCTTTAATTTATCCCTTTTGAATACTGAGCTATTGGTAATTTAAATCAATTAAATTTTTATTTCAATATTTTGCCTCTACATTTTACCCAAATAGTTAATATTAATTGAATTATTAGAGGTTCTTGTTTCCTCACAGACTTAGAGCTTGAATTCTGGACTTGGGCAGTATGCCTGAGTTATTTTGCTAAAAGTTAGAGCTCTATTGCTTTGAACCACAGTGATACTTCCTGTTTTCTGGTGATTAATGGAGATAAAAGTCTCATGAACTTGTAAAGTTTGTTTTTCGACATCGTGTCTTGTACATTGCGTTGTTGCAATGGGTCAACCTGTATCCCTATTTATACCAATATCAAATACAGTGAAAACAAGGGTTTACAATTCAGGTGGGGATGAGGGGGTATAATGTAGTTGAGGTGGGAGGGAAGGGATGGTAGGGGAAAAACAAAGGAGGAGGCAACAATCCTCAGTAAGAACTGAACTCATTACCTTGCTCATGTGATTGTAACCCCTCTGGGTACAGTATTTTCATAATAAAAAATTATTTAAAGTCTCATGAACTTTCCTGCCCAGGTTGGTTTGAACCTTGATCCCCAGATGTCAGTCACCTGAGACGCTAGAATTATAGGCAGGAGCCACTAGTGCCTGTCTGGGTCTCTTTTATTATAAGAAGTTTATATTACACTTTCCTTGTTCAAAATAAGATTATAGATACATAGCCACCTCTTCCTGAAAAATTGAAGCTTACAGAATCTAGTATCTTCTCCAAATATCATGAGAATTATGGATAATGTGGACCTTCTTCTGTAGATACCAACTGCCTTGTAAAATTATTTTCTGCAATCCTAAATACCTAATTTTCTCACTTCTCATTTTCTTTTATAAATTTATCTTTTTCACTTTGTTCACTTTCATCTGCACTTGTATTCATTACATCACTCGACCTTGGGCAGGAACACATCTTGATTAAATCTACCCTACAATGATTATCTCTTTTTTTCTTTCTGTTTGGAATTCATGCCCCATATAATTTATGACTTAAAATTACAGTGTTTTAAATGCAGTGATGTCAATCAAATGTGCTTATGTTGTTCAAAATAAAATTTCTCTCATTTTATTTTAGAAAAAATGATCAACGTTTCTTCTTTTCATTCACTTCGTCTGCTTTCCTCTGGAGCACAGCCAGCCCAAACACACATTAAGATAATTTAATAATTGATATTGAATCAAGAAAAAATGAAAAATTGAGGCTGTTGAGAAAATTGGAAGGGGATTCTTTTGATATAAAACATACAAACATGTCTTCACTTTACAAATGATGAGTATAATAGCATCTTTAATATGGATAATATTTTAGCAGCATAGGGATTTGAACTCAAGGCCTTCCTCTTGCTTTAACTTGGGATGTCATTCAAACTCTTCGTTTTAGTAATTTTTACAGCAAAACTTCAAGTGTTTGCCCATGGCCTGACTTACGTTAGACTTCTACTTACTAGAGTTGTAGGAGAGGTTCATTCACATTGGCTAATGTGATTTGAAGGTGTGGCAACATATAGACAAACCATTAGCCAATGGTAAAGAAGCTTTCCAAAGAATATTCATAGAACATGCAGGTCATTCAAATAGGATGAAGACAGATGCCAGTTTATCTGTAAAAGCAAGTAATTGGACTTTCTCTGTAAACAACCAGCTATGGGTAGCAGTTTATAGATTTGCAAATAGCTAGAGTTCATCTAACAGTATGGTAGTCTTAATAGAATTAAGAGTTCACTAATTAAGAGCTGTACTGTTTCTTGCACAGGAAGGCCCAACAAACTATTAAGTGAACACCCCAAGATGGAGCTCAGCTCCCCAAAGCAGTAGCGAACCAAAGTAGAAATGTGATCTTCTCACAACGTTCCTCATGTATCTATTATTGAAGAAAGCACCTATCCTTTATCGGGTAGCATATTAAATGTGTGAAGAGTCAACAAAGCATGCTAAAAAGGGCCTTATAAACCAGGTTTTATAGTCAAAGTTTTATGGCTTGAAGCCTAATACCCATTTCATCTTATCTGTCTTAAAAGAATGAGTAATGAATGAACTACAACATAATCACCTGAACATACTTTAATACTCCTCAGGATATTTCATTTAAGCTTATTATTTTACATAATTTCTTTATTCAAGTTAAGAATGCTACTGCTTAGCAGTTCTAAATATGTGACATAAGAAAAACATTGCTGACAGGTCTGTACAATGTGCATTTCCCTTCACATGATTTCTTTGATTCTAAAGATACATGAAAATTTTACTTTTTAAATCTGTAAGGTGGCCAATAAATTTAACTGGATTTGGAAACATTTAACATATAAAAATACTTGCTCAGGAGGACTTTTCTGCCATCTCATTTTTACTTACTTTCAAATGTTTCTTGTAAAATGCACTATTTAATATTATCTGGTAGATCTTTAAAGAATAATTCTTCCTCTTTGATAGTCAATGCAGAAATGGCAGGAGAAAACTAATACTGATAGCATAATTCATCAAAATATCACTAAATTACCTGAGATGTCTTAGCCCAAATATGTGATAAATGCTAACCACCTTCTCAGTTCCTTTCAAATGTTTCTTTAATATAAATGACAAGACAATGACTGTCTAAAGACAGAATATGACCAGAAGTCAAGTATATTAATGTAACTGGAATTTTTCCCCTATGATATATAAATTGGTGCATCCAAAAGTAATCACCATATTCTTTGGTATATTTTAATCTGTCAGATTTCAGGGTCACACAAGTTTCTGCTACTGGATAGAAATGATTTGTTCCCAGCAAACAGTGTTCTGGACATTAAGGTAGAAATATTTTAAATAATTTTAAAGTTAGACTCATGTAGAAAATTGGGCATATACAAAGTACTGAAAATACAGTTTATATTCTGAATATCAGAGAAATTATGTTTCCAGAGAATATTTTCTCCTTTTTCAAGGATTAGCATAGGACTCAAATAGGTATTCAACAAAATATTATAGAAATCATTTCCATTCATCATTTCTGGAAACGTAAGCATTTCTGAATCTTGAAAGATCAATGATGGTCTCTTTGAAGAATATATGTTGAAGATTCTGAAGTTGAAGGAAATAAAAAGCTGTAGGTTCATTTACTGTATTGGAGCCTAATATACCCAGGATTTAGAAGAAAATAGCACTAGAGCTATTATTTGATGAAATTCTTTTCATCTATCTTTACATATTTTTCCATTTACCAAATATGCACTGCCCAAAAGAAAGATGCCAGAAAATTGTACAAGGTTTGCTCCAATACTACACTATAATACAAATATATGTATAGAGGTATATATGTATAAAGATATTTGTAGATTTATTTCTTTGCATTCCCTTAATTGCCAGGTAAGTTATATGTAAGAAATTCTAGTTATAGTGAAAATATTCCTTTCCTCTCTCAAACCTAAACTTGTATATTGAAACTTCATAACAGAGATGTGGATAGATACTCACCTAAATGTGAACTTATAATGACTGAAGGTGTGTGTTTGCTCCTCAAATTTACATGATAAATTCAAATCCCAAAGGATGGGTTAACTCCCTTCTCAGGAGTGGAATTGATGCACTTATGGAAAGGAGAGAGCGACCTCTAAAGCTCCAGCACCAAGATAGAACAGAGATAGAAAGTGCTATCCATGGAGCTGGGAAATGAGCACTTGATACACACTGACTTGGTCAACACCTAATTTAAACTAGGGTTCCTAGACTCCAGAATTGAAAGGGGTAACTTCCTGGTGTTTCATAGTTTCCCATTTTACGGTATTCTGTTATGTCCACCCAAATGGATTAAGACAAAAGGTCACAAGATCAACCTAGTAGATATATCAGACCTGTCAACAAGGCATCTTTTTAAAGAGGTATACTTTGTATTGTGCATGCTACAATCTTAGATGCTACAACAGAAAGTTGAAGAAATCAAGCCAATAGGTTTGCTTCATTTGATGCAGAATGCTTTTAATCAAAGGTGAATATAAATGAATTCTACCCATTACTTCTCACATAGAAGAATATGTGCCAAACAAAAGGTAAAATAAAAATAGCGTTGGAATAAAAGAGTTCCCCATCATCTCTTATACATTGACCTCTCTAGTGGGAGTAATTCAGTAAGCTGTTTCAGGGACTCAGCATTATCAGAAGTAATAAACCTCTTTAATGTCAGTCATCTGCTTAGTGAGAATGTCATCTCTTGACTGTTTCTAGGGATGCAAAAGTCAACCCACACAATGTGCTGCTTTTGCCATTATCTGAATGATGCAGTGAGTTACTTCAAAAAGTTAAGATATCAGTAGTATTCCCTATGCACTTAGCCATTTATGAGAAGACTAGCAAAATGTGGTGATAGATTTATATGTACTTCATATATGTGTGTATGTGTGTGTGTGCACGCACGCATGCACACACATACACAGGCACATATGCATACATACACACATATCTCAATGGAAAATGTCTATTATTCAGTGCTTCCATATTAATAAAGTTCCATTACTGGAAGATTCTAAAAGGTTATGGGCTAGCATGTTTAATTAATTTCAACTGTTTCTAGGCCAATACCATCTCCTAATCTTGTTTGACTGAAAGTCATATGGAATTTTGTCTCTTATGGTTATTCTGATTTAATCTAAACCACTCAATTTCTTGAATTTAATAAAATAGATGGTTCAATCTTAACCAAACTCTTACTTTATCCTCTGACTTACTGAACAATATAAAGAAAAGTTTTTCTATTTTGTTATATTTGGAGTATGCAGCAAATAGGATCTTAGTACATTTAAAATTTTAATGTTGTTACACCCTGGTGTGATTTTACTCCACATTCATTTTTTTAAAAATTTTTATTGTCAAGGTGATGTACAGAGGGGTCACAGTTAAATAAGTAATGTAATAAGTACATTTCTTGTCAAACTTGTTACCCCTTCCCTCATGTTTTTCCTACTTCCCTTCCCTTCCCAATCCCCCCAAAGTTGTACAGATCATTTCAAACATATTGTCTTGTAAATATCACTGATGCCTTGTCCCCCCCTTATCCTTTGTCTCACCATTCTGTTGTTGTCTTCCCTTCTCTAATTCGGATAAGCATATATACAATACCAGGGTACCAAAATCAAATACAGTGACAGCCGGGAAGTATCACAGGGGGAAGAACATAGGAAAGAAACAAGAAATCACATAGTACATTAACAACAACAACAACAAACAAAAACCTCTTGTGTCCACGTCTTGGAGTTCATTTCGCTTAGCATTATCCTTTTTTTTCTTTCATTTTTCTTTTTTTGTGTACACTTTTATTGTAAAAATGCTGTACAGAGAGGTTACATACACGAGCAAGGTAATGAGTACATTTCTTACTGAGCAGTGCTGCCTCCTCCTTTGTTGTCCCCCTACCATCCCTTCCTTTCCACCTCCACAACTACTCCTCCTCCCCCTCCCCCGCCCAAGTTGTAAAGTTAATATGTACATAGGTATTAAGCTATTCTGCTCATATGCTAAGATTATACTAGATGTATAGTAATCATTACACATAAGGGAAAACATGGAACCTATGTTTCTTTGGGCCTGGCTTGCTTCACTTAATATGATTTTTCCCAAGTTTTTCCATTTCCTTAAAAATGGGGCAATGTTATTCTTTCTGATGGAAGCATAGAATTCATATATATATATATATATATATATATATATATATATATCCTTTTCTTGATCCATTCATCTACTGAGGGGCATCTGGGTTTGCTCACATCTTAGCTATGTTAAATAATGCTGCAGTAAAGGTAATTGTTTTCCAGCTCATCTGTGAAATTTAGATAAAATAAGAGAGCAGCTTGTAAGATGAGAACATATTGCCAGGAGACTTCGAAGCCTATGTAGGGGATTAAAACTACTAAAACAAGGATTTAGAAAATAGACACAGATGAAAAGCACTCATCCAGATAGTCAGAGAGCTAGATGGGAACCCAAGGAGAGAATGTTCCTAAACACTCAATGGTGGACAATAGTGTTAAATCAAATTTGACTTTTTAAAATTCTAAAGAAATTTCAAAAAATAAATAGTAATTTCAGGAAATAAGTGTCTACAAAGGCATGAACAAAATTTGCACTACTCTTAACATTATATTCCATTAATAGTAATGGATATTGTAAAATTCTAATTCATAATAATTTTCATAGTAAATGTTAAAAATTAGAGCTAAGGTTTTCACACAAAATAATAGTATATAAAAATAATAGGTTTCTCTTGCAATTATTTTGCAATTCTTGTTTATACAGAAGGCTACATAGCAATTTTACATTTGGAATACAGTAGTTAATCTTATAACCATTAATCAGTTTAATTATACAGTATATAAAATATGTAAGCTATAAAATATACAAAAACACAGATAAGTGCACTTATATCAATGTGAGAAGACATTATTATATTTTGGCACATATTCCACATTTATTTTTTCAAATGGAACATTGAGACTAATTAAGAGAAATGATATTATAATACTATTACTTCTACATATATTGCGAACTGTGCTTCACAGCTAATAATGATTGACAGCTAAATACACTAAATATTAAGTGACAAATGATACAAGGTACCTTTTTGATAATCATTGTTTTTCATCCAGTTTTTTTCACAGTACTCTAAACTTTATGAAAATCTGTTGCAATCAAAATTATATACTAACCATGATACAGTGCATACATTAATTCTTCACACTTATCAATGTCAAAATTTAATAGAATGAAATTCTAGAATAATAATGGATTACTTTCATTGAAAGTGGAGTTTTCCATCAATTTTAATTGAAGTCAATAATTTATCAAACTAAAAATGAGAGGAACACAAATAGAATCAGAGGAGTCATATTTCTGCCATGCTTCTGTGTGGTCAGGTCAGTTTCAAAACAGAAAAATGTCTCCTTAACAGATAATTCATTCCTATTAGCCTTTCCATTTCAGAGAAACATTCCTGGTCTTTCCATTTTTAGATCTGCCTTTCTATTTATGGAATCTATTTTATCCAGAGTATATAGCCTACATGAATTATATATATCTTGAGCTTGTAGTGACACATTAATGTTTTTGTTTAGTCATTCATTTTAATTACCTGTAAGTTGTTGCACAAAAGAGTTGATAGGAAATCAGTTCATGAATATGATTTGTCTTGGTCAATGTCATCCTTGTGGACAGTTTCAGTTTTTTCTGGAAATGAGTTTATATAAAAAGAAATAAATGATTTGACAACTAGAGTACTACTATTAGCACCACTTCATAAATTACACAGTTCTGAGTTAAATATTTTAAATTATTATCTTCCCATGGCTACTTGAACATATTTTTGTAGAACTTAATTTAGCATTCTTCATTGCAATTTTTTATGCTTGAATATAGCCATGGGTGTATTAAAGCTCTTTTGAAATAGATAAATAGCAAGGATATAGAAGATTCATGGATTTCCTAATTAAAATGATTTCTTTATTTTTTAATTAATGATGCTAAATGTGAGTTCCTGATTAATTGAACACAGAAATATCTCTGACATATTCATTATTAAGCCAAATGTCATATTAATTTCTAACCCTCTTTATATTTTTTGATAGTAAACTTGAGAATAATATTGATAAATAATTGCATTTTTATAATGAAATGAAATGTAAGCATTTTTATAATGAAATGAAATGTAAACATTATCTCTGCCTACTTGAACAAGAATAGTTCTAATTTCATGAAAAAAATTATTGGCAATGCAAATGCATCCTAAACTAAACTTCCATGAAATTCAAACTCTGACTATTTAGTGATCTTATCAAAGACCCAAACTGATATTTCAATATACTAAATATTCCACTATTTCTTTTTCTAAATTTAATAAAAGACATTGGTCTACGTAAGTAAGCCCCAACTCAGCTTGATCATTGTACAAAAACATATGCATGAAATTAACATAACAAAGAAATAAGCTGAAGGAGTAAATAATTGCGAGCAGCTTTTTCTACAGAAGCAAAAGCTACAAAAATGTAAATGAACTACAGTCATAATATCTTCAGTTAAATCAAGGGCTCACAATGATCTGAAGCATGTTCACATTATGTAAAGTGCTGAGTTATAGAGGATTAGAGAAATTCTAAAAGCTATATGTGATGTAGGATATTAGTCAGATGATGAGTATCCCACTGTTTCTCAGGCTCTTACATAAAGAAAATAATAAATTCCTTTGCATTTATCAATAGATTTTTCTACTTGGACAGTGATAACACAGTGAAGCTAATGTATCCAAAGCTCTCACAATCTTACCCAAGGAAAGCATGTCTAATATGAAAGAAGCTTAAGATGATCTTGAGATAATCATTAGTCTTTCTAAATTTTTCATGATTCCTTCTAAATTCTTTCAGAATTTTCTTGAAAATATAATTTCAGAAGTTCGTAGAAGATACCACAAATACTTAGACTCTTATGAATTATATAGCACATACACATTATATAGGGCTATACATCTAGATATATATTGCACCTGATTAATAGTGTAATTCATTTATTTACACAATAGCTATAACTATATATTTTAACACTGCATGTATTAAATGAGAAAGTTCTGGGATGTTACGTTATCATTTTATTTTAAAATTACAAAATATGGACTCGAAAATTCTGCTTTGCAGTCCTAGTTTCTCCATTTTATAGTGAATTTCATATCTCTACTGAATAAATCTAATAATAATCTAATAATATAATATAGTAATATAAATAAAAATCTAAATCTAACAATGTAAATCTAATAATGATATAAATCTAAAGTAATAATAATAATAATATAAATGTAATAATACTGACTCAAGTTACTGAATCAAAACCTTTTCCTCCTTGTCACAAATACCAAGAAAATTGTTGTACAAAATGATGAGACAAAGGACAAAGGGTGAATCAGTGCAACAGCAATATCAAGACAATATGTTGGAAATGAACTTTACAACTTGAGGGGAGGGGTGACTGGAGAGGAGGGAAAGTGGGAGAAAAATAAGAGAGAGCGTAACAATATTCAAATGTTCAACAAGAAATGTACTGTACATACTACCTCACATATGTAACTCTGTACATCACCTTATCAATGAAATTAAATTCAAAAAATAAAATAGCTGTAGTGTAGGCGTTTTGTCTGTGATATGCCTTATCAAATGTATCTAGAATAATAACGAATTCGTAGTAGGCTTTTCATGAATTTATTTTATTTTATTTTATTGTAAAAATGCTTACAGTGGGGTTACAGTTACATGAGTAAGGTAATGAGTACATTTCTTTTCAAACACTGTTATCCCCTCCTTTGTTTTTCTCCTATTATCCTTTCCCTCCCCCAATAATCTTGTTGAAAATATCCAGGCCACATTACAAAGTCAAATAGAATATTGTTCAAGTTGTTAAGTTAAACAAAATTTGTGAATTTCTTACATCAGTACTCTGTACAAATTTCAATTTTACATAAGATCATGTCTAGCACAAAAAATGGACAAAAGGGAAGTCACCTGCCATTTCATTTGTGTGCTATTCTGTCATTTTGAGTAAGACCTACTTCATGAAATTTACACATTTGAGGCATTTGAAACAAAAGCCTTTCTTTCTGCAATATATGTAATGAGATATTTATGGTATTTACTTATTTCTTGATAAGTCATTCATTGTTATATTTTTTGTTATATGTTAGAAAATGTTTGCAGCTACTCTTGACCCAAAGCCCAATTAATTTGTCTTACTAAAATGAAAATGCATTATTCAATAATTATGTGTACAAGGTAGATATAAGATTAATGTGTTAGAGATGGTAGTTCATCTGTCCATAGCAATTTTGTATTAATGAGTGTTGCCACATAATGGAATTAATGATTCTATAATTTTCTGCAAACAGAGATGAAGAGTGCCCTCATCTCTGTGAGTGCCCTCAGAGGTGTGAATGAGGAATGTCTTGGTAAAAACTGGAGCAGATGAATATTTAAGTGCCCCGGGTCTGTTTGACTATTTATCATGCTACTGAATTCCACAGCTCACCCTAATTTTAGGCATTTTGAAAGGGGAAAATGTCAAAACATTATCCAAGAAACTGAACTACGGAAAATACGTTTTCAACCCATTCATGGCCATTATGACAGAAACACGTCTTTCTTCATGTTTATGTAAAATCTATATTGACCAGTGAATATCTCTTCCATTCATTATAAAGCTAGCTTCCAGTACAGTTATGAGTGATGGGTTCTCAAGAAAATATAGGATACAAAAGTAAGGACTTGTGCTTCTCTCTAAATTTCAACAAACTCAGACATGGATTGAGTAGTAAGAAAGGCCACATTCCCTCTTTGGTAAAAACTTCCTGATTTGAGTCATTAAACAAAGGACATTGCTAACTCAATTGGCTATTATGATATGTTTATACATGATAAATTTCCACAGAACAATAAGTGGATCTCTTTCATAATCTTAGTAAATAACTTACTATGGTGATGTACAACAATAATTGAAGGTTCATGATAATTTAATTGATTTTCCTTAATACATGCTTAATTAGTTTGTATAATAATGTACCCAGAAAGATGTATGCTGCATGACTTTAATCATTCAAATGCATTCCAAATGAAAGTAAAAATATATCAAACACATCTACAAAGGCAAAAGTAACTTTCCATATTCTAAAATATCATCGACTTTGTGTCTATAATGGGAAAACTATTTTCTATGAAATAATATACTTGGTCATTTCCCTTTTCAAATCAAGTGCTGTAGCAAAAACCTTTATGTTACTGGCTTTTAAAATACTGAATACATAAGGAACTCCTCAATAAGTGATTCATTGTTTGATTATGAATTGTCTCTCACACGTGAACACATAAAACTTCACTTCTCTCACCTACTATATTAGTACTCTCTAAATTGTATCCATTGTTCTGGCCTCTAGACCACTCAGCCTACTAACAATGCCAAACTAGCAACAATACTCACTAACTCAACATCTCCAAGTTAGTTCTTTAAGTGTGCTTGCATATATAACACTCTTTATAAATGAGAAATGCATGAGACTAGATGCAAACTTGAGTTTGAAAATGAATGAACATTTATTAGCAATAATGTAAGCCCACATACACATTTCACTTGAAATCATGAAAATAACACATAAACAAAAATACACTAATATCATTGATATTGGTTAATGGAGACATAATTGGGTTTTACAACCAATTTTTAAAAGCAGATGCATTTTTGAAAAGGGGGTTAGGTAGAGAGGAAGTAAGACAAAAGATCTAGGTGCTTCTTTGGGGACAAGTATAGCTGAAAATATTCTAATATAAGAATGATTCAGCTATAAATGAAAAATATATACATATTACATTATATATCTTGCTTAAAATCATGCACAATTGAAGGGTTTTGTTTCAAATGTCTCTTTTATTTTACATAAATTCAGTGTTGTAATGGTCATTTGTTAATCCTCTTATATTAATAATTTATGATAATTTGACCAAGGTCAGTGTAAAGTTATGGTCTCTCCCAAACTTAACAGAAAATTATGAGAACTTTCAGAAAGCTACTGGTACATTTGACACTAATTGACATTTTTGACAGCCTAAGTGGAGAGGTGAAGATTTAAATTGGCCATGAAACAATCTAAATATCCTTGTCTTTAGCAATTTTTACTAAACTTTGGGGTCAATGTTATTGAGGGACAGATTTCATGAAGGATAACAAGAAGAGGATGAGATTACATTGACAAAGATTACTGAGATTTCTATGACTTGTTAGATGAAATTATGATAAGCACTTCTTTAAATCTTTCTACTAATTCTAATTAAAAAATGATAAGAATAAAAACAAATTAAATTTATACACCCAAACTACCATTACAATGAATTTTTCCTACCATGAAAGTAACACATGCAATGTCCTAGAACTTATGGTAAAAGTATTGAAATTTCTTTTTTTAATATGTCAGTGTTTTATTATTACAATTTGTCAAGTGCAATGCAAAATAAGGTGTCAGACAGTGGGCTATGAAGAGCTAAAAACTAGCAAAAATGTCTCATGAAATTATCATTATAATAAAGTTTATGTACAAGAGTAAGGTATAGCAAGATACTGTGAGTACAAAAAAGAAAGGAAGATGTAATAATAGATTTCTTCTTTGTCAGTCCTGATGCTTGAACTCAGGTCCTGGGTGCTGTCCATGAATTCTTTTGCTCAACGTTAATGCTCAAACACTGAGCCACAGTTCAACTTCCAGTTTTGTGGTGGTTAACTACAGATAAGTCACATGGTCTTTCAACCAGATTCTAAATCTCAGCCTCCTAAGTAGCCAGGATTATAGCATGAGCCACCAACACCCAGCAGCAATAATTTTTTTTTAAATATGGAACCACCCACATGTCCTCCAGCAGATGGAGGGATCAAGAAGATTTGGTATATATACACAATGGAATTCTATGCTTCTGTAGAAAAATGGCATGGCCCCATTCATAAGGTAATGGAAAGACCTGGAAAAAATTATATTAAGTGAAGTAATCCAGGCCCAAAGAAAAGTAGGTTTGCATGGTTTCCTTCATTTGTAATAACTGGAATATATCTATGATATTCTCAACAGAGGATCTCATTACCCCAATTGCTAAATGCATAGGACTGCATGTAATGAAGCATATCAACATGAACTCCAGGAACTGGAAACAAGAGGTTTTTTATTTCTACTCTGTCCTGGATGTAGTTATTTCCTTTTTATTCCGTTTCTGGCACCCTTTGTCTGGCATAGAAGTTTATCTGATCTGTGGAAGGGAAAGAGGATCACAGAAACAACAGGACAAAGCATGAACTAATGCAGCTCACTTGACATTATGAAACTGTTTAAAAAGACGTGTACTCATTACCTTACTTATTTAACCATAACACCCCTGTTCATCACCACTACAATAAAGATATTTTAAAAGTATTGAACTTTCTAAGGCATGGAATAATTGTTTTCAGGAAGCAGTTTAGGGCCTTTCAGATTCAAGGCCACTGCTGTAGGTCTCATTCACAGACAAAGGAACCTCCTTGCCTTATCAATTGACAGAACTACCTGTGAAAATTCTAATCCGAGAAAGTGGGTAAATAATTCTAGCCCTGAGTAATATTTTAAGGCAAATCAAGACATACTGAGTGGAACTTTTCATTTAACAGAAGGCGCTTCAAATTGTATATATGTATGTGTATGTGTATGTGCATGTGCACTTAGTAGCATATTGGAGAGAAGATAGGCAACTGAAATCTGTGCAGAACAGAAGAAACTTCAAGGAGAGAAGACTCACAGGAGCAAAGTCAATAAAATGTTAATTGTTACTAAAATTAATTATTAAGTCATTAGAAATAATCATTTCCCTGAATTTTAAAATCTGAATTGTAATTACAGCTTTGTGAAAATCAGTCATATTAGCATATTATTGATGGCTTGAACTTCCAATTATAAAAGGCTCAGAAGAGAGCTAATGGCTCACATCATATGAATAGAGCAAATTAAGCATAATACTTAACGAAGCATAGAGGTTATTAGTGTTGTTACCTATAAACACTTACAGAAAAATCAGAAGAAGAATTAGTATGTGTTATCGAAACCCTCACGTGACATGTAGCAAGGTTAACTGGAAAGGATGGGGAAATATGAGAACATTGTGAACAGATGGCAAAACAACCCATACAAAAGAGGAAATGAAATTCTGTTAGGTTAGAGCACTCACCTAAAAAATATTCATATGCAAGAACACCAGAAATACTTTCAATATTCAGCTCAAAAAACATTGTGGTAGATTTAATTTTATCACAAGTATTTAAACTGTCAAACAATTAAAGAACGCAAAATAGGTAGCATTTGTCAGTATGTGGACTTTGTTTTTCTTATTGTGAAAATACCATACAGAGAGGTTACAATTACATGGGCAAGGTTACAATTACATTAGCAAGCATTGTGGCCTCCTCCTTTTCCCTTACCATCCTTTCCCATCTCCAACCTCCCCACCCTATCCCTCCCTTCTCCTTCCCTTCTGTCCCCTTCCTGTTCCTCCCCTCCACCTCCCTCCCTGCTCCAAAGTTGTGAAGTTCGTTTTTCTAAGTAACCTCTTGTACATCTCATTGTTGCAACGGGTACACGTGTATCAATATTTAAACAACTTGTTTTTTCCCTTCCCCTCCACAAATTATACCAACATCAAATACAGTGAAAACAGGGCTCTTCCATCAGAAAGAATGGCATTGCCCCATTTGTTAGGAAATGGAAAGACTTGGAAAAAATTATATTAACTGAAGCAAGCCAGGCCCAAAGAAAGATAGGTCCCATAGTTTCCCTTATTTGCAATAACTAGTATATGTCTGAGGTAAGTAGAAACGGCCAGATAAATTGATGTTAGTATGTGGACTTTTAAATCAGATCAACCCAAACTAAAATATTATTCTGCTACTCACTTTCCATGTAATGGCAATTGAGAATATTTTAATAGGCTACTTTTTAATAATGATATTAGTAATTTTTACAAAATAAAGATACGATTTAACTGAAAGCGAAAATAAAATGTATTTCATCTATCCAATAAATTCCAATCTTAACTGGAACTAATAGTTAAGAATGATAGTCTGGAACATCATATAGAAATTTTGATTCCTTATTATGATTTAGCAGTAGAAACCTCTAAACAGGGTATTGGAAGAGCCAGAGACATGGATTTACCAATCTCAATCTGAAATAAAAATGTCTCAACAAGCATCTGTATGATTTGGGGAGGGGAAGGAGAAGTACAGAAATGGTGGCACAAAGAGTGAACCAATTCAGCAGTGATACTACACACTACGCTGGAAATGAACTATGTAACTTAGGCAAAAGAAGACATGAGGGTAAAAGCTGGGAGAGAATGAAGGAGTAGGTGATACTACTCAAAAGGAAATGTATTTCCTACCTGCCTACGTAACTGTAACCCTTCAGAATTTCACCCTTCCAATAAATTTAAAAAATAAAATAAAGACACCTTTCTGTTTTGTTTTTGTTTTTTTTTGTCATAGGAAAGAGAAAACAAACCTAGAGGGAATATAACTTTGGTAAAAAGGAATATAGGACTAGATGCTAATTTTCTTATTGTGATCATAGTTTATTCCCTTTTTGAACTAAGTACATAGTACAACCACTTTGATAACTTTTTGATAATCACTCAAGTGGTTTCTTGTCTGTTACCACTTCACAAATTATAGCTATAAGTACCTTTAGTTTTTACAAAGACTTTCCCACTTTGTTATTTGATGAGTCATTAACTCTCTTCTTTGTATACTTCATCTCATAATCTTAACCAAGTGGCCACAATGTGTCCCTTATTCACCTTTTACTATGAAGTACAATGGCAAGAATGGATTTCCACTGGGTGGTTATCTTGGCCTTCTTTAAAAGTAAAGTAGGATTTTCCAGGATCTACATGTTAATAGGGATTTTAACAAGATCTCATATCCATAAAACAGAAAATCCTCAAAACATAAAGCAAAAGTGAGCTACTGTACATTAGTACAGTGAACTTGAGAATCTGGAAAAATCAGTTGGAAATAAATAAGGTAATTGGTTTCAGATAAATAGGAATTAGCTAGAAGACACAAGGAAACCATCTAACTAGAAATTTCTGTACAACAAAACAAGGCATAGATATACTCATGCAGGGAAAGTGGAAGTATTTAATTAATAGGGAAAGAAAAGTATTTGACCTCAAAACTTCATCCTCTTGCTCATGATAGATACTCTACCATATATGCAGCACCTCAATTCCAGCTTTCTGCTGGATAATGAGGGATAAGTATCTCAAAGATTTGTGTCTCAGGCCTGGTTTCAAACCATAACTTGTATCTCAGTCTCTTAGCTTGAATGATAGTGTGAGCCACGGACACCTAAAAAAAAAACACAACAACAACATTTTAACTGCACAACATAATGTCGTACCATGTGCTTCAATTCATGCATCCATGTGTAATGTTTAAATTACAGCACTGATTTCTGTCTCCTCAAATATTTACCATTCTTTCATTGTAGAAACATTCAAAATCCTTTTTTCTAATACATATAGTATATTGGTACATATTAATATATATGAATATATATGCTATATGTATGTGTGTATATATTCAAAATCTTTTCTTCATATACCTACATCATATAATAATCACACTAGTCAAACTATTTCCTAATGGAAGAACAGAATTTATTTTCCATATCTAATTATACTATTGACAAACCCTTCCCCGTCTTTATTTTCTTTCTGCTCTTGCATCCTCTGGCAACCAACAATCTATTCTTTACTTCAATTTGACTAATTTATTTGTATTGAAATTTTGAAATGAGAGAGAAGCAATGACCTAAGAAAGTACATGACTGAAATTCATTGACCAGACATTGTTAAGTCCCTTCTGTTAGTTTATGCTATCAATAATATTGTTAGTTGTTGTTCTATAAAGTATATCAGAATAATACTGCTATTTAACATGTGTTTTCATTATTTTCCTTCAGCTGTAAAACTCAGCTTCATTTTTATTTTATTTTCTAAGAGTAATCTCATTTATAGAGTAGAATATAGCTAAATATGGGTTAAAATATTATCATTTAATTAGAAGCACAATCACAAATTACAGAAAATCATTAATTTAAATTAATATTTTCCAACAGTTCTATTCAGCTGCATTATTTTTAAGAATTTCTATCAAAACAGTCTCATTAAAATTTATATGTTAATCAGAAAGTTTACCATTTAATTTTGCCTAACATTACCCTGTATTTAGGTATAGGATTCTTTTTTCATTATAATTTTGAAGCAATTAACTGGGAAGAAAAACATAATTTGCAGGTTTGTATAATTACACAGATAGTAGTCTGCTGCACTAGAAAGGAAAGAATATCAGGGTTCTCAGATTTGTTTTTTCCTTCAAAGAAAAAATAAAGACAAGAGTATGCATACAGCAATTTCTTCTTTGGCTGATAATTTCTTAAATCTATTTCAAAACTTTCGTTCAATACATTGGGCTTAACAAAAATTGTTTCTGAGCTTCTGAGGTGTGCATAAGCAGGGTAGAAAACTAATTAGTAGTTGGGAATATTGTAATTATGAAAGTCACTGCAGCCCACTTACCTCTTTTTCTTACTTTTACATGAACAGAAAAATCAGTGATAAAAGAGTTATTTTCCATTCAACTGTACAATGCTCTAAGAAGTTTGAGACATATTTATCACCTTACTTTTTTTTGCAGAAAGGGTTAAAAAATAATTCAGCTAAGATTATCATTAGAAAAGTGATGCTAAACTTCAATTCTTATATAGATATTAATGTAATCCTAAACAGACTGTCTCTGAAAACTATCCCAAAATAAGGAAAGGCAGAGCATGTGGTAAGTTACATATAAATGTTTATATTATAACTAGATTCTAATGAGCCTCATATAATAAGCAAGTATAAATTTAAAATAAGATACTATTTTAATTATTTCACAGAGATTACCTACAATTTAAACTCCTAATCTATTGAATCTATCATTCTGTAGACAAAAAATTATTCTGGTCAAAAAATGATAGTTACTAGTTAATCATATTACTTTATGTAATGTTAAATATAGTTGTTTTATTATATATCCTTTTTCTACCTTTTACATACATACATATGTATGTATATTTATACACATATGTATATATGTGTGTGTAGATATGTACTAATATAGATAGGTACCACTACCCTCAATTATTTGTATGATTGAGTTGTTAAAGAACTTACTTCTCAGGACACTCTTATCTGCTGTTTTTCATGACATGGCTACTGTGTGACCTTATTCATCCTTGACTGTGAGGTACAAAGTCAAATCAAGATTTCCACTAAGTTGCTTCCTCTAGCTTCTTCAAAAGTAAGACAGGATTACCAATGAGTCAACCTTAGAAGTCTCAGAATTCAAGTTCACCCTGGATAAGCTTTGATGCTTATCTGAAGCTTATTCAAACCTTCTGAATTGAGAAAATTGAGCTGTAAATGTCAAAAAAAACAGACTTTCTCATGAGATTTTTCTATACTTTAACTCCTGTTCCAAAGCAGGAATACAAGGAAGAAAATTTTTCTTGCAATGTCATTGTGGATCTTTTTCAAGACAGGAACAAAAAGGCCAGGAGCCATAAAAGGAACAGAATTCAAATTCATTTAATACCTTTATTAAATGAATACACTGCCTCTATTTTTTAAAGGGAGGTAGTCATTTTTATTTTTAAAATTTCAAATGCATTTTTGAAGCTGAAATAGATGAGTCATTTTATCATTCATTGAAAAAATTAAATTAGTGAAACTTAGACCATTAATGTATTTCCAAAACAAACTAAAGACTTGATTTATGAAATACCAATGCTATTCTCCAAGAAGCTATTCTGCCAATGTGGTCAGTAAACAAAGACTAGGAGTATTTAATGCTTAGGACATTCAAACCTCATGCTGAAAAGTACTGATATAAATTCAGAGCAATACATTTCTATCTTTTATTCATGAACCTACATAAACAACATTGTTACACTTTCTCATTTTAAATCTGATTAATTAAATTAAACAATATTTGGTTGTAGTGAAGTACAAGGTGAGTGCCATACCTTTTATCTCAAAAGTCTTGTTTCCTACATGATATTGTCATATAATATAATCTAAGGATCTCTGGTTTCTACTCTGCAACTGCAGAATAATGCCACTTCTATTATTATTGTTAGTAACTAAGTATCAATTACCTAATGCAGCTCAACTCATAAAATGAACATAAAGCCAGGCATCAGTGGTTCTCACATTTAATGCTAACTACTCAAAAGGTTGAGATCTGGAGAATTAGAGATAGAAGCCAGCTCATGCTGAAAAGTCCCTAAGACTCTATCTCCAGAATAACCAGCAAAAAGGCACACTGAAGTTGTGCCTCAATCTGTGAGCACCAAGCAAGCCCTCCTAAGAAGGTGAACATCATTTTACTACTATGATATTTCTATCCTTATTGTTTCAGGAAGTATAGATGTAAGACCATGTTTTCAGCTTCCCATTTTCAGAACATTATGTTATTTTGTTTCCATGAACTTCAAATTATGTGTGTGTGTGTGTGTGTGTGTGTGTGTGTGTCTTTCTACTTTTCCATAATCTACCGAACTTCCATCCTTTAAATAATTCTCTGCTCTTTCATCAAGGACATTCATCGGTGTTGCCTTTGTGTGGACTTCACCAATGATAAATGTCAACAAGAAGTTTCTCAGATCATTATTCCCTTGTTTTACTCTTGACAACTTATTTCTAAAGCCTTAATTTTACATGGTTGAAACTGATGAACCATCTGCAGCATTTGCAGAACACTCTGAATAAAAGTGCTTATGAAAATATCACCCAGATGGGACATAATCCACATCCCTCAAATCCCTCCCTCCATGATCTCAGTAATGTTTACCAGTTACATCAGCTTTTCTCCCAATGACTTCAAACAGAAGTTCTTTTTGTTGGTTTTGTTAATTGAACAATAGTTGTTGCCAATTTACTCTGGAACAGGCAATCAGAGATGTGACACTAAGCGTAAGTTATATAGGGTCTTATTTCTTGAAGCTGAAAGTTTATTGAAGACGTAATTTTAACAAAAACGATGTAAGTGATGTACTTAGTACATATCATGAGTGTGGTAGACTGAATTCAGTGATTCAAACCTCTGTTTTAGCTTTAAACTATAACAATCACTGAACTTTAAAGCCTGTGTCTTAACTATAAATATAGATAATAAATTGTATCTAGATTAGTACCTTCCTAGATAATAAATTGTATCTACATCAATGTCTTCAAGTATATTCACGTACAACAGAGAGATGGACAGATAGACATACAAACAGCACACAAAACACAGGTCTAGATTTACTATTTTTTAACATTACACAATAAATATTATAATCAAAACCACTTCTCATGAAGTTAGTATGTATAAGGTATTATCCTAAACTGTATATTGATATTAGCTCAGTACTCCTCATAACACCCCTATGTTAACTACTGTTGTACCTCTATTGCCATTTAAAGTTGTATTGAGAAATTGATTTATTCTCTAGAGTTATGAAATGGTTGTTTCCTCAAACTTCCTTAGGTCTTAACTCTCCAATTCTTAAGCCAAAGCAATTTTTCAGCAAGAAGTAAAAAAAAAAGAAAGAAAGAAAATCAGAAGCCTAGATAATAGCTACAGTAAAAAAAAATCAAGATTTTCACGAACTAAAATGTCAAATACATATGCATCCTATTTGATGTTCTTGTTTTGATCATTTCTACTGAGATTTATCCCTTCTTATTATCCACAAAACATTCATCTGACATTTTTATTTCTGTACTTTCTATCAACTATAAACAAAAGAATGAGATAAAAAGCACAAATTCAAGATGCAAGAGATATTGATGAAATGTCAACAGGCAGTCTCCAACTTTGGAATCCTGTGACAGGTTTTTTACAATAACATATGGTCAGAAAACAGTAAAAGACAACAAGGAAAGAAAGGGGTAAGATGATTTAGAAATACACAAAAAATAATGCTTCCTTTTATGTCAGCTTAGCTATAATAAAATTATAAACACAGTGAGATATTTCAATCAATATTTGTCTAGTCTACATCACACATCGAGAGTTCAAATCACTATCTGTATCTTACAAAAACCACAACATAGCTTCATCTTCTCTTTTGAGCTATGAAAACTTGTAATTAATTAGATAATTATTATATTACATCTGGGTTTAACATAGATTTTTTTGTTTTTGTTTTGTCTTGTTTTTGTCCGTCTTGGTGCTTGAACTCTGGACTAGGGCGCTGTCCCTCAGCAATTCAGCCTCAAGGCTAGCGCTTTACCACTTGAGCCACAGCACCACTTCTGGCTTTTCTGTTTAAAACATACAGTTTTAAGAAGGGGCTGGGAAGGTGGCTCAGTGGTAGAGCGCTTGCCTTACATGCATGAGGCCCTGGGTTCAATTCCTCAGCACCACATAAGCAAAAAGAAAAAAAGCCAGAAGTGGGGGTGTGGCTCAAGTGGTAGAGTCCTAGCCTTGAGCTGAAGAGCTGAGGGACAGTGCCCAGGCCCAGAGTTCAGTCCTCATGACCAGATCCCCTCCAAAAAAAATTCCCTTGAAGCTTCTTAAATTCACTATAAAAATGTGTATATTTAAATATACTTATTTTAATATTTCATGTGTGAATATGTTTTTGATTATTATATAATATATACATAATTTAAAAAATCTAAAAATATTTAATAATTAGGCAATAAAACACCATAACTAAACAAAATGGAACGAGAAAATACATATCTCCTTTTATTTTAAGAGTACATTAGAAAAAGATAAAACTTTATGTGACTTCAGTTATAATCAACTCACAAAATAGTTTTACAATTTGAAACAGAAGGATAGCTTTCAACAATTTAAGTGCACTAGGACACCCAAAGCTTTAAAATTAATTCTTGTTTGTTTTAGCCAGCTGCAATGGTCTCCTGCCTTTATTCCTAGAATCCAGGAAGTTGAAATCAAGGATTAAGGTCTGAAGACTATATATTAAATTACCTAGCAAAAAACCAGACTGGATGCATGAGTCAAGTAGAGAGCACCTGCCATAAGCAAGCCATAAGTCCAGTCAGAGCAAAATTGTGAGGCACTGAGCTCAAGCCAGAATTAGCAAATAAATAAATAAATAATTTTTAACTTGGATTTAACCTTAAAATCAATTGGATTAAAAAAATCTAGGATTAAAAAAAATCTAGGTATTTCTTTATGTACTACCAATGTTGTATGTACTTTACAACTCCTTTTTCAGAATTATAAAAGAAATATTGACTGTGAAATATATATGGGATTCTTTAAAAAATTAAAGTAGAGCACAAGTACACAATGAGAGCATTGCATTGTTTACTAAGAAACTTAAATACTTCTGAGCATATAAAAAGATGGGATGACAGATAGACATGTATATACATATAATGGGTAACAAGTTAGCACATGTCACCATTACTTTCATTTTTTACATTTCTATATATTGTAGTGTTTAAAATACAATACATTACTTTTGTGTACAACTAAAGAAATCTTCACTAAGAACATATTTTTCTTACTAAACAAACCTTTTTGTAAGCTATCACCAAACTAATGGCCAATGCATCAAAATAAATGAATTTCAATGAGAAATTTTCTGTTCAAATTGAGGGAATAGAAAATGTGAATTTCATTTATTTAAAAAAATTGAAATTTAAAATTATTTTCCTAAGAATATTACCAATGAATCTTATTTCCTTATCTGAAGGTTTTCTAAATAATTCCACCATACTTGCTGGCTAAATGTCAGGTTCGATAGAGGACTAGTAGGTTACAGAAATATAAATTGCCCTACCAGAAACTTGGATGTGTCTGAGACAAGTGATAACCATCTTTACATTAATGTGGTTTTATTTCTATGAGACAAGGACATATAAGTTTGTATTTTATGTTTGAGTAGTTCTTGACCCAGAACAATTCAATTCTGTGCACTACAGTACAATAATTTTACTCCAACAGTAATCACTAGGACGAAGCACCAAGAATTGGATTCAAAAGGCCAAGAAGAATAAGAAGCCTCTTTTATTAAAAGGCTTATTCCAATACTATTTACTTCTTACTGATCTCTTATAAATCTTCCTATTCTTATAAATCTTCTTATTCTCCTCTCAATCCTGTTCTTATATGCTTGCACATTTTAAAAGAAAACTGATGCTAGTTTTCTTTCTTCTTTTATTGCCTTAAAGAAAGAAAAAAAAGAGCATACTCAAATTAACTCCAATATATATACGAACATAGCCACAGTTTCCATATTCCTACAAACACCTGAATTTAGTCTACAAACGATATCCTAAAGGCTTCTTCATGGAGTCATTTTAATGTGAATAGATATTCCAGACATCTTATACATTCTCAGTAATAGTTACTGAGTGAGAAAGGACCTTATTCTAAGATAAAAATGGGTTAAATGTACAACTCATTATGTTGAAAGACGAACTTTATAACTTTGGCGGGGTGGGGTGGGGGGGGGAAGGTGGGAAGGGGAGGATAAGGGAAGGAATGGGAAGGGGAAACAAGGGAGGAGGTCACAATGCTTGATAAGAAATGTACTCATTATCTTGCCCGTGTAATTGTAACCCCTCTGTACGGTATTTTCACAATAAAAAATTTAAACAAAGAAAAGAAAATATATTTAGGTCTCAGTATCTTGACTTTCCCTATCTTTGATTCACAGTGCATTTCCATAGTCTCAGGCTGGACTGTTATGGGTTCCCAAACCCTAATAAACAATTGATTTCCACACATTCTTTTCTTCCAGATGGTTAGCATGGGTAGCTAGGTGTACATGAAGAGAAATGAGGAAATGCCCTTGATTAGAAGATTCCCTTTCCCTGACACTGAGGTAGAATAGGAAAACCCTACCTGTCTCCACATGCAGGCAAAGCCTGCATTCATGCTCTGAGAGGGTTGTGATGCCCGCTGTATGACATTTTATTACCAGGATTAAGTTACAAGTACCTCATTTTCTCAGAAGTGCAGGTATTCCACTTCAACACCTGGAAAGCCACTGTGCTTTCGCCATACCATCTGAGGAACATCATAAGTGGAAGGCGCAAATTGTATAAGCTCTTAGTTACTTGTTCAAACGGGTACTAAAACCCAAAACTCTACCAGTTTTACAGTTTCACAAACCCTTTGTCACCCTAGCCAACAGAGTACCAAAGTCCCAAATCCCAAGATTTTGCTACAGTGAATACTGCCTGCCTTATACCTTGGATTATGCCATTACATAATTCTTAATTGTGTATGTCATTGTTGATACTATACACTTTCTTCGTATCTTTGTACTCTGTGTGGTCCTTTCTCTATGGGCAGTATGGCAAAGTCATATGATGTACTCAAAGAATCAAAGGACAGCCCATCTTCCAATAGCAAAATTTTTAAAAATTCTTAATTTTGAGTTTGCTAGTTTTACAATGTCAAATGTTCCAGTACATGGACTTTTCCATTCTCTCGGGATCTAACTTCCACCGCTCAAGTTACTAGCCTTCACTTATTTTAAGTCAACTACCTCATTTCCTTGTCACATAATTCTCTCTCAAAAAGCTTTTTACTCACACTATTAAAAGACTTGAATTGCCAGATTCTAGTCACTCATCCTTCTTCCTATCCCAGCTACAAGAAATAATGTTATTTCGGTTGTTATTTATATGCTGATTAAAGAATTATGCAATAAATATTAGTGTATAAGAATGAAACTTCAATTCTTTTTTTCACATAGATATTACCAGCAGTTTGAAGTAAATTATGCTCTCCATTAAGCCAAAACAGACTACTAGAAATCTAGAAAAACCTTGGATCCAGGTTATAGGGCTCAATAAAAATAATTTTAGTCAGATCTTTAAAAGCAAAATAAGATTAATCAATTAAAAAGAAGCCATTTGTATTTCAGAAGAATGCCGCAAATTATCAATGCTCTGAAGAAAACAGATTTTCTTTGCTGGGAAATCAAAATATATTTTTCACAACTGAGACAAATGAGAAAGTATATTTAAAAGACAGATGAATAAATTATAAGAACTAATATACAAGACAAAGGGTTCAGAAATCAAAAACTGTGCCAACATGGAATAAACTAAAGGAGAAAAAAAGAAAAAAATCAATAAGTGACACAGTATATTAAAAATCCTCTTGTTTCCATTTTGAACTCGGGCCTGGGCACTGTCCCTCAGCTCTTCAGCTCGAGGCTAGTGCCTTGAGCCATAGTGCCTTGAGCCATAGTGCCACTTCTGGCGCTTTCAGCTTCCGCCATTTTTCTCCTTATGTATGCTGGGGAATCTAACATAGGGCCTCACATATGCAAGACAATCACTCTACCACGGAGCCAACTTCCCAGACCCTCTTGTTTCAGTTTCTTGGAGTTCATTTCGATAAGCATCTAGATTATCTGAGTTGGGGAAGGGAAGGAGAATCACAGAAACAGTGGGACAAAGAGTGAACCAATTCAACAGGGATGTTCACTACACATTATGTTGGAAATGAATTCTACAATTTCGGTGGAAGGGTGTGAGAGTGGAGGGAAAAGTCAGAGAAAATTCAGGAGGTAGGTAACACTCTTTAAAAGCATTGTATTCATTACCTGACTTATGAAACAGTAGCCCCTCTGTACATCACCTTTATAATAAAACTTAACAATGCTTGATAGGAAATGTACTCATTACGTTACTCATGTAACTGTAATCCTCTGTAGAGTATCTTTACCGAAAAATATAAATTTTTAAATAAAATTTAATAAATGGAGAGATAAAAAGAACTATAGTTAATTATAATACTTTATAAAATGAGACAGTAAGAATTAACCTAGGTCAGGGGAAATGCTAATTCATATTAATCAGAAGGAAAGTCTATGGAATAAAATTTGAATATTATAAAGTAGTATTAATATTATTTACAATACTTATAATATCTTTAAAAATTTCAATATCTTTGGGTTTTTTACAGTAAAAGCAAAGAAAATCACAATTGTCTATAAAAGGATATCTACTGGTAAGAGTTAAAACAATAAAGTAGACTTTGATGAGGAAGCAGAAGCTGGAAAATAACTTGGCAATAAACCTATAAAAATACAAATTTGACTTCAAGTTGTGAAATGCAATTCATTGAGGAAAGTGTGCATAAAATCAAAAATTTTGGGCTTCATGAAGAATACAGGTAGATGTAAGGGATCTGTTTTATTTTTGCCTTGATTTTCAATTTTATATAACAAGCTTTAAGGTGATTATAATGCAAATCTGAAAGTTTAGCTTTTATGATAGGAGGGGAAATAATTTTAAGCATTGCTAAATTCATTACAATTTACTGACCATTTCTTTTTTGAATGTACAATGCTAAAATTTCTATGTAAAGTGTTACATTTATTGAGACCTTATGATTAAAGCATGCTCAATTATTATCTCAATCTTATAAATACATAAACAGAGGCTCAGAAAAATGAGGAATATTGTCTTTAGTGACAACTTTGAGTCAATACTGAAATTTGGATATCACCATCACAGCCATCTCTCCCAATTAGGAGCAAGGGTTTGCTGGTAATCTTAGATGACTCATTCTGAAAGATGCTTATAATGGAGGAAAGTCGTAGGTTATCTTCACAGACTTTTCAATAATGTCTGTTTCTAAGGTGGTATCATGTGAATGGCAATAATCAATCTAAATATTTCTCATTTCCCTAACTTTCAAGGAAAGATATGAACTGCTTTTGATATGAATTCATACTAATCTAAAGCCCAACTTTGTTTGAAACAAACATCAGAAATATGTAATGCTCTCCATTGGGATGAAAATATCCACAAGTGTCCACCTAAGTGAGCGTTCATCAAATGTTTATAAGCCTAACCTCGACAGGGAAAACACAGGATAAATAAAATGCCTAAAATGACGTCACATTGAATATGTGTTTAACAATCTGCCCAAGTTTTACTCCTAGCCAATAACATCAGAACAAATGCCCTGTAGGTATTTCTTTTGATATAGAATTAAAGTAGATGTCACAGTGGAGATTGCTGAGGAAATGGAGTCATAAAAATGAACTCAGAAATCTGATTTTCCATGTGCATGTTTATCTAACCTCCAATATCTGATAAGCATTGAAATCCAGAAATAGGAAATATGGCAAAAGTATATAGGACCCAACAGGAGCTCATGGATGAAAGTTTTCATTTTACAAAACCCATTGCTATTTGCTGGCCCTCTTAGCTATCTTTGAAGCTTTAAGAGATTATGATTAAGTAGGATTTTACCAAAAGAATTTTTAGCTCTTAATCTTCAAAAGTCATAAGGAAAATGTTCCGCTTGCTGCCAAACTCAGTTGGTCCTGCTGAACAATGCTTTCAATTTCAAAATTCCAATTTTGCTGTAAAGAAAAACAGATGATCTAAATGGTCTACATTACAGTAAAGCAAAACAGTGCTTCAAACAAGTCTTGCCCAAACTGTATGCAAGTGGGCATTTCTGCTTAGGATTTTAACTCTAAAACTAGAGTTTTTTTTTGGTCAACTACATTTAGGACATCCTAGATGAACAAATTAATTGAAGAACTTTTCTGAATTACATAGCAGAACCATACAAATGCTGCTTTTGTTAATCTTTAAAGGAGGAAGTAGAATATATATCCATTTGTAAATATATTGTTGACTTAATTCTGACATTGCTAGGATGTGTGCTTAAAGCAATTTTTCAGGAGCTACATGTTTTAATGTTTGTCTTTTTATGCAAATTTATGGAAGACATTTGCATAGAACCTAAATTGATATAAAATATACATAATTGATATAAAATATATAATTTACTTTATTACATTTGATTTCAAGATTTATTACTATACAACAAGGGTCAATATTTTTCTAAGGTGTGAATAAAACATGCTAACTTCACAAACACCAATAACCATTATAAAACATTGCAATAGGCTCATTCTTCCTATTTTCTTTTGTGACTGTATGCTTTTCTCCAAATTTTGTGGTGCACTTCTTGCTCTTCCTCTAAAATTATGTATTAGTTTGGGCATTTAAGTAAAATTACAAATATAGTCATTAGCAAAGATTAATATTAGAATAGACAAACAAGACTTTTTAAATATGTATATATATATATATTATTGTTATTGTAAAGGTGATGTACAGAGGGATTACAATTACATAAGACCAGTAATGAGTACATTTATGTACTTTAATATTTTTAATACTTTCCAACACTGCATTTGCCTATATAACCCCAAAACTACTTGTTACCATTTCCTTCCTTAGTTTTTTCTTTATTTGTGATTTCTTCAAACTTATTTTTCTACCACTGTAACAAAGAAAGTTATGATATTATGTATGAATTTCACAGGGAAGAGCCTCTACCAATTTCATCATTTTCCATGGAGAATATACACTGTTGAATGTATTCATAATTGGATGAGTAGACAAAGATTTGTCATAAGAATATACATTATCAGACATACAACTTATTTGGGGACTATTTCTCCTCAGCTTTTCCTAAATCAGTCTCCATATGAGAAAATGGCCTTTTCATCTTTAATAACACAAATAATATACTTAACTCTAAAGTTATGGTTTGAGAAGATTTTGGTTAGCAAAAGGACTGCGATTCACTCTGATTATGCTTAATAGATATGAGTTGCCGATTTTTCCAATAGAGAAATTTCTATCAGTAAAAAGTATATACCATTTCAATTTTATCTACCATGAGCTGAATGTCTAATTCATTTATTTCACTAGTGGATTAGTTTTCAGTCAGATACACATGTATGCAGGATTCTATCTCATTCACTTATTTCCAATATTAATACCACTTGTATATAAAACACTGGGTTTCAGCCATTTATCATTTAATCAAGTGGCCAATCTTGATATTCTCTTAATATATTTATTTTCTTTCTCTCATATCATGAAAGTCTTCAGAAGTTGTATTTTTCTATGAAATAAGGGAAAGATTTACCAGAGTATTTGTTTATTTAAAAAAGATGACGATAAACAGTGTTCTATTCCAGCAAATGCTTATTACCATTTTTTATCTGATTTTTTTATAGAAATAGTTTCTCTTGTGCTTTCATGTTGTCCAGCATTCATTTCAGAATGTGGTTTAGCTTTCCAATGTCTCAGACCCACTTCATGTAGTTTCAAGTTGCACTCAGGTGATTCAAGCCTGTGTCTGAGACAAAAGTAACACTTTTCTGCTTGCCTGTTACAGCCCACCATTCAGACATTAGCTGGTATACATCTCCCAGTACCCACTGTGTTGCTAATTTCCATGTCCTCTTCTCTTACTGTTTGTGCCTCTCTGACCTGTCTGTGCAATCTCCAGGCTTGTCAGTGCATCTCCTGGGACTGAAAATTATTCAGAACTTGAATTTTCACATTTCCTCATAGTCATGACTCCAATCTAACTTTTGAGTGCAAGGCCATCTTGAATGAATCCATGTCGCTGTAACTAACTCAGGATGATTGCAAAGGACTAAACATAGCAGCTACATAAGGTAGAGAAATTTAACTAGTTTCATTCAAACCACCCACTTACTTTTCAGCCTTCAATATTATGGCTTTAGGTGTGGGGTGGGGGTGGGGGAACAAAGAAAATAAACTATCTACAAATACCCTCTCATCTGCCATTAGGTTGGGTAGTTTATCCAAGTAAGGATACAGGAAGGAAATGTGGAAGAAGAAAGACAGGGAGTCAGAGAGATTTCATGACATGTGTGCTTTCCAGAAAGTTTCATCATTGACTAAAAGGACGGTTAAAATTCAGTGATGGTTACAATTCAGCATACTCAACAGAAAGTTGGGAGTCTTCCGGGCTATGCCAATCCCATGCCTTTCCTTGGAAAACACATGGGGATTTTTAAATGAGTACAACAGTCCCTAGGCTTACACTCATTTGCAAACATAGTCGCTGATCCATAACTCATAAGAAAGTGCTAACAATGTTACACAGCAAACAATTAAGAATTTAATGATTATAATTAGCCATTTTAATTAAGGTTTAACTTAAGACTTTCCAAGTTTTCATGCAAATGTTCACTACAAAAATAATTACAGTGAATTTTCCTAAGAATGTACCAAAGTCATTAATTTACTGTTTCTTTCATTATCTTAGAACTGCCAAATAATGGGGAGAGTAAATTCCTTCTAATAACTCTTCCCTCTCAGCAATTGTATATTTTTTTAGAAACCTAGGCAATAAATTTTGCCCATACATTTTATATCATAAACAGATTCTATGAAGAATTGCAGACAAAACAAGAATAAACTACCACTCCGGACCTCAGAGGGAATATAAACTACTACAGAACATGTGTGCAAATATGCATTAAAATAAATTCACTAGACAGAAAAACAAGAACATATCTGGAGAATAGCTAAACAAAAAAGGGCTGGGTTTTTTCTTAAGATGCAGAGTTCCTGTTAGGCAATCACAAGACCCAGTACCACAGCACTGAAAAAAAAAATCTCAGCATTTAATTCACCATGGGCAACAATCCAAAGGAAATGAAATCATTTTTGCAAAGATTTTTGGACTCTTGTATTTATGGTAGCATTATTTACAATAGCCAAGACACAGACACACTAAGAGATAGAGAAAATAGAGGCCTCAAGGACATTAAGTGAAATAAGACACAGAAAGACAGATGTTACGTGATCTCATTTACATTTAAAATCTGAAAACACTGGATGTATAAAATCAGAGAAAAAAATATAGCGAAGGGACACAGCAGATTTGAGTTAAAGGATCGTAGAGTTGAGTAAAGCCTACAAAGTTTCAATTAGTATGAATAACTCTAGAGATTTATTAGATAATATGGTGGAATCACAAGAAAACACTTTTTCTGAACAATGATGAGAGATGGATGTTAAATATCCTTAGCCCTAAAAAGAAACATAATTCTGTGAACTGGTATACATTTTAATTAACCTGATAACTTCACAGTATATGTATATGTAAAACGTTATGTTGGATGTCATAAATCGATGCAATTTGTATTTTGTAAAATACAATCTTAATAAGGCTGAGGGGAAAGTAAATGAAGTCTGGACTAATGAGATCCATTTTCAGAAGGGAGACTGCAGATATTCTTATCAAAATTGTCTGCTAAATTTCTTTTTATTAACTATATTTTTTGGGTTTTTTTTCTTGTTAAGTAAGAGTTTGCCACTGAGCCACATCCCAGCCCTGTCTGCTAAATTTCTCTAACCATCATCACGTCCCCATGTGAATGACCTACAATATCCAGCCAAAGCAAGTTTTTACATGTTTTTCATAAGATATCCTACTCAACTGCTAAGACAATTCCCTCTCAAATAGCTGATCCAAAAATGTGAGGAAAATGGAGTGCTTATTTGAAGCTTCTAAGCTTTAATCAATGGTATATGCAACAGTAGTATCCACCATAAATTCATAAGAGGTGTACATAGGTACTGTTTGAAAGTATACCCAACTTCATTTAATGTATCATGTACTATAGTATAGAAACAAATATTGCAATATAACCATTCAAGAAGAATGGAAGAAATATGAATTTTGTATTCATCATCTTTTATACATGTGATAAAAATTTTTTGTATTGCAAACTAGAGGAGAAATAAGCCATGAAGATTTTAAATACTGTCATTGATTGGTTTTTCATTGTTTTTCTCATCTTTTGTGGAAGAAGATAAGTAAGAGTCATTGAATAACCTCTCAAATGTATTTTGATAACCACGTCAGATGGTGGCTTCCTTGGCCCAGTTTGAATAACATCGAATTTAGCTTTCCATTCTAAATTTTAATATAGGAAATTTGGGCTCCAGGTAGAAATCAGACTTCTAGAATTACTTTGTATGTTCTGTTTTCTTTGACTTTAATGAGTGGCTTTCAATTTTCCCATGGATTGATGAGTTTGGGGACTAGTTTTCTGATGAACATTGTGGAACATATGCAGCCAAATGAGAAAAGAAAGAAGTGATGATCACTGAGGTAGGGGCTAGTTGGGTGCTTGGAATCTTTAAAACAGAAAACCATTGGGGCTGGGAAGCTATCTCAGTGGTAGAGTGCTTGCTTCACATGCATGAGGCCCAGGGTTTGATTCCTCAGCACCACATAAGCAGGACAAAGCTGAAAGTGGTGCTGTGGCTCAAGTGGTAGAGCACTAGCCTTGAGCTGAAGAGTTGAGGGACAGCGCCCAGGCCCAGAGTTCAGGCCCCACGACCGACAAAAACATCTTTTGAGCAAACTATTATACTCCAATTCACAGATGAATAAACTAACTCCTTGAGTGTTATTAAGAAATTTCTCCAGCTGGGCACTGGTGGCTGACATCTGTTAATCCTAGCTATTCAGGAGGCTGAGATCTGAGGATTGTTGTTCAAGGCTAGCCCAAGCGAGAAAAGTCAGGAGACTCTTGTCTCCAATTAGCCACCAGATAACCACAAGTGGCTCAAAAGGCACTATGCCTTGAGTTCAAGCCCCACAACTGACGAACAAAAATTTATGTCAGTCAGTGTTATATGATTTTAGGAGTGTCCATTTTTATATATGTTGTAATGAACTGCATTAGTGCATAACCAAACAGCTGTTTAAAACTCACTTTATTTTTGAAAAAGAATATATCTCCCAAATGATTTTTAGTAACATTTAACATTTGTTTCATTGTTACCACAAAGTAATGGCTCAAAATTCCCCCTCATTCTGGCTGAAACAATCCACTTTTGATCTATTGAAATAATAGGAAAAAAACCCAGAAATTAGAATCTGAATACAGAAAAAGCAAATGAAGTCTTTCTTTAATCAATAAAACTATCCAGCTCAAAATCAACAGTTTCAACACCATTGTTCTCAACTGGTTTCTAAATTCTGTGATGATAGGGAATTCTCAGTTTCCCACCTTTGTCGTATCACACATACTAAACATGCTGACTACTACTCCATGCTAGCTGCTCAAAGAACAGACCCAACTACAGGGTAAGTCAGGGTCAATGTCTAATGAACTCTACTATCAAGCACAATGTAAACTTTATTTGGTCAACTTATGACTGAGAAGAAAGGTTCACTCTTTGTATTTTTAAGAACAATAAATATGAAAACATAAGTAGAAACACAAATTCTACACATACCTGATGAGTAAACAATTTTAGAAACATAGGTTTAACAAATGACTGTATTTCCTTAGTTAATTCTTTTATCTGTCCCAGCCCCTTTTAAATATTGACCCTCTCGTCTGTAGGCTCCTGTCCCAGTTTTAGGATTCAAGAGGGTAGCCTGGGGTAAAGCATGATAAATTGCTCAATAAAGAACCATTACCAGGCTTCTTATAGGGAAGGTTCAATTACCTATTTTTCTTGCAGTAGCATAAAAGAAATAAGTAAATGACATTTTCTTGGTCAGTTAATGGTTACTTAATTTTTTTTTCAAAAAAGAATATGATTCAAACACAAATATAATTTCTCTGAATCTACTCTAAGTTATAATGATGTAAGTAATGGTATATAATAGACCATTTTTGAGATCCAGCAATAAATAAATCAATATCATGCATGATTAGTTTCTATAATCTGTAGAATTGATTCTACACCATCTTTTTTCAATAGTCTGTAGAACTCATTCTACACCATCTTTTTTCAGTTCAGGCAGCTTCAGAAAAAAACTGTAACTAGCCAATCCTTTATATAACTTTTCCAGTAAATTTTCAATTGGATATTTTGTTTAAGACTAAGAAACTTAAATTCACAGAGAGGCTATACACTCAAATCATTCATAACCCATAGATAATAGTTGATTTCAGTACAGAAAAAAACTGAATGATATTAAAATGGATTTTGCAAAATTGCACATCATGGTTTATAGCATTTTGCATGTTATATTTCTTCCTTGCTGAAAGGAAAAGTTGATAATTGTATCATATATGTGTCATTATAAAGAACTGAAGGTAGTAAGAGGAAAATATACAGGCTGTCTGTTTCAGAATTAAGTTAAACTCTGTCCCTCTTGATCTACAAACTTTATTGTCACATTTACTTTATAAGTTTTATTTATTCAGACGCCTTTGGGTATTAAACTGGGGTTTCTGCAAGTCTGGTTGCTTCTTATAAAATCTGGTTTTGTTGGTTCATTGACAGCTCATCAACCATAAGTCTCAGTAGTGACAAAATTTAATGATTGAAGCTCATATCTTGATTTCTTTCAGAATCTCAGTGTAGTTCTGATTGAATACTGACTTTACAGTTATTAGCTTATCACCTCTTTGACTGTCTCCTTTCATCCATCATAGAAAAACTACATGTCAGGACTCAAATCATTAGAACTGAGAGAGGAAAACAATAATATTTGTTCACTATAAACCTGCCATCACTTAGTTTGTAGAGAAATTTGCTTATTAATTATTAAGTCCAATAATAATAATGTTCCTCATTGCTAGTAAATTCTTGAAAATTGGAGTACAAATCTAGTAAAAGTCGATTACCTGTTCAGTTTTTCTGTGTTATGCCTCAAGGTACTAACTTTGGAACAATCTCTATAACACCATGTCAGATTGTGAACAAGGTAGAGTGATAATATTCACATATCTAACTGACATATCTATCTATCTATCTATATTTTTTTGGTCAGTAGTCAGGCTTGAACTGTGAGCCTGGGCACTGTCCCTCAGTTCTTCAGCTCAAGGCTAGCACTCTATCACTTGAGCCACAGCGCCAGTTCTGGTTTTCTTAGTAGTTTATTGGAGATAAGAGTCTCATGGACTTTCCTTCCTGGGCTGGCTTTGAATTGCGATCCTCAGATATCACCCTCCTGAGTAGTTAGGATTACAGGCATTAGCCACCGGTGCCGGGTTCTGACATATATTTTGAAATAGTACAATGTTTTAATTGAATAAATAGTACACAGTAGATATATGGCTCATGTTAGTGGAGAACAATACAAATTTCATTACAAAATCCTTCCATCTTACCATTGTCACTTGACAAAAAGTATTTTGTCTAGAATTTCAGAAACATTTCCATTATCCAAATAAATGCTGTGCTCAATTTAGCCTTTAAGGATATAATATTTTCAGTAATATTATAAAACAAAACAATACTTTTCAATAATATTATAAAGTGAAACAATACACAGTATAATAATAAATTAATAAATACATCAGTAGATATACATACATGTAGGTACATATACATGCATATATACATACACATGCCAGATTTAAATATATGTAATGGAAAGGTGAACTGTGTATATAAATTAGTAAGATAATAGCTAAAACAGTTCCCATATGAACTTAGAGTATAAGAGTATAAGAATGCCATTATGGAACCAATATTTCCCTTTCTTTGTACAATCATAGATGTAATTGTAATACATAAAATAATTATTCCTCTTTGTCTGCTAAAGGAGTTTAAGGTTGCAGACACAGTAAGGTTCTTAATTAACTGAATTCACTATAAAGTGATTATTCTATATTTTCCAGACAGGACTAACCGAAAGCAAGGGTCCTCAGATGTGAAAAAGACTGGGACTTCTTTTTGAAATCTATGTAGTATGACAATTCATTCTACCTTGTTGGATTTGAAAATGAAAGAAGAAGATTTATGTCCAGGTGGCTGGAGAGGAGAGAAAAGATTCTGCCTTAAAAATGTAGATTGTGCCCAGCACCGCTGGCTCATGCCTGTAAATCCTAACGACTCAGGAGGCTGAGATCTGAGTATCCCCATTCAAAGCCAGCCCAGACAGGAGAAGTCTGTGAGAGTCTTTTCTCCAATAAACCACTCAGAAAACTGGAAGTGACGCTGTGGCTCAAGTGGTAGAGCTCTGGCCTTGAGCTGAAGAGCTCAGGGAGAGCACCCAGGCCCAGAGTTCAAGCCCCACAACTGACAAAAAAAAAAAAAAAAAAGGTTAGATTCCTCCATAAAGGAATACAGTTGAGTAAACAAACTTGTGTTTGAGGAAAAAAATCCTGTGGATATACAGGTAGAGACCCTAGTTAACATCTCAATTCTGGTTAAATAACAACAGCAACAACAACAATAATAATAGGGCATAAAACTCAACCAACCATGCCAACTGTAGCAGTAAGCATCTCAGGCATTTGTCTGTAATGTTCATGGATTGTGCATATTTTGGATTTCTGAGAAGTAGGTTACCATAAATAAACTTCAACATCCTTATAATTAACACTCAAATATAATTTTTCTAGGAAAGCTCAGAGTGATAGACTGATCATTTTTAATAAATTTATACCCGGAGCTGCCTTTTGCTTCCGCTATTTTGTTCATGGAGGGAAATAAATGTAGATGTTTTGCCAACTAAACATGAGTGTGAGCAACAATTCCCACCAATATTATCTACCCTTTGTATCCTGAGCTGATGAGTTTTACCTTTAACCTTCAACTAACATGCATAATCCAGCAACTGAAAATGAAGCAAAAAACAACTCAGGAGGGGGGGGTGGGGAATACCAAAACCAATAGAGGAATTGCCTTCTTGTACTGCTCACTCACATGACCACACAATAATGTATGAAAGGAGTAGTCATGGAGATGTACTTGCTCACTTTTTTAAGATTCAAGAAGTTACTAGATGTTCTGAATATAGGAATAAACAGACGACTAATGAGTAGTCAATGGACTCCAAATCCTCAAGAAGAAAGAATTGTTGTTCTAACCATTTATGCTATAGTTCCCCGAAAAGCCCATGTGTTAAAAGGCTTGGTGCATGTGTGTCCATGAAAGGAATGTGAGATACAACCTCTTCCTCTTTTTCTTCTTTGCCTTCTGGCAATTAGAGGAGTGGTTCTTTCCCACTATGTATTCCACCAGGATGCACTAATATAGGCTAAAACAAGGAGAGACAACTGCTCATGACTAAAACCTCCAACACTGTGAGAAGAGAGCTAACACCCCACCTCATCCCTGGCCAGGCTCGGCTGAGAGAATGCTAAGCAGGAAACTAGGACTTTCTTCCATATCAGGAAATAAAGAGTGATCATTCTTCTGCAGTCAATGGTGACCATATGGGTGGCTGGAGCTTCCAACACATCTAGCAGTAATGAAGTAAATCCTCTACCTCCCACTTCACTGGAACAATATGCAGCTTGGTGGAGTGAGGACTTGCACTAGGAATCAGTAGTGATGAGCAAGGTGGAAAATTATGTTAGGGGATAAACAGCACTGACATACACTGACTGAATCTGTGAATAGGTTGAAAAGTGAAACTCACTGTAGTAGTTGCAAGTTTTGTGTGCTTATCTTAAAATTCCTTTAGTGACTATGGCTTAAAAGACTCACATGATCAACTTACTTGCATAACACTTTCTGCATTTCTTGGGGACAAACATACTGCTGATATTGAGGCACAACCATTAAATCTCTATTTTGCTAATGTGCCTTAGCTAAATTATGGGGGTTTTATGTTAACCTACTTAAAAACTAAACAGAGTCTTCCCACTGAAATGACCATCATAATAAGTACAACTAGTTCACTTATACTTAATAATTTTTACTCAAGACAAGGTGTTTTCCCCTTCATCCTCTTGCATTTGCAGAGGGATGCTGGCCTTGTTTCCTTCTTGAAGGTGTTAAAGAACATTAATGTTGAAAAAGTATTGACATCTGGAAATGGAAATTAGGAAGAGCACCTGCAGGAGCATGATTTCAAGCAAAGAATGATTTAAAATGAGAGAGGATAAGGGGCTGGGAAGGTGGCTCAGTGGTAGAGCACTTGCCTTGCATATCTGAGGCCCTGGGTTGGATTCCTCAGCAACACATAAGCAAAAAAGAAAAAAAATGAGAGAGAACAGCCACCAAATATTTTCTCCCATGATGAAACAGGTTTTTGTTTTTTCCCATCCCTTTAATGTGACCCTGCCCCCTGAATTGCTGTGGTAAATGGATTCTCTGAAATGCTATATGGCTTCTAACCTACGATTGAATAGGTCTTGGAGCTTCTACTCCTGACTTCTCAGAAAATGGACCTCTATGAATAACGGGATTATTCAGTATAGGAAATGTAATGGAGAATCTATTTATCAACTTTCACAGCCCTGAGAGCCATTAAAGCACAACTCTACATGTGATTGAGACCTGGGGCCATACTTGTGAGACATGCAGTGACTCAGACCCTGAGATCCCAGTGGACATGGGGAACAGAAACCAGCACTCTGAGATGTTTGTAGTCCACATTGACACCCTACAGTTGTATTTTAGGCTTTGAGTCATGTGATGGTATACTACAGCAACACACCACAATAATTGATGAGAAAGGCATCTACATTAACATAAGAGCATCTGCAACATAGGCTATGTTTTGAAAGGATTTAAGTGAAAAGCAAAAATGAAATCAGCTCTCCTTAGAAGATAATTTGATGATTTATTAATGATGAAATTTCATTACTCCAGAGTGAATCTAAATTGTGTAAAAGCTCAGCTGTGTAATGAATTATATATCACACTAATGCACAGCATTTAGATGTACAATATAAAAATACTCATGAAAGTAATTTGTGGTAAAGATGAATTATTCAATTATCTATGTAGACAATATTAAAAATTGAAATTTTGTCAAAAGCAAATAGTACACATAAAACTACAATTAGTGTTTCAATCCTATGCTTATAATCATATCAATAATTATACATTTAATCCAATGTTTCTTAAGAAGCTAGGTATTCTAGTGAACTAATAGATCAGAAGCCTGCAGTCAGTATATTCTTTTGATTAGCTATCTCAATGTCAAGATATTCTTTGAAAATATTATAACTCGCAAATAATATAAACAATCATAGTCTTTATATTATTTCAAGGCATTGAATACATAATAAAATTAAGACTGATCTGATCCAGATACTAAAAAGTTTACTTGCTCTAGTACCATTTTAAAGCAACTTATTGAGTATAGAATGGGACTGAACCAAGGAATTTGAATATAATATATAATGCTCTAACACGGAGGTCCTCTGCATACCATGGATTTCTTCTCTTCCAGAGTTTAGGAGTATTAACATTAAAACAAAACGAAAAAAGTAAAAAAAATCTGATTATTGAATGTCTTTTTTTCTATTTCCAATTATATGCCACTTATTGTTGGCAAAAACAATTGTCATGTGGAAAACTTCAAGAAAAATATAAAGAAATCATATAAGGAAAAATATACAAGTATGGAAGAGAAAAAAAGCCAAATGCACAGACCCAAAGACCAATGGGACCAAACAAACAAAAAACATAAATAAAATCACACAGCTGCAGTCATCTGATACTTAACAAGAGTCAAAAAGATATACACTGGAGAAAACATAGCTACTTCAATGTATGTCACTAGCAAAATGGCAACTGGACCTCTATCTCTCACCTATACAAATGCCAACTCCAGAGAGTTCAAAGAACTCCATGTGAAAGGTGTACTTTAAATCGAATACAAGAGCACACAGAAGACACTATGGATGTTTTAGGCAGGGATAATATTTTTCATTACTTGTTTATATATTTATTTATTTTGGTACAGGAGCTTAAATGCAGGAGCTCATTTTCATTTTGTTTTTGTTTCGGTTTTTTTTTCAAGTTTGGAGCTCTTCCACAGAAGTCACACCCACTCTTCCAGCTTTTGGATTGTTAGTTGAACGGAGTGAGTAATACAGACTTTTGCACAAGCCGGCTTCAAACCATCATGCTCAGAACTCAACCTCCTGAGTAGCTAAGATAATGACTGAGTAGCTAGGATGGTGCTTAGCTTATTTTTTTAACACTCCATTTTTTTTAGAAAACTAGAATTGGTAATTAGAACTACATCAAACTAAAAACTTTTTGCACAGCCAAAGTAACAAATAGCAGAACAAGAAAGAACCCACAGAACAGGAGAAAAAGTCAATAAATAAAAGATTAATGTTCAGAATATATTCAGGAATTCCAAAAACACCAGCATAAGAACAATATTCTGATAAATAAATGGGCAAGAAAATTGGAAGTTTCACAGAAGAAATACAAATGGCTAATACATACATTAAAAAATGTCCAACATAATTAGCCACACAGTAAATGTAAATTGGAACTACACTAAAATTCATTCTCATACCTATCAAATTGACAATCATGAAGAAAACAAACAATAAATACTGACAAATATATAGGGTAAAAGAACTCCTTACATACTATTACTAGTAATATAATGTGACTAAAATAGAAACAAATATTAAAGCTCCTTAAAATAACTAAAAACAGTCCTATATTATTCCACGATTACACATGTTTCTGAAATATAAATAAACTGGGGAACTAAGCAATGTACCCAATAAAAGATGAATAAAGAAAATATTAAACACACACACACACACACACACACACACACACGTGACAGAAGATCACACAGCCACAAAGAAAAGTGAAATGTCATTTCCACAAAAATGAATATAACTGGTGATGGTCATGTTGAACCAAATATAACATATTTTTGTTTACTTGTGGAAGCTAGACATAGAAGAAGCTATATAGAGAGGACTTTCATATTTATAGATGTATTCATATAAATTTATAAATACAGGACATTATTCTAACGATGAAACTAATTAGAAAAATAGATAATTTCAATTGAAAAACAATTAGGTTCACCTTCCTGGTTGAAAACTCGAAAGGTTTATAAGTCATTATAATCAACACCACTAAAACAAAACCACTCTAGTTTAATTGCTGCTTTGTCAGTTTGTTTTTAATTTTATTTGTGAACATACTGTACAGAGGGGTTACAATTACATGGGCAGGATAATGAGTACATTTCTTATCAAGCATTGCAGCCTCCTCCTTTGTTTACCCTTCACATCCCTTCCCAGCCTCCCCCACCCCTCCAGTTCCAATCCTTCTTCCTCCCCCCCCAACGTTGTAAAGCTCAGTTTTGGACATGACAACTTGTACTTCTCATTGTTGCAACAGGTCCACCTGTATTCTTAAACGACTTGTTTTTCCCCATCTTCTCCAAAGGTTATACTGACATCAAATATAGTGAAAGCAGGGGTTATACTGTGGGGGAGGGACATACAAAGCAACAAAGAAATAATCTTACACATGCGTTAGAAACACATGCATGAAAGAAAAAAAACATTAAAATACATATCTAAGGGTTCATTTTCCTAACATCACATTATCTGACCTTTTCTGCTTGACTTATACATATACTAGATATTGCAAACAATGGAAACCATGGGGACTATGTTTCTTTGGGACTGGCTTACTTCACTTAATATAATTTTTTCCAAGTGTTTCC